>NC_047056.1:49260034-49563065 GCF_000738735.6 Corvus cornix cornix
TTATCTCAGACTTGAGGTGAAGTCTACTTCAACCCTAACCCCAAGTTCTTACCAAGTGACTCAATTCCTCATAGCGGGCATTGAAAGCTTCCAATTTTTCACTGATGATGTCATCGAGAATCCCTCCATCAATCAATGTCTGCCCAAGTTCCCGAATCTGGGTTCGGTTATCAGCTGGGTGACGCAAGACTGATTCCAGGGACTAATTAGAAAAAGTTTTAAAGGTCAAGACACTGAATACTATTGTATTTCCAGAGCTGGAAATCTGGTTGCATACACAAGCTTAACACATCAAATGTCTTGAGAGTGCTCTAAAAGCATAAATTAGTTACGGCTTAATTCATAATGGCACATGTCATTATGGCACAGAGGTGATTTTACTTTAGATAATTAAACTTCACAGCCCTTCTTCCCTACTCATATCATTTCATACAGCTATAGCCCTGGAAGGAATTAATCCATTTACACAGGCTAGGAGAGAGCATTTTATCACAGTACCACATATGGCACTATCACATACAGTAAAAGTCCACTTTTGGTGGAGGATCTTACAAATATCCATTTCCAATTCAGACTAATATGTTCATTTAATGTGAAGAATCAGAATACTCAGCACATTTCAGTATGCTACTGAAGTGCAGAATTTTATTTTTTTTAAACATAGCTGTCTGAAAAGTTACTCATCTGATAGAATCATTATAATACCTCAAGAGCATCATTGACAGCATCCAATTTATCAGGCAGATTTCCTGTCATTTGCACCCTTTCTTCCAGATTGTTTAGCCAAGCTGTTTCTAAATCAAGATAGTGAAGCAGCTCAATCCAACAGGACCACACTTCCTAGGAGCAACAGGAAAAAAAAAAAAAAATTAGCCTAGAATGCCAGGCATAGGTCATATACCTTATGACCAACTTAAAGATATGTGTCGGAGAAATTCATCTAAAAGAGACAAGTAGAAAATAATAAAAAATATGCCATGGTACAGTATGTTCTAGATAGAAAAACCTCCAGGTAAATCTGGAACATACAGAGAAATGAGCATAGTAGTCTCTAAACTCGTGCTAAAACTATCACTGACATAAAGGCTGGTATAACTATGTAAGAATGTAACAAAATGCAAATGTAACAAAATCCTCTTTGAAAGACAGGACACACACACCCTAACCCAGGCCATAATCACATATTCTGATTATTATTGGATTTCAACCTTTAATTTCTGCTAAGTTCCTTTTTTGCCATTTTGGAAAACACACAGATGAGTAACAGGTCTGTGAGACAAGTTTACTTATTTGCCAAAGCATTAAATACAATACAATTATAAAAACAAAGTTAGATGGTGTGTTATGAATTCCAAAGACATCATCCCAAGGGAAAGTAATCTTGGAAAGGAGTAAAATGCATTTATGCTGAAGCTACTGTATTCAGACATTTGCAGTGTCCTTCTCCATTCCCCTTTTTTGCCACCTGTTTTATTTTACAGAATCACAGAATCTATCAGGTTGGAAAAGATCTCAGAGATCGAGTCCAACCTGTGACCAAACACCACCCTGACAACAACATCATGGCACTAAGTGCCACATCCAGTCTTGCTTTAAACACCTCCAGGGACCGTGACTCCACCACCTCCCTGGGCAGCCCATTCCAATGTCTAATCATTCTTTCTGAGAAGAAATTCTTCCCAATGTCCAACCTAAACCTCCTCTGGAGCCGCTTGAAGCCATTTCCTCTCATCCTGTCACTGGCCTCAGAGAAGAGGCTGACCCCTACCTGGCTACAGCCTCCTTTCAGGCAGTTGTAGAGAGCAATAAGGTCACCCCTGAGCCTCCTTTTCTCCAGGCTAAACACCCCCAGCTCCCTCAGCAGCTCCTCATAGTACTTGTGCTCCAGGCCTTCCACCAGCTTTGCTGACCTTCTCAGCACCCTAATGTCCTCCTTTTAGTGAGAGGCCCAGAAGTGGACAAAGCACTCAAGGTGTGGCCTCACCAGTGCCAAGCACCTACAGAGGGACAACCACTTCCCTAGTCCTGCTGGCCACACTGTTTCTAATACATGTCAAGATGCCATTCTGAGCCACAAGGGCACACTGCTGGCTCACATTCCATGGGTGTGTATCAGAACCCCCAGGTCCTTTTTCCATTGGACATCTTCCAGGCACTCTTCCCCCAGCCTATAGCACTACGTGGGGCTGTTGTGACCCAAGTCTAGCACCTGGCACTTGGTCTTGTCGAACCTCATACCTTTGGCTTCAGCCCACCAAATCAGCCTGTCCAGATTCCTCCGCAGAGCCTTCCTACCCTCCAGCAGACCAATACTCCCACCCAACTTGGTGTCATCCACAAATTTACTAAGGGTAGACTTGATACCCTCCATCCAGATCATCAGTAAAAGTATTGAACAGATATGACTAAGCAGAGAGCTATCCTTCTTACCTCCAAAGTGTGGCATTTCCCCCGGATCCGATTGCACAGTAGTTGGTAGTTCTCCAGCACAACGTTCAACTCGGTTGCCAGGTCCTGACCACTGGATGGCACTTTGGTGACCAACATCTTGATGTTGTCTTTGAGAATCTTCACCCTCACCTCCTTCTGCAACACATCCTCCTTCGCTCTCTGTCAAAAAAACATGTTACACGATCAGCCTTCAATTGCCCTACACTCAGCTACTCACCACTCAAATCAAAGATCAGCAGTTTTCCACTGGAGGTCTTGTTGCCAATCTATTTCTTGGGCCCGAACATAACATACAGCACTAACTTGCATGGAATTCAGATCATGGTAGCAAGCGTTGAAAGATCCTGTTTTATTAAGCATACAGATGTATTTACCATTTATGGTTTGTTCATTAAAAACAATCATGACTCAAACCAAAAAAATAATTAAGTTCAGTGCTATTTCTATGCCATCATGCCAACAGGAAAAACAAATTAACCAGAAGAAAAAGAAAATTGACGTTTGCTAAAAACAAGCGTATCAGGAATAAAAAGGTAGGGTGAACTTACAGAAATTATGAGTCTCAGAGCTCAGTAACTATCTCCCAAAGTCATCCAGGGAAGATGATGTAATTACTCAGAACACGTGCAACTACAAACCTGGAACCTCCCCCACAGCTGCTGGGTGTGCTTCAGGAACACACAAAAAGGACAGCTAGAAGAATTCCTTCAATCTAACTACACTCAGAGGAGCCTGGCAACACACATTCAGGATAAGTACAGTACAACTCCCAACACACAGATCTAGAGAAACTGTATTATCACTTGTCAAATTTTGCCTTAGCCAGAAATAAGGAAGAAGGAAGCTGGAAGACGGAAGACAGATCAGGCAGACCAGTCTGAGTCTCCCTGCTGAGACAAATAAAACGCTTCAGAAATAGAGACTTTCTTTTCAGATTTCAAAAATAGTTTTATGCAGTTGAAATACCTCTGATAAATAAGGCATTGCACTTTATTGTAGAATCTAGCATAATTTTTGTACATATATTTCAAGATGTCTTCTAAATGTAAAGCGATTAAAAAAAGTCAGTTAATAGAAGCACAAAGAATAGAAAATTTTGGAAACATTTTATGGCACGATTATTAAAAAACACCTAGCCTTATCTTAAACCTATTCTTCCAAATGTCAGCAGGAGTTCCACTCTCTGTTCAAATGAGAGCAGAACTAGCAAACTTAAAACCATGTGCAAAAATGTGCCAAATCCAGAGAGTGCTCTTTCCCAGTCCTAGAAGTAGTCCTAGGATAATATTGTTACTGCAAATGAAAGAGGAATTGTAAGTGTTACAATAAGCTTTCTAGCTCACTGACATAACTGTCATAACATACACAATATAATCTGGATTTGACAAAGGTAAATGTACTCAAAGTCTCACAGATTTGCCAATGAAAGGAAGGTTTTTTTGTTTCCTTGGCTTGTGTTCAGCCAGCTGTCAGACTGTGTGATCTCAAATGGCTTCAAAGGACATGAACACATTAAAACTGTTGTTAAGGACTGCTTCAAAAAACCCCTTCGAAAAGAACAATTCAAAATTTCAAATAGCTTTATCAAAGCACTTGTAAGGGAGAAATTTTTTTTATGATCCATCAAGTAACAGTATAGTGGATACTCATTTAAAAAGTGTACACATAAGTCAAAACATTTATGAAGATATGACTGAGCTCTCAGATTAAAAAGCAGAGAATTATTTACTCTCTACATATATCCATGAAAATTATCTCTTCAACTGACAATATTTTAATGAGACAAAAGTATCTCCTTCCTTTCCATTTCTTTGGCCACCAGACCCAAAACCAGAGAAGCAGGGACCAACATCACTCACCGATCCTTGTAGATGGCTTCCAACTCATGATATTAAAAAAAAAAAAAAATCACTGTTTGCAACAGATGATGAACACATGATAACCTTAAAACACACCTGTTTTAAAGTGATTATCTAAATGTGGAGTTACAATATTTATGGGACAAGAAACTGAGGTCCAAGAGCTAAAAGCAGAAGAATGTTTTTACAACCACTAATTTAGATAGAAGTAAAAGATAAATGATACTATACCTTTCTCAAGTTTTGTCTTCTGCAAAAACTTCCTATATTGTTACTGTTTAATATGCTATACATAAGCCTGACTCAACAGCTGGGGATGCTGTTATTTATTATTAAATCCCTACCCCTCGTAGCCAAAAAGAACATCTGCTTTTATAGTTTATGCTTTAAAAATCAAAAATTCCACAAAGCAAAGATGAAAAGTATCACTAATCTTGTCATGACCCAAGTTTCTTTCCACAAATTTAATTCCATAAATGGTCAACCCCCAAAGCCGTAAAGTTTTGTTTCTCTTTCATCAATCCTCTACAATGAGCTGGCACTGCTGACCTTCATTTCCTCTACTGCATTCTCTAGCTCTTCAGGGGACTTGTATTCAAAATCTTTCTCCAAATATTCTTCTTCAGCTTGGGTCATCCATTCTTGCATCTCTGCCAAATCCTTCTTCAGATTTACAGCTTTTTCCTGACTTTCAGACAGGCGATTTTTCTGACTAATGATCTAGAATCCAAGGTGGAGAAAGAAATAGCAGCTTTGTTACTTAAATGTCCTTGCATATGTGAAAAAACACAAGCCTTTTTTAAAACATTTCACTACCAAAACCTTTTCAGGCTTTTTGAATTAACAAAACACTTTTACATGCATACACAGACTTATGAACCCTTTTTAGCAGATCAACAAAATCTAGAAGTGAGGGAAGGAGAAATACGGCTTTTTTTTCCCCCTTCATTGAATGTAAACTGGTAACAATCCCTGGAAAAAGTCAGACAGAGTAAAATCCCCTTCTGATTACAAGTATCACATAGTTAGATATATCTTTATAATGAGCAATAAAACACTCTCAGGCCTCACTTCTTTCCACAACCCAGACAATCTGGATCTATATCAACAGCAAGGCTCTCCAACACAGATTTTTATCAGGAATTGCAACAAAAGAAGTATGTTTCTACAGACAGCAGAAAGCTTCCACCCAAAAGAAACTACTAAATACACTGCAGTGGTAGTCTATTTATAGCCTTTTATTTTTCAAAGCTGCTTGGAAGCAGACAAAAATTATGCAGGGACAGAATAATATTCCAGACTTCAGAAACAACGAAAAATAGTCAGACTTTCCTCCCACACTCCCCAGAAAGAGCAGCATAAAGAAAAGTGAACAAATTAATTTTTAATTACAAACAATTAAAGAGTTTATTTTGCTCCTTACAGTTAGATACCAAGAAATATGTGTATTCAAATTGGACTTCAGCCACTCTGACAGTGGAACTAAAACATTCTTATCCCACTGTTTCACCACTTCCCCTCTTCACCATCCTCCCAATGCCACACAAGCTGACAGCTGCAGTAACAGGCAAGCACTAGCAACATGTGGAGAACTCACCTGTTTGCTCAGTTTCTCCCATTGAGTCTGGCAGTCTACTAGCCTAGACTTAGTCCAAGTATTTATGCTTGCAATGGGCTGAGCTCTTAGAGCAGCCTCTACTTCTTTCATCTCTTTCAATGATGGTTCAATTGTCTCCATATCATTGATGAACATCTGAACACACATCAGAGAAAATTAATGCTGTTCTTTAGCAAGATATTACATTAATTTATAACAGTATCAGTAATTTTGCAACTTTTAATTATTCCAGAAAGACTTTTTGGAGCAGATCAATACTGTGTTCAATACCAGACTGCTTAAAATAGTCCTTCAGTGGTTCAAAACATCAGAACTATGCAACTAAAGAACAAAGTACAGCTTGCCATACACAGCATGAACATTTTCATATGCCAAATGCCAACGCCAAAACAACACAAGTTTGAAGATTACATGCACTAAATATTCTGCTGTTTCTGGTATGCCTCAATTTCTATTCTTCTCCTGGGAACAAACATTTGAAGGTACACTGTAATTACTTACTATAAGATGGAATTCTACATAACTGTGAACATTATGGGCCACTGACTAGCCAGGAATCTTCCTTGTAAGACAGATGCAACTCTAAACTTTAGGACTTTAATCAGAGTTATTTACTTCTTACTTTTACTGCCCTTGTAAGTTTAATGCAGAAAGCATTTTTCACCCACAAGTTCAATTCCATAATCACAAAAAAATTGGGGAATATATATATATATAAACTTTTTATAGAGGAAATAACACCAACTTGTAGGTAATTACTTGTAAATACAGTGAAGACCTTTGAAAAGCACAAAATACTATAGCTACACAAAAGAAACCAACTCAAACATGCCCTGAAGAAAGATAAAAATTTTTCTGGTGAGCTTTATGAAATATGCTATGGAGAATACTTAATAATACAAGCAAAATTATAAAGAAAAGATGCTACTTGTTATTTCAAAAGATTCCTTTTAAGAGCAAAACTCACTGTGCACTGATCAAGTTGCCTTTGAAGTCCTTCACTATCTCCTTGAACAGCCTTTTCTGTCATTAAGAAGTCTTTCACACCATCCATCCACTTCTGAACAACTTTTGAGTCAGTCTAAATCAAATAGAACAAGGAACAGTTGATACATTGCTGTGATGAAGAATGTATGGCTGTTGCATTTCAATTTCTAGCAGCTGGCAAAGGGTATTTTACAAGCTGCTGGCGTAGTCTTGGTTTTGAATAAGATCAATTTTGGTTTAGTTTTTGGGTTTGTTTTGATGGGGTTTTTGGGAGGAAAAGGGGTATCCCAAATTTCTCCCTCCTCAAATTTATATGAATGTTAAATTCGCAATAGTGGTAATCTTCCATCCACAAGAGCATGGTTTAAGTGACACGCCACTGTTCCAGGCTATCTATCCCACCAAAGCACAGGATCAGGTAAGGAGGAGAGCATCACTTCAAGAATGATGTGGTTATTCTTCACATGAAGGATCTGGCCGAAGGCTGGAAATATGCCTAAAACCTATGGTAAAAAAAAAGTATGACTGTTTCCACTGCACTTTTTTGAAAGACAAATGCATTCCCAAGGAAAAGAGAGGGCCCTAGAACAACATATATGTGGAGAAGAGGAGTGAATAATGCTAAACATCCTTGACAGGTAGAAACTGTGCTGGGAAAGCCATTTGCATAAGTGAGACACACATAAAAGGAAAAAAACAGATAGGATCAGACTAACTACTAAAATTTTAAAAAATCAGCCTAGCTGTTTGAGACCAATAGCAGCTACTGTACTCACTAGAGCAACTCCTAGGGGAAAAAGTAAACACACACCCAATTTCAGAATAATCTGATCTAACAATTGGCAGTTGCCTTATACCCTGCAATGAGGTAGGAAGGGAAGGAGACAGAAGCATGGTCATCTCCTTCCCATGCAATCATGGATGTTCCAAATCATCCTTACAAACAAAACCAACATAAACTTAGAGATTTGCACAGAGACAGATTTTCCTTCCTCTGGTTCAATCAACTTGTGGTTGACATTCTTTACTAATATAGCTGGACTATTTGGTTGGAGTTTTTAATAGATGGCATCTATTTATCCTGACACAATCATCACAGAACAGCTCATCAGCTTCACCTTCTACTCTGCATGTCACAGAGAAAGAAAGCATACACTCCATTTCCTTAAAAACCTCACACTAACAGTTTTTGCAAGATCAGTATGTTTTACACACTGTTTCTCAAAAAACGTGTGCACTAATGAAAATCCATTAGACTAAGTTCATGTTTATTTTTAGATCAATGCTACCATTTGAGGTCAAAGTCATGACATTTTCTTCATTCCTTTTCCATTTTGGATTAATTTCCTGCAGATGATTAGCCTGAAAATCATTTTCCAAAAAACAGACCCCAGGATGGTTAACAGTAAACTATGGCTTAATGTAAAAAAATACGTATCTATAAAGGGTGTCATTTGACAAGGCACTTCAGCACATAACTAATTTAGCTTCCTTACAATAAGCTATTTACATCAGTAGCTGAAAGGAATTAAGTGGGATTACTCAAAGTTAGACACACATTTAAATAACTTGCTGAATCATAAACCAAGCCTACAAAAGTTTAATTATGTAAATACTCCTGCATCGCACAGGTAAATAATTATCAGTGGTCAAATAACCAGTGTAGGTTGTTGATGTACAAGAGCTCACAATTTTTAAAACAAACATCCTCATCATAGAATGGTTTGAGTTGGAAGGCACCCTAAAGATCATCCAGTCCAACCCACCAGCCATGGGCAGCGTCATCTTCCACTAGACCCCATCCAAATGGGCCTTGGAAACTTCCATGGATGAAGCATCCACAGCTTCTCTGGACAACATTTTCCACTGCCTGACCACCCTCACAGCAAGGAATTTCTTCCTAATATCCAATCTAAACCTACCCTCTTTCAGTTTAGAGCCCGTTATCCCTTGTCCTATCCCTACATGCCCATGTGAAAAGTTCTCCTTCAGCTCTCTTGCAGTATCGCTTTAGGTACTGGAATTCTGCTGTAAGGTCTTCCTTATAGAGCTTCACTTCTCCAGGATCAGTTTTTAAAATTTATTCCAAGCCAGAACAAAGATCAAATGTGTTGAATCTTGTTTACTCCTAGAAAAACCACATGATGTACAGCCATGCAGCAGATTTAAAAGATCTGAAAATGATACATAATCAAAGATGCAGCAAGCCATACATTACTAGAGGTATGATAACAGAGAATACAAGATAAAGAAATTTTCTTCTAGAAAATACAAGGTGCAAAACTGATAAAGTGAGCCTTCTCTACTTTTCCTATCACATGAGTATTACAGTCTTCCCAGTAAAACATTACTCCCAGTTCATGTCACTAATGCATGTGTTGTCAGCTTGGGGGAGCCTCTGTCACACCACAAATAACAGAGGAGCCACCTAAGCAGCAGGACACACAGGCAGATCTGCCACTGACATGCTCATCAGACTAACAAGGGCATCTTAGTCATTGTTCACCTGTCTGCTCACTGTCAAAATGAAAATATTTACATTGTTTTTTTTCAAAAACCTAAATGTGAGGAGTGTTGTTTTGGGAAATGTCAGTTTTTAAAGGTGATTTAGGAAATAAAAGGATCATTAAAAATAAACTAATACTTGCATGTAGTTGCACATAAACCACATGTCCTCCAAGCACTGACATTCGCTGGTTTTTTATTTTCTTCCCCACTTCAATTTTTTTTCCTTTAGCCAGGTGCTAATAGCCAGGTGCTTCAACCCCTCTCTTAGCCAAGGAGATCCTGCCCAGCCATTCTCCAAACTCATCTTTTATCTCTGGTTTGGTGTCTGCACCAGGACAAGTTAGATCCAGGTGTGTCCAGTACTTTTTTATTTTTATTCAGCTTGTTATTCAGCTTGTTTTATTCAGCTTGTTCCAGATTGTCACTTTTATTTATACAGTATTAAACTACAAAGATCTCTGTATAGACAATTACCAAAGGAAAAATCAGAGAATATAGTATGACTGTCCCTCCACTGACAGCTTTACAAAACATTTAGAAAACACAGGAATTGTGTACTTAAAAATATAGTTCATAAGAAAACACAATGTAAGCCCCATATTTTGACAGATAGCATCAGTAGGTATTTCTTTCATTTTCAATTATTTAACAATATTAATAGTTTAATTTTAATAAAGCAACTATATAATAATTGCTTCCCTTGTTTCTTCGGCTACAATTTCCTTTTTGGCTTCTGTACTTCCTTTTAAGATAACAGGAAAGTTTTTAACATCTTGCTCAAGACCAAATTCTGTTCTCAGATCTACACAAAACAGTGCACTGCTTCACTGCTCTGCCCTCCATAGCAACTCAAAAGTCAAGTGGGCATAAAAATCCATCTTTCACCAGTGAGTGCTTCATATACTTGGTGGTACCAACATCCCTTTGGACAGCTATGGAGAAGAGGGCACTCCACCTTTGAAAAAATTAAATAACTGGTTACTAACTAAAACCCTGCTATGTTAATATGCACACATCTACCCTACTCTCAATATCCTACTCTCAGCTAAACATAAGAGAGAATTTCAGCTTTCAAGAGCCATTCTGAACATAGTTAAAGCTGTGATTCAGTAAAATAGGTGCATGTACAGGCCACTCAACTGAACATGATTCAAGTGCAGAAAGAAGAATTTTTCACATACAAGAAATTAAGAGAGGAGAAAAAGTGCTGCTAAAACTGATGAGCGATCAAGATTTTGCTCAGTGTATCTACAGAAAATCAAGGAAACTACAAAGTTGCAATCATTTGAAGAACAAGACTGACAGAAAGTTGTTGTACAAAGGACACTGAGGCAGGCTTACATGCAGAATATTTATTCTGTCATGCTTAATAATTAATAAGTGTGACCAGAGAGTGCCGGGAAGCAAATCAGACATGGTGGGATATTGTATATTAGGCCAAAGTCAGGAGAAAAATTAATGAGGAGGTGGTTGCTGGAAAGTAATCACCAAGGCTTTGGCTAAGCCTTAGAAGTTAATTTCTTCTGGGCTCCTGTACAAACCACCTCGCTTTGGGCAGTCAGCTCCTGCTGACCAGCCCCACCAGCTGCTCCACAGCTCCACATCATCCCACAGGCTGCTGCAAGTAGCTACTGTAGGATGGGTTTGAAGGAACCAGACTAAAAGCAGAAGCACAAGTACACATGCTCCTGAATACATTTAAGGCAGAGGGGGCTGGGGACAGCTTTTATCTTTATGATTCAGGTAGAACAGCTTAAAAAAAATTAATGACATTTTTCCTCTGAAAGCCTGCAATTCTTTTTCCTACTCATAGGTTGTTCTGTGGCTTTTATTTACAAGTTCACTACCCTAGACTGGATTACCATACCTATGGTATTCATATGCACAGATCCCACACACATGCTGCTGGGAACAGCTCAAGTCCTAAAATTAAAAATAAGTGAATAACACTTCATGAGCAGGATCAAGTTTTTCCCTTTAGGCATTTTTCCACCAGGTAAAACCTTTCACCAGAACATGGGTGTGTACTCTGCTCCTAAGTGGTAGCCTGCTGATAGTTGTCCTTTAGTTACAATCTGTTTCCCCTACCATCACTTCTTCCAAGTTTGCAGTTTTAAAAGGGGGGGGAAGAGAAGCTTGAGGATTTTACTGCTTCTGAGCTATAATCAGTAGTGGGTTGTCCAACTTTCTCTGCACCATCATGCAAGTCAATTACCTGGACTTATATTTAAACATATGTATCTATCCTGAGTAGTTGTTAATGATCCTGTCTGGCTTAAAATGGAAAAAAAAAAAAAAAAAAAAAAAAAAAAAAAAAAAAAAAAAAAAAAAAAAACACCAACACCACAGTCAAATTGAAATCTGAATGCACTACCAAATAAAGGATCCATTTTCTGCTTAAGAGGGGTGGGAGAGCAAGAATGTAAAGAAACTTCTTTGGAAAAGTGGTGGTGTACATGCCAGTGTTCTGAAGACAGAGCACATAGACAGCTGTTTATGTTTATAAATTGCGTGGTATGACACATCCTCCGTTAAATGGAAAAGAACGTAAATAAATCCGCACATTAAAATATGTTTATTGCATGTGAAAATACATATTTTTTAGCTAATGTACATGTATCTTCCTCATGAGAGAATTTCTAAAGTCCCTCCTTGGTTTTTCAATTTTAAAATGCAATATGAAAATAAAAACAATATGAAACTTACTGAGAGTTTAGTTAAACAATACTCTGGGGAAAAACAATGTCACTGTAATTGGTCTTTTATACTGCTGTGATCAGCTTATACATCCAAGCTGATACTAAAGAACAGGCAGTGTCTACTTAACCTTTTGGTCACAATAACATTGCCATGAGCTAAATGACAATATATTTTCATATATCTTCATAATTTTTCCTCCCCCCCAGAAGAATACAAATAGTCTAAAAAAGGGACTTAAGCACAAATAAATCAATCTAACCAATAAATATTGAGTCCACTTCAGTTAAGTTACTTAAGTACTCATCTCTCCCCTCTATCAGTAGGTTAAACATCTACACACGCTTACTTTTAATCCCTTCATTTTTAAAAGAGTGGGATTTTCTGTCTTGCAGGATTTCATATGCATGTGTAAATATTTATAAAATAGGGAAGACAGCTGAGTAACCTTAATTTTTTAACTGTCTTTCCTGTCACTTCAGAGGCCATGGTTGACACTGGAAAAGTCACTATACCCAACCATTTTCTTTACTTCCTTTTCTAACTTCCTTGTACTAGTTCTTCATTACTTTTGACCAAAATCCCACTTGAAAGGAGCAGGTTTTCTGTAGCAGGCATGGAATTACACTTTCCGAGGCAGTGGGCATCTGACACCAATCACATAGAAGATGATCATCAGCCCCAACTGGGATCAACAGAACAGCTGACGCACCCTTGACCTTAGCATAACCTTTGCTTCTGGTACAGAAAGAGAGGGACACTAATTTTAAGTGAAAAAGTATTTCTGTTAGAAGACAAAATAATATCCTGGGCACATTAGAAATCCACTTCTACGCTGCTACAAATATACTATATATGCCTTCAGCCTCTGCCAGACTAGTGGATCATCAACATTCCACTTTTCAATCAGTGTCATCTGGGCTCCTGCAGGAACACAGAGAAAGAAAGGTCTCTAAAGCAACTGAGTTATGCAACTAAAATAAAAAAATCCTTTTATTTTACCTCAAATATTCTCAACTTGCGCATAATTTCCTCCAGTAGTTTAACATCTTTGGAAATCTTGAGCTTTAACTTGTCCCAGCGTCCCTGAACTTCCTTGAACTCTTGCACGTAGGTGTTTTTCATATCCGAA
The DNA here is from genome assembly GCF_000738735.6 of Corvus cornix cornix. Taxonomy (NCBI): domain Eukaryota; kingdom Metazoa; phylum Chordata; class Aves; order Passeriformes; family Corvidae; genus Corvus; species Corvus cornix. Next base: position 49,273,287 of record NC_047056.1, read on the forward strand.
GATGCATGCTTCTCCAAAGCTTTAGTTTCTTCAGCAAGTTTATCTACCCTGGGCTTCTGGGCTTCCAGTGTCTCACCAACTGTCTATAACAAAGAACAAAAGTCTCCTTCCAGTATTAGCCATACAACATGTACACACTTATATACAAGTGCAAGTACATCATAAGTTTCATTGTGCAGAGAGTATACTCAGTGAAGAGTGATACTCCAGCTACAGTAGTTATTGCAGCAGAGATGTCCAAACAACCTTTTAAGCACCAAAACATTCAGCTGTTCCACTGGTGCAGCAGCAGAGACTACAGAAGGGGAAGCAAAGCTTGGCCTCATAGTTAAACAAGTGCAGGCCCCCACCCCTCTTGTGTGTCAGGCAGTACTGCCACTCAAGTCAGCAAAGCAATGGCTGTGCTACACTGCACTCACAGAGGAAACGGCAGTGTAGACAGACCAGGTCCTCATTGTTTTCATTCCCCCCACAAGTTTGTTTGTTTTAAAAGCACATGAAAACCAGCTGAGTGTGTTCGTCCAAGTTTTGTGAAGTAAAATATAATGTCTTAGTTGCAAAAAAGCTCTGGATACTCAAGTTTTGAAAACTGCTTTTCCAGATGGAATACAGGGAGGATACAATCTGAATATATTCACTATGACATTGCTGATATAAAGCGTCACTTGATTTGAAAGAGCTAATTGACTAATATGAAAAATAACAGCTGAAGGTATAAGTGAAAATAAGAAAAATGCCATTTCATTGAACTCATCATTTTGATTATCCTGCTTCAAAATTTGCTTAAGAGAAACTTGCAATAAACACATGAAATTATTATTAATTTAATGGATTTAATTTTCTAGTATATACATTTAATGTGTACAAACAGGATGTGTACATACATACTTTGCTGTATTTTTACTGAAGAAGAATCTTTTTTAAAATGTTCACATTCTCAAACCTACTTTACATTTATCATGTTTCTTTTCCTGGAAAGCGTACCATTTCCTCTAAGACAGGCAGAGAGGTAGCAATGAGGCTGGAAAGAGGAATGCATGCTTCAGAAAACAAGGGCTTTCTGTGCAGGGGACCACAGATGAAGCACTTATCAGTGCCTGCTACAGTGTGCAGAGAGAGCTGGACAATCCCAAGGTCCACAAGCAGCTCCTCATCTACAGTTTGTTCCCCTCTCTGGCACTCTCATTAAAGCACCTGCAATAGCACAGTATATCCAGAGTAATTAGTCTCTGAAGAAAATTGGGCAGAGGCAGGAAAAGACAAGCCTCTAAAGGCCAAATGCCATTGCAATTCATGCAGCATATGGATCAGAAAATCTCTGCCAAATTTAAACAATACAGAAGCAACACTAAAGAGAAAACCAAAGAGTCAAAGCTTGTTTTAATCTTCCGGTTCAAAAGAAATCCAAAACACACCACTGTTTACTGGACTTCTAAAAATCATCACTCTGCTAAATAGAGAAGGCTATAACAACACCCAGCAACCAGAGCTTAAGAGCTCCTCCAGAATCACCTGCAGCCTTATTAGACCACCACACAGGGAAAAATACATGCTTCTGAAGGTGGGGGATGGTGGAGAGGGCAGGAAAGTATTTGTTTACTGAGTTTTTTCAAACAAACAAACAAACAAGGGAAAAAGTACTGGAGATGCACAATTCACCCCCTGGAGAGAGGTCCATCCCTGCCTCAGTATCTGGTATTTGCAAAGCAACTGTCATCCATAAGTTTTTGTCTACTTTATAAGCTTACAACAGGAAAAAATATTGTTTCTAATGGAGAGAATTTTTGTATCAATTACCTTTATGGCCCACAAGCACTGTTTTCCTTTGAAAGGCAATCTGGAGGCCAGAGAAGTACAGTTACTGTCTCCAAACACCCAAGCAGGATGAAGCAGGGTGGGTTTGTCAACCAGCTGACCCTTAGACAGTTTAAGCAGGCAGACCCCTCACACCTGGGTGGGCTTTACCCAGTGCTTGGGGGGGAGGGTTGCAAGCCTGCACACCACAGTCCCTTAAGGAGAACAGAGGCAGGGTCAGAGAGTCCACCCTGCCCTAAGGAGGGACATGGCCTCCCAAGGACAGAAAGCCCAATCAGGCCAGGCACAGGCATGACTGTGGTGCAACTCAGAAAGGGGAAGCTCCCAGCTCCTGGTTTTCCCTCACAACTGCACTCAGCAACAGAGGAGCAGACCTTGGATGAGGTGATCCAACCAAGCCTCTAAAAGAGGGATGCTCTTGGGGCCCTAACACCCATTTTGGAACTCCTGAGTGCAGGAGATACACCAGAGAGTGCTTGGGGAAGCCACCAAGGCCATCTGAGGTCCTTTTCCCCTGGCTGAACAGTCCCAGTTCTCAGTCTCATCTCCTAGCACAGGCAGCAAGAGAAGCTGTGAAGTCTTGTAGGCTCGGTAGGAGATACCCAGCCCTTGCCTGGACACATCCCTCAGCAGCCTGATAACCCAGCAAGCCACCTCCAAAAGCGGGTTCCACACCCCTGACATTGCTCTGAGCAGTGTTAGCCCCCCCACTGAAAACACTGCAGGAGAACAGAGGGCGGCAGCAGCGGAGCAACTTCCTCACTTCAGTGCAAAGGTGAGGGTTACCTTTGCCTGCTGCAGGGCGGTCTCAACCCTGCCGGGCTCGCTGAGCCCGCTGGCAACAGAGCGCTGCTCGCCCTCCAGCTTGCTCAGCGCGTCCTTCAGCTGCTGCAGGGACTCCACGTACTCCTGGCTCGGCTGGCTTTCTGTCTCTGGTACCATGTAAAAGAGTAAGGAAACAAAACTCAAGGTAAGGACTTGAACCCAAATCATAGAAGATGTGAACATAATCAACTTCCAAGACCTAAAAAACTCTTCTGCTGATAGCATTGTTGTTCCTTTAAAAATATTAAATATATAATATACAAATATATTACATAGAATATAATAATAAATATGCAACCTCTCAAAAAATTTACAAACTCAATCCTATTTTCAGAAATTTTTTTATGCACTTAAGCACCTAAATCTGTTTGGGTGGGTGAAGTGGTAGAATTGATAGTATTTAAATTATATATTATTACATCAATAACAATCCATAGTATTTAAAATATATAAACCACCCAAATTTAGTATTTTGCCGTTTCAAGTTTTAGACATATCTACTATATATCTCCAAACACACACAAAGATATCTACTATACATAGGAAACACAGTATAGCATATATAATAGCCATATATTACATACTAAATTAAATATACACACTATATATTGGACCTATATAAGCTAGTATTTCTAAATATATCTGTGTGCATATATATATAAACACACAAAACACATTAGTGGGGGCTTGTGTTTTGGTTGCTTTTTTGCATTTTTAATATATTTACCTACACAAATATAAAAAAATAGCAGTTTTCAGCCTGTTGCCAGAACAGAGACACTATCTAGGAATAGTGAAAAGGGAATTAAAATTTGAATGGAGTATTTGCTTGCCATCTTCAACCACATCTCAAAATTTGTTCGATCCAGCCCTGTGTGGAATCCCAGGCAGGAGGCAGCACCTCAATGGCATTTCAGAATGAAAACAGCCAATTTGAATAACTGCACCAAACAGCATTTTGCCTGTAAGTCCTGTACTGTGGTATGCACATTCTGGCCTTGGATTCACAACCAATTTTGTTCCCGCCACAAGTGAAAATTAATCTAAGCCTTGTTCTGACTCACCAGGTAGCTTTTCAACAGCTTACCAACAGAACTGTTGGTTCATTTATAAAAATGAGACAACATTTTTAGAGCAAAACAGAGTTATCCAGCTTCGTTTCTCAAAAAGCCAGGATCAATTTAAAGAGAGGAAAAAAGTTTAATAAAAAGCATATAGGTGCATTGTCACTAAACTACAGCAAATCCTGAAGGAGAAGAAAATAGTTAAAATTGCCTCCGAATGACAAAAAAAAATTGAGTCAATTCCCATTTAAAAAATGCCCATAGAGATGAGACTGAGTAGCACTCCATGGGGGAATTTTCAGAGGCTCAAAGAAAAGCCATGAGAGGAGCTGGCCTCCTGTCAGTCAAAGCCTGCCAAGTTCACAAATACCTAGGTCACACCACCAGTTGTTTCCACCAGTTACATGGCTCTGGAAGTTTTTACCTGGCAGCAATTCAAACTATGCTGTAAATAAAGAGCTAAAACCCTGAACTGACATTTCCCTCTATTCTTCAGCAATATAATTTCTCTGCAGGTTGTCTCATTTAAAAAATACACAAATTTAATGTATTAGAATATATATATGGTGTTTCTGCCAAGCAGTAACTGGTTCAAGTATACCAATAACACCTCAAGTGATGCATGGCACAAAAAAAAAAGGTATTTTTGTCACATGAGGTATAATTACCAAAATACAAAATACCAATAAAATTACTTACAAGTACATGAACTCAAAACAGCTATAAAATAATTCTTCACAGTAAGAATGAAAACATACCCTTGTAATATGAACATGGCTGACAGATACTTTATTCATACCATTTTCTGCATGGATATAATTGAAGTATGCAGGCCTGGTGCAACACATTATATAGATGGCCTAACAATTTAGTAATTGAGCCTATTTTTATTACACACAGAATACAGTGTTAATGCTCTTCCATTTTGGAGCTGTTAAGAAAACACTTCCTCAAATTCCTCTGAAACAAAAACTGAGAACAAAAAATCTCTTACAGGTCTGTGCTGTTGCTCTTCAGCTGTAAAGTACTACCAGAACTACATATTTCATGCACTACATTTAAAATCCTTTAGAAACCAGCATGACTGGTTTGAATGTTCACAATGAAATTTTTAATGCAACAACAATCAAAGTAGAAACTGCTTGAAAAGCAAGCTAGATTCCAAATCACTTCAAAGATGAAATTTCTGACAGGAATTATGTATGACTGATGTGCTCAAAGCTATTAGAAAGAATAAATTTCACACATGGACTTCCATTTTACAATGTTCTCCTAATCGTCTGTTTTTGATTTCTAGAATTATTTATTTCTGTAAGTGCCAGAGAGAGACAGATCTTTGAGCTACATCATCTGCCTTAAATATGTCTTGCTATGTAGTTAAATGAGGTTTCAGGAATGTTGCATCCTTGCATAATCGTTTTTAACACCATGGAATGATAAATTTTTGAATTGTGCACAGAGAAAGCCATATTCTCCCAGGTGAATAAAATAATTTTGTCAGTTTGACGCAAAGCCTAGCATAATCAATACAAACACTCTACCAGAATTCAATGAGTTTTCAGTCAGCTCAAAACAAACAAACAAAAAAAAAAAAGCCAAAACACAAGTAAGCAGGGGACTTTATGTTAACATACATATTTATGTTTATTTATTTACCTTTTTTCAGCTGTTGGTGACGTTCCTCTAGTTTCTGATGAGTCAACTTGAAGTGATCAAGAAAACCACTCAAGTTTTCCTGAATGAAATTTGGAGGCATGGGCTGAGAGGTGAGTGTCTTGCAGGTGGCTTTCAGATGTTCCAACTGTGGACTCAGGCTTACAAGATGAGTTAACTCCTGCTGTAAAAGATAAATACCAAAACCAAATTCACACTTTCCCTGTAAACACAAAGATTTTATTAGGCTACTGTAGCACAGCTCATCCACATTACTAGGGTGACAACATTAAAGAATGTCTGGGACAGAGAAACCAAAATCTTTCAGCCAAATCAGGTGCCCTGCATGCCTTAGAAACTGAGTTATCTTACTGACTAGGCTAAGCTCCTCTAGGGCATCCTATGCTTCTGACTTCAAGCTTCCAATCAAAATCAACAAGTTTTGCCAGACTTACCTGACATAAGTCTTTCAGGACTGCTGAGGACTGGGATGCTGAAGAAGCGTCATTTTTAAGCCAGTCATCCTTCTCAATTAGAGTCTTTTCAAGCTCATTCATTTCCTTTAAATAAGCATTTATATCTTCCTGGTATTTTATCTTTCTGGCCACTTCTTCTAGACTTTGAACCACATCTTTCCACCCCAACAAAATTTTCTCCATCACAGTTTTTATATCCAGTGTAGGAAGTCCTTCTACAAAGATTATACAAATTATTGTTATGTTAACTGCAACACATTTTCATTAACAGGCATTTAACCTTTCCTCTCTTCAAATACAGGTGCACTTTCACATTAACATACAAAATGCTTTGATTCCAAGTCCAATATCTATAAATCTATACTTATTACTAGCACCATTTCAGCTTTATATTTCGAGGGAAATGTAGAGTGAGATACTTCAATTTTGAGGAAAGACATATGGAAGTTTTTTTTTGCTGAATTGCTCTAGCACAAGTAGAGCCCAAAGTGCTGGTCAGGGCAGCCAGGCAGCTTCTACAAGAGCACTTGATGACCCTGCTCCATAGACTCCTGTGCCCACACACTGGCCACAGGCTTGGCACACCAACACCACAGCAGCCACAGCCCTACGGGAGGAGCAAGAACACAAGGATCAGTCACTGCCATTATGGCACAGCCTGTACACGTCCCAGGATGGAAATGGATGTAGGCACACACGTGCCAGTGCTGTGCAGTATTCTACGCAGGTGTCGCTGGGCCTAGGTCTGGAAAAAGGCTTGGGCCTGGGCTGGACAGAACATATTATCAGACCCTAACAAAATTAGGGGCTGTAGATTGGTTATTTTCTATAGATCCCAGACTTTAAGATGATAATCAATTAGAAAGCAAATTCTTGACCTTATTTTTTTCTGATACAAAGCAGCTTTTCAACTATGCATTCCTCGTTACGGTCAACAGATGCTGGTTTCATAGCCATGACCTATCACAGCTAAAGGGGTTTGTAGAAGAAAGAAGGAGGGAGGATTTCTGTTCAGGTTTGAAAAAAAGAACATCTAAAAATCTTTATAAATCCAACTCCAGGTCGAACCAACGGCTTTCAGCCATCAGCTTCAGGGCAATGGCACCCACTGTAAAAAGCTTCAGCTGCAGTAGGCAAGGAGGGGAGGACTGGACATGCTTAGTAAATTGGGGCATATGAGCAAAGCATCAGACTGCAAAAAATGAGAATTGCTGAGAAATCCAATGGAAATCAGCAGTTTCCAAAAGGGATGCAGGTCATTATGCAGGACAGTGACACCATCCTCTCTCCTGTCTGAATGCTACCAGCGATAACTTCACCACAAGTCAAGTGCATAGAAGACCTAAAAGACTGCCTCTAGATGATATGAACACCTTTTATAGAGGTATCATTTCACTGATGGAGTTTTTTTCAATATGAAACAAGATTTTGGCGAGGCCTAAAGATTCGACTTTCATAGATGTCAATTACAAGTTTCCCTGGATAAGTGTTTTAACTGACAATCATTTTCCCAATCATATAGACTTCTCTTGCCTTTGAGCCATAAATTGTGATTCTATCATGAAAAACACACTGACAGTTTTTACAACAATAGATAAAACTATGAAAAAAGAGATACACATATAAGTATCAAGTTTAAACTTGGCTTCAAAATTTTCACTTCTCTATAGCAATTATGTTTTAAAACTATTACTTAAAAATCAAACTACTTCCACGAAAGCGTGTAACTGACATTGTTACTGAAATAGAAATAATTTCTTAAAATACTCCTTAAAAGACTGCAAATGAACACAGGCACATTAATCAATAATAATCTTGCTTTTCTAAAAGCTTTAATAAAAACAAAACACATAACTAACTAGTAACAGTAACAATGACTAATGAAGGAATGAAAATTAAGGGAGAGGGAAGGAATAAACAGCAGTGCTTAACTGGAGGTAATATATTTCAATATTCTTTCCCAGCAACTCAACTGATTAAATCACAAAAGAGAAAGACCTTCAAGTTGCTTACCCTTTCCCATTTGATCCAAAAGAATGTGTCCACTTCGTTTCAGCTCACCTAACTTCTGGCTTTTTTCAGCTCTTTCCTTTTCAACCACCTTCAAAGTGAATCCCAAAAGAATACAGTGGCAGCAAGGGTTATTTTCCTTGACTTCCCTCTTTCCCCCAAGTAATGTCTCTTTCCTACTACTACCCAAAACACAACCAGTTTTCTTAGATACAACACGTTCTGAGGTGCATGTTAGGTCTGCTTTTCAGAAAACAAATACAAAAGGAGTTAGCTCTCACAAGTACCAGGCATGCAAGAGATCAGTACAACAGCACCAGGAATAAAATACTGTTTAAAAGCTTGATGATCCCACAATGTGAAATAAGATATTGGGACAACAGCTAAAACAAGTCACTTGTGATCAAAAATTCAATTGTAATTCTCTAATGTGAACCAGTGGAGAAAAGACCTTCTTCTTAATAGTCTTCATTTCTACAGTTTCTACTGTGATTTCCAGTAGAAGGGAACAACAGAGCTGTTTCCTAGAAGTCCAAACAGCAAGAAGTATAGCACATTAGTAATCCACTCTCATAAGCTATAGTGCTTTACTCTCCTTCAAAGATTTGGAGAGGGAAATTCTCTGACTACCAAGATTTTTAAAGGATCAAGGTCCTCCCACAAGTTATACATATTGGTGAATATTCCTTTGTGAGTCAATAGGTACAATACATCCACAGAGGAAACATGAGCTCCTTGGCCACAAAACCACAACTTCAATATCCTCTGTGATTACAACGAAGTATCTCCAAACTAAAATCTTTTGAACCTCATGTCAAAGGTCATTACTCTGATTTAGACTTGCTACAGTAAATTCAGAAACATGCACTTATTTGCACAGCTGGGAAGAACAAACTCTATCCTATCCACTTACAGTCCAATCATTTAAAAACAGTACTGTTCATGGGAACCTGGTGTTCATTTCAGAGCCTCTTTTTTAAGGAGCTATAAACAGTCATAAAGATCTATAAATAAAATATTGGGATGGTTGTTTTGGTTTTTATTTCCAACAGTACTTTCATTCCAAACATTCCTACTGGCACCATTTTGCACTACAGCACTAAGGAGGAGCCTCTTTATACATATTTTTAAGTATTGTTTTTGATTTCAAAAGCAGATTCAGGTCCTGCTAAAGCTCCAGTAAGCCTTCATTAACTAAGCATGCTCAAGAACCAGAAAAAGGCAAGAATACATTCCTGACACAGAAGGAATAGAAAATAAAATGGCTATTTCACAGCTCCCATAAGCTTCTGTAAAATTATGTAGTGTGTCTTGCAGGTCAGCAATATTGCACACAAGCTGTAACAATCAGGTTTTCTCCAAAATTAATAGAGCAAACAATGTGTCCAAGCATTGTAAACAACAAACCACTTTAGACCCTGGGTGATACAACGCTTGAGGAGTGTCACAGCATGATTCAAGGAGTTTCTGAGCACCCCACTGGCCTATCTCTACCAAAATTATATAAGTGGTGTCAATCAAGGCCATTTCCAACTGTGAAACATGAAACCAAAATATGCTACTTAGTGTAAAAGATAATAATCCTGAAGACAGACATTTTTTCAGAACTCCAAAGGAGACAGCAGTAGTACACATTTTTAAAATTTCCTCTGGATTATGCAATACCACCAGCAAAAAATGTGTCCAGCTGGTCAGAGATTTCCATGTATGCCCAGTTCTGAAACTATTTAACTAAAAGACTTAATCCCCTCAAAGCATGTGGATCAGCTCACACCTCCAGCTGACAGCCAGCTTAGATACAAAGTATACTATTCACTGAAACATGCTTTATCTCCCCATTTTACCTTCAACTTTTCTTTCATGCTTGAAGTCTCTCTCATCTTCTTATATTCTTTGATGTCTGCGGCCTGAATGGCAGATTTTGATTTCGAAATCCAGTTCAAGAGCTCAGCACTTTCAGCATCAAACCTAGTTTAAAAGGTCAGACAGTGGTTTGTTTTTTGGTTTTTGTTTCATTTTTTCCCCATTCAGTCACTCTGTCTTAAAAATCAAAAGTCTTAAAGTTCAGCACATTATTTGATCCCAAACCAGCAACAATGTACACAAAATTCATGCTTCTCATATTACCACCCACAGGAAGTAGAGTGGAGACAGACTTCCAAAAGCCTACCATAATAAAAATTATACCCAGAGTATTAGCCTTCAGGACCAAATTGAGAATACATGAGGCAATTTATCTTTCCTTTCTTCTTTTACACATAGCTTCATACAAACGATAACTGTTTGTTTTAATATGTTACAGAACAGATCTCTCAATGCTGAGTATTTTGAAAGCAATGAACTAAACTTCAAGAACAAGACAAAGAAGAATTGCAGTTCTAAGTTTCATAAGTCTGCAACACTATTTTCTGTGAAGGAAAAGCTGACACAGGCAGTGACAGCTGACAAACATTTCTGTACACTTCCCTGACTAAAGATTAGCTTATAGCCTACTGGTTTTGTCTACAATGGACATACCTATGCTAACAACTTTCTTATTCTTCCAACCTCTAAGCTACAACCTGACACCATGAAAAAAAAAACCCCAATCAACTCTCAAATTAACCAGTACTGTACAGAACTTGAGAGATGGACAGATACACTGTACAGACCACAAGTCAGGTCATATTACAATTACACTATTTAACAGTGTCAATCCTAACATGGAATAACAGCACCCCAATAAATGCAACTGTCAATCTCTCAAACCTTCCGTGGGAAAATTCCACTTATTGGTCATTTGTTGGTTTCAACATAAGTAAATGGAAACACACAAAAACTGTTTTTCATGCAGTTTTGAACTCTAGGAAAACAGATGACAGATAAAACTTTTTTTTTGCTCTCAAAATCTAAATGTGTTGCTGACTGCTTTACTGCCCTGGGACACCCACACACAGACACCACCCCCACCAGAGCTTGGACAGTTTGACCAGTATCCTCAAGAGGGTTTGGGCAGGTTCCTCACCCCTTCAAACCTCCATTCATCCTCCAGAAAAAATGAATAAACATCTCTTCTTCGTTGTGCAAATACACATCACCTAGCACAGCGACTCCCTAGTCTTGATGCAGCCTCTATCATATCTCTAAATGACCTGACAATGATTTAATCCAGTAACAGTTCATGGAAATGCTAATTTCCTTAGCCAAGCACAAAAAGAAAAATGTTGAGCATACAGCATTTAATTTACCTTGAAACAATTCCTTTAATTTTAGGTATGCTAGTTAATAAAGAAAATTCAATGCAAATTATTAAACATTGCTTAGCCTAAGAGGAGAGAAGGCTCCAGGAAAACTTGATAGCAGCCTTCCAGTACCTAAAGGAGGGCTACAAGAAAAGTGGAGGGGGACTTGATCTGGAAGTGTATTGATAGGACAAGGAGTAAATTTTAAAGTGAAAGAGAGTATATTCAGATAACATATAAGGAAGAAATTCTTCAGTAGGAGAGTGACAAGATACTGCCCAGAGAAGCTATGGATGCCCCATCCCTGGAAGTGTTCCAGACCCAGTTGAATGGGACTCCAAACAACCTGGTCTAGTGCAAGGTGTCCCTCTCCACAGCAGGGAGGTTGGAATGAGATGAGCTTTAAGGTCCCTTCCAGCCCAAATCATTCTATGAGTCTATATAGGCAAACCAGCCAGCCACTCCAGAAACACTTGTCAAAGGAGACACCAGTGTAATATTAATCTTACTACTAAATACAAGGGAGATGGAAAATGTTTCTGAGTCTCTTTTTTTGTGCAGTTTCTTCCATTTTTCTCATATATTTTATGGAGATTAGAAATAAATAATAGATCAATCAAAATGCCACCTTTTAAGCAAAGATGAAAAGACATTTTTCCTAAGGAAAGCAAATATAATTCTATATTTTCAGCAAAGGAGCTGAGGTACAAAGGACTGAAGACCTGCTTCTATGAGAAACAAAACATCCCTGTTTTCCTTTTAAACTAATGGAAGCCACAGATTTTCTGTTGCTCTGAAAACAAGGCTGTATATAACATTACATTCCCATTCAGAGAATCACAGAATTGTCAGGGTTGGAAGGGATGACTGGAGGTAATCTAGTCAAGCCCCCAGGCCGAGCCTCACAACTGCAACTTAAGTATTGCTCACTTGCATAGAAGAAGAATCAAAAGCCAAGACAGTCTCTGTAGCATCTAATGAGTAAGGGAAAGTGGCAGTGACATATACTTACTTTTTCTTTGCTTCACTGTCCCCTGGGATTTGCCTTTTCTTTGGGAGTGGTGGTGGGGGCAACTCCTGTCTGGACTGTTTAACCACTACCTGTTCCTTCAATGGTGTTTCTGCAGCAGTCTTCTGTGAAACCTGTGACATTCCTACGCTTCCTACAGCTTGAGTTACCTACACAAAATAATTTAGGGCAAGGATTATGTAACATTTTTACTCAAGCTGAACTGCTTTCTCTTATTTTCTTTTATTCAGTCATAAAAGCCTGTTCATTCACTCCCCCAAATGACCACACTGAGCTGTCATGAAGCACCTTTATCACAGGTGCACTCCGAGAAAAAGATCATTATTCTCATTTTACAGATGGAAACCAAGCATCAAAATTCTCAGTTCAACTAGAATCATTCAAGTCCAAGTGAACTACAATTAACAAAATGTGTATGTATTTGCTTTCATAATTTGTTCACAAAAAGAACCAAGGTACTTGGAGTTTATTGATAGCAATTCTACATTTTGCATTTTCACTCCATAAAACCAAGCCTAGATCTCAAAGAGCTGATACATAGTGATTTTGACCCTAAAACTCACTCAAGTCAATAGAAACCTCCCATGCTCTTTATCAGGTTATAAGGCAAGTCCCAGGAGACTCAACCTGTAAATTCTAAGTATGTGCTTGATATTTAAGGGGAGTGAAGGGCTGGAGACAGGAATTGGCATTCTCTAGTGCTTTGACTCAAACACAAGAACAAATTAAAGCCACATGGCTGAAAAGAACCCCTACTCAGACTGCACAACTCATTCACTATACCCTAAATGGATCATGAATTAGTGCCATGGTTTTCACCATAACAACATATTAATATCACCAAAAAAAGCACATATGAGTTATAAAGCTGTCAAATAAAACTCTCACAGAATCTAGTAGGAGTTCTTTCTAAATAAAAACATTACCAAGCACTCAAAATACTAAAATAAACATTGAACAATCCAGCTTGGCTATCATCGTTACATGTCAAACAAACAACTACTCTATGTTCAACAGATGAGAAATCATACTCACAGAGCATAAATACTTGCATAACTCCCATTTATTTATCTATTCTGGGGTTTGGGTTTTGCCTTTGTTTGCTTTTAGTATCAGATTTAATCCAGTCCCAGCACTCTTACAATATTTAAAGGCATTTGCATTGACTGATAATACATGCCCAGCCTGCTTTACTCATCAGAAAAATGAAGCTTAATCTGTGTGAGAAAGGAGTAATAGTACTAGCCAGGTTAACAACTTGGGCTTTTGGAGACCAACAACATAGGCAGCTTTGTCAGCCCCATGTGAAAAAGCACTCAACTACCTCTCCAGCCTGATGCCTAGACAATTTTGCTGACACAGTGAAGTCTGCATACATACAGTCATATAAAAAGCTAAAAAGCAATAAAGCCTAAAGTAAATACCTGGTTAGAGTAATCCTCTAGCTTCTGAACCAAACTGTCCCACCTCTGCGTTAGTTCTTCTTGATCCTGATCAATTTTACTGGATGCTCTGCCATTTCCAAGGATTTGGGCCACATCCTGACCTAGTTCATTCAGCTGGTCTAGTGTTTGTCGTTTCATACCCATGTCCTCTTTTAAAATCTGTAGTTAAAAGAAAAGATTAAAATATGATGTCAAGTATTCCACTTCCCCTAAGCTTTAATTCCAGGGCTAAGAGCAACCAGCAGTATCTCTTTAGTAACAGTTACAAATTATTAGTTCAGGTACAAGCTACTCCAATGAAATTTAAAAAAGCCCACACCCCAAACCTATACTTTGGAAAGCACAGCTGACTGGTAGCCTGCAATAACATCCAAACCCTGTCAAAAATCTAGGGTAGCTGTTCCAGATTTTGGCACACCAACATGGAATGGCCATGGAGTAAGCAATACATATTTTTTAAATTCAAGCGCAAGAATCTGGCAAGGAAAGAATGTTGGCCTGGCTTCTAATGTATCATGCATTCACAGCTCCTACTAGGGTCAAACTAGTAATTTGCCACTCATCTAGTCTATGAGATTTGATGGGACAGAGCAGGATATCAGTACTCACTGCTAGTTTTCGAACATTCACGCTCAGGTCTGTTTGATCTTTAAAGTTGCTTGTCTGGACCTTACTCAAAGCCTCTTCTTTCTCAGTTAACCAAGCTTTCAATAAGCACTGCAGATCATAAGAAAAAGAGCACAAGAAAATACTAAGATTGTCAAACAGCTATTGAGAATTGCTTCTTTAAGATCTTTGCATTCAAAGCACAGTTCTGCAGTCTTTATATGCTGGAATTTCAGTTGACTTTAACAAAAATAGCACATAAAAGAGGACAAAAATATCAGATATGGGAAGTAAGTAATACTTCCAGCAAAACAGTTTCAACATAACCATTTCTCAATATACCAGAGCACACCTCCCCCAAAATTATTTATACAGCAAACAGATATCCACCATAAAGCTAACATAGGATTTATAAATCATATTAGAATATGTCAAAATAGCATGTATGCTTTGTTTTCCACCCTTCTTCCTCTGACTCAAACACAGCTATCACAAACATTTTCCCACAGAAGTTACACCACTAGTAATTCATATTTCTTTTGGCCCAGGCAGTTGATCAAAGACTCGGATACTAATTAGTCACCTGCCTGTTTATGGTACCTACTTTCAACTGCAAAACAACTGCAGCAAATCCTATTTCATTAACTGCTGGAAGCTGGAGTGGCCTGATCTGAATAGTTCTAACTCAGGGATCTTTTTTTTTTTTCCATTTTTTTCCTAGGAAACCTGCCCTGGGTCTCACTTCTCTTCAGCCACACAGCACTCCTGTAGTAGCACCAGCAATAACTGGCATCAAGTACCAGGAAGGATTTTATGTATTCTATATTACGTTCCCACATAATTCTGCAGCTGGACAGCAATCTCCATCGACTAGGACGCCCACCTCTCTATCAAGCTCAGTTGCCCAGCCATTGGTGTACTGCTGTTCCTCTCTGTTTAAAAACAAATCATACAGCAGGACAGACCTTTTTGTTCTTTGAACAACACACTTCACAACAGCCACTAGGCTCCCCATTCTAGATGTATATTTTTGGCATTGTCCCAGAACTTACTAGAACAACTTTGGGCCACAGGGTTAAGGCAGTTTACATTTCCAATGTAAACCAATATGCAAAATATACAGACAGGAAATATGATGGTGGTGGAAATGCCACGAGGCTGTGAAAAAAAGAATTATAACACCACATACTCTCTGGAAAAATCATGCTGGCATACCAGCCAACATATTTTATGCATAAGAGGAGCTCAAAAACCCTTCATGCATTCAGTTAATTTCTGCTAAATCAGCAGTCAAGGATAACTCTCCCTAGAAAACTGAAACATAATTACCACAGTGCTAAGAAGTCTCTGGCACTGACTGAGGAATTTGTTTCCTGAGTGGTAAGGATTGTGTTGACTTGACAATGTGGTGTACAAAAGATTTCTAGGCAGCCACAAAAAGGCTGATGCATCACTGTTGCTCATCTCTCCATGTGGTTGGGCAAAATAAAAAATGCTTGTAACTAAGTGTTTTGGTTACTTTTGTGTTACCAAAGTGTTTGTATTCAATTTTTAAGTAGTTTCAGACAGTAATTTTTATAAGGCACTTGATCATTCTTGAGGATTTGTAATTGAAACCTGTTAGTAATAAATGCATTGTTCAGGTGAACGAGTACAAAAAGGCTCATCTAAACCACCTAAAACAAACTCCTATTTCCTCATTATTTGCTATCTGACATTCTACATTAAACACACCAATTGCTTCACTTTTACAGAGCAACATAGCTACACACAAATTTTAAAAAGCTGAGTTCAAAAGTTCAGCTCCAACCAATTATGGCACTTTTAAAAAGTATTGCAATGGTCCCCAAACAAATGTAAGGGTAGAAGGGGACAAACATGTTGACATGATGACATAGTGTCATCAAAAATAAGAGCACTTGAAGTCCATACCTCAAACATACACAGCAAGGATTTTGGGGGAATCCTTATTTCTCAACTCCGAGTTACCATGCCCAAGAGTTGCCAGAAAACATGAGCACACAATTTTCTGGTTACACATACACAGTTGGCAAAGCATTATTTTAAAGAAACATATATAAACAAATACTTGGCATGGGATAAACCAGAATCTTAACCTTGGGTCCATATTAACAACAAGGTCACATGAGCTACAAATTCAGCTTATCAATATACTACAAACAGATATAGGAGGGGTAAGGGAGAAACACACATGCAGCCCCAAAGAACGCAGACAAAACATCTTTGTCAAAGAAACCAGGCAACAACTGATACCAGTAGCTATACCAGCACTGTTCTACTTCTTTCAAATGTCTAAACAACCTGTGAGTACTGCCTTGTTTAAACAACAGCTTACAGTGATAAATATCATCCATTAAGAAAAAAACCCCCAATTTCAGTAAAACCTTTAAAGACAAAAACATCACATATTTTAAGCTGAGAAATGAAACAACCTCAAGTACTAGGCAGGAAAACAGCACATGTAACTGTGTTACCATATTTTTTTATGCCATCAGTTAATTTGTGTTTGAGCAGTATTTTATATGTAAAATACACAATACCAGAGCTAGAAAACAATCACAGGGCCATCTTCTTCATAATTCAACTGTTGACCTGAACTCAGCAAAATTAAACAAGCTGCATGCTTTGCTAGAGTGACCAAATGCTCGATGTTACTGATTTTTAAAATAGTTATCTATTGATTACTATTGCACAACTGTGTACATGTGTTCATGCTGGAAGCACATATACCTTAATTAGGAAGATTTCTGTAGTTACAAAACTACCAGATAGGAGAATGACAATGAATTTTTTAAGTATCACAGATATTCCTACTTCTTGGGCATTTTACAAGATACCTTGGAAATTATTTTATAAGGAGTTATAAACTTTTATTCTTAAACTTTGAAAAAATACTTCTCTTCCACTTCAGAGCTACTCTAGTCCTCAAAAAGCACTGGAAACACAACCAATAACAAAATCTAGGTCTTCAAGGTTTCTTTTCCATGAGTTGCTCAACCCCAGTCAGCGGTTTGACTGTTTGGGCTTTTTTGACTTGTTGTTTTTTGCCCTCCACAAATCGACCAGTCACTCTGATAAACTGAACAGCTGCTCACCTGTTCTTCCAGCAGTTCCTGCCATAAAAGCTGAATTTCTTGCAGCTTGACCCGCCGATCCTCAGTCCAACGACAAACTGCTGTCCACCGCTCACCAAGCCTCTACAAAAGCACAAAACACTCAGGAATGATCACAAACCTCACTAAGTAACTCCAAAACCAGATATTCAAAAGCATCATTTCTACTTCACATGAACAACTTTCTACAGTGTTATCTACTTCCCCATCCATTACTGCTATTGCTGCATTGCCAGAGCTGGAGATTAACACTTTCAAAAACACTTACCAATGGCCCTAACTCTGCTTTTGCTCAAGTCTTTGAGCTATTTGATTGACTTAAAAAGGAGTGAACAAAGTAGCATGAATTCTGCTTGAAAAAATTCTGTCTCATACTCACTGTACTCCAGGTTACAGTCCTAAGTGACAGGAAAAGACTTCATATGATATTCCCTAGATAAATTGTGTTCATGTCTTCAAATATTTTTCCTGTCAGATTTTAACTTCCTAAGGAAAATAACTTACATGAATTGCAAAGCAATGTTGCAGGTTTTAGCTTGAGCTGATTTAATAATTCTTTAACTTATTATTACTCCTCAAGAAAGTGTTATTTTAAATTACTTTCAAAGATAAATTGTCTTCAAACACAAAAATTTTGATTAACAATTACATGCAAATTGCCTAATACTACAATTTTAAAAAAAGAGGGCTCTAAGATTTTACCTGCAACTGTTCCTCCAGAATAGCTGTTGCACTTTCCCCACTGCTTTCATCAACAATGACCACCATGTGTGTTAGGGAGTTGACCTTCACCTGTTCTGCCTCTAGGTCACTCTGCAGGCTCTACAAGAACAAATCAGAGGTTACCAACTTTGAATGCATTTGCTAATCTGCTATTTTGGCCACAGTGACTATCACAGCTGCTGTGGTAAAGGAACTTGGGTTCTTCAGATTCAACAGTTAAGCACAGATTTTACCACTGGGAATCCCTGCACAGTTCGAATAAATGTAAGCAAAAGGCTGCTAGAAATGAACCCCAAACCATTCTGATGAAATGCTGTAAAAGATGGAGTGCTTTAAGTTGTATGCCCCATACTTGACTAGGAGAATGAGATGACAACTTCATTGACTTTCCATATGTCTGATATTATAGGTAGGAGAGCTTAAGTGTTGCTACACAAAGCTGCTATTGTTAATAAGAAAGGAACATAGGGCATGCCAAACAGAAATCATTAAGAACATTCATCTCTTAAGAACTGACAATATAATTTCATAAGCATCAACAGTGCAATAACTGACCATGATACTCCTAAGAAGTCAAAAAATGCAGAAAACATGCAGTCCTGACTAGTTTAAAACAATCTGTAGATTTAAATATTCATACAACTTCTAGAAGAACAGATTCCATGGCTAAAGCCAACTATAAAATATCTCTGCAAGATCAACACACCTTTACAGTACTGTAAATGTCACTTTTTATCCCAGCATATCCTAAGCTACTCTATGAAACACATGCCTCAAACTCCCCAGACTTTGAAAACAAAGGAAAGAATGCAAATGTGGGACAGGAAACTACACAGACAAAAAATACTCCAGTGTTCTTGTTCTGTGAGGTATGTCCCATGCTGGGGAGAAGGTCAAACCTCAGCACTGCGCATGAAAAGGAAAGCTGCAACCATGACAAATATCAAAAGGACATCTTTCTCCTTCACAAAAAACAGTGCAGGATAGAAAGGCTGGACTTGAACCCAAAAAGTCAATTGAGACAAAAACCACTTTCAAAATATTGAACACATCAAAAAGCAGTGTCTAAGCATCCCCTCAGAATGCAATTCCTGTAAAAGCAGGGAATCAGTGACTTGGAAGGCCCTGATCATTTTAACTCCCACATTATTTTAATGTGCAAGTCTCAAGCAGACTTTAGCAATGCCTGCCAGTCATTAAGGGCAAGTTTGTCCAAAGTACCTTTCATACTGTTCCTCACACCAACAGTTTACCAGGAGAGGCCTTATTCTCTGCACAAAGGGTAACAATTTTCCCTAAAGGTTTCATTTACTGCATGAAGCAAATATAATAGTTCCTGCTAGTCAGCAGTGCTCAAGTATGAAGTTAAGGCTTCTAATTCCTTTCTACACCATCACCATCCTTTTCCAAACACCAAATGCAGCCATATATGACTTCTGACACAATCAAGTTTTTCAGTTAAGGAATCCACCAATGGACACATCTTCCAAATACTTCTCCTATACATATCACATAACAGGCAAAAGGTTTACCTTATGTTCTTCTAGCTGTTTTTTAAGTGACTCCAAATCTTCCCCTAAGAGCTGAGACTCCATCTTCTGAATGCGCTCTTCCGTGACTGTCAGCCAGTCAGCCAGCTGCTGCAACTGCTGCTTCTGGAGCTCCATCAGCACGTCATGCAGGCTGCAGGGGGAAGCACAGAGTTACTTCAGATACAGGTTTCCCAAGGAAAGGAACTAAATTCTAGTTCATATAGGCAAGAAGCAAGGCCATACATACATAGTTATGTATCATCAAATAAAATTTTCACCATTAAGCTAAGGAACACAGATAAGTATCCTTGTTTCTTTCTCAATAAAAAATGTTCATGAATTATGCAATTTACATCAGGGATTGTTTCTTCCAATGGGGGTTTGCTGGTACTAAAGGCTGAGAGTTGCAAAAAAATGCAGTTTCCTCCCTTGATGTGCAGCTCTTACCCTGCTAACCCACATATAGAAAAAAATTATTCTAAAATATTTTTAGTTGTGTAAATACCCATAGATATCCACATCCACTGTATTGAGAAACTTAAATGTGTTTCTAATATTGTTTCAGTAGTTTATGTGCATACTGCATTTAAATACCATGTATTTAGTCTGGCACAGCTACATAATTCACAAACTACTTCACATAATGACCAAACTCCCCGCCCCCGCCATCAGTTATACTCATTCCTTTTGTTTCACCTTAGAAAGTATGAAGGTGGATTTTGTGTCACAAACTGCAATGTTAATTCTAAAAAAAAAAGCCTTACCAATGGATGCAAACCAAATTCTCCAAAACACAGCAAGCACCAGAGGTCAGTCCTGAACCTCTAGAAGAGGTTATGTACCATGAACTCACCGGGACTGCCTGTCCATGCTCTCCACCCTGAGTTCCTCCCAGCGGGAGTTCAGCAGCAGCATTTGCTCCTGGATCTCAAACTCTTCTTCGGGTGACAGATTTCCCTGGGCCACCAGTTGGTTTCCAGCCTGCAGAACATTGCCCACACTGCTCTGGTGTGCAGTCAGTTCCATCATAAAACCCTGGAAATAGTACAAGCAGATATCACTGTGAGGTCCTATCAGAGCTTATAACTTGGTAAATATCCTAAAAAATTATTATGTTTGAAACAGTGCTGTAGAATGAGCTGGCACCATCAAATTCATGAAGATGGCAGACCTGTTCCTTTCCTTGACACTAGATTTTCCATGCACTAGAAAAATTCTGGATTCAATAAATCAGAAAAAAAAGCTGACCGCCTCAATGAAAGATCTGTTTGGGAGAAGACAGCCTTCTTCCCTCAACCAAGAATACGAAACTTACCTATGGCCGACAGAACATAAAACAAGATCTGAAATGTATTGTAGGAAAGCAATTAGAACCCTATGAGTTAGAAACACATATTTACTGTAAACCCAGAACACTTCTTCCTTTGCTTCATGGCTTTAAAACTGTAGCACAAGGAAAAAAGTCCTCATATTGACTATCATTCAAATTCTATATTCTATTTTATACAGTAAGCTGACAGGAGAAAACTAAAACATCTAACATGACAATAAACTTCTAGCAACATTAGGGCATTTGTTCAGATTTAGAACAAAGTCAAACCCAAATTTGGAAACATCAACATATATTTTTGAAACAAACTATCCTAATCATCGCAGAATAAATTGCCATGATTATCAATTTCAGCATTACCCTCATTTAGCAGCAAGTGGCATAAGGCTGACCAGGCTTTTTAGTAATTGGCACCAGGGAGGTACGACAGCCTGGATCAGACTGCCTTTGTATTATGCACACCAGTAAGCCAGCCACCAAAGGCAGATTTTAACAAAATACATTAAGGTTTCAAAGCGTGCTCCGCTCTAGGTTCTTCTAAAAAGGTTGATTTTGCCTTGAATAAAGACTAGGAAATGGAAGTTGTGCAGCTTATTTACACACACACACACACACACACACAAAAGAAGCCAAACCACAACAAAAGAATTTTCAAGAGAAGCTTACTTCATGGGTGGAAAATTGTTCTTTGACTTCCTCAACATCACCAGATATTTCCTCCTGTTCCCGAAATGCATCCTCAGCTGACAGCAACCATGTAAGGACTTCTTCCAGAGCAACTTGGTAGCTATCCAAGTCCATATCCACCTCTGTCACTGTGCTGGGAGTCTCTGCTCTAGAACTGTCCCGGTCTTCTTCAAGTGCTACAGTCTAGGCAGCCAAGAGGAAAGAGATGTCTTAGAAGTGTACAGAAGATGCCCTCCCAAATGGGATTAAAAACAGAACAACTAAGATCTCTTCTAATCTTTCATAAAATGTTAAAAGTAATCATTGGATACATTTTAATGAGAAGGTCAAAGTCAAAATGAAAGTTCATTAGTAAAGAAACTGGATAGAAAATACAACTTTAATCTTCCTCTTTCAACAGTGAATCTCAAAACCAACTCAAACCTCATGACTAACACTGACCACCACAGGTTCCATGGCAAATTCAGTTAAAGATTCTGGACCACCCTCTTCAGCTGATCAAGACATATGAAACAAAGAATAATAATAAAAAAAAAAGCAGCATAACACAAATGGAACTTATACCTCAATACACAGGATTTTGTACATGTATCAGAAAAAAGGAAGACAGAAAAACTGAAGTTAATGACAAAGAAGATGCTATGATTTTTCATATTTTCCCACCTGTGTTGCTCAAGACAGAAGGCAGGTTCCAGAGATAACTGACAAACATGAAGATTAGCTAAAATTACACATCAAAAAAAGAAAGGCTGACTTTGATGACAGACACACCTGCTGCATGCTGAATTTTTCAACCTCACACTCCTGCTTGTATCTCCTCGGAAGAGTTTCCACCTCCCGAATGTCTTCCATTGTGACTTGCTTAGGAAGGACCTCAAACAAAGAGGTTAAATACATAATAATGGACTTTTTGTCTGGAAGCTGTACAGCAACATCTGCATCAAAAAGATAAAACATGGGGAAAAATAAATGAAGACAATTTTTTAAATCATTACCTAGAACACAGGTAACAATTCACATATTGTACAAATCACAGATTCTCCTGTTAACTTTCGTAAGTTTTTAACTTAGAGACCAGGTCTGACATACTTTAAAAGTAGCATGAAGGAAGAAAAAAATATGGAAAAAAAAAAACTTTTCTACATTTGGAAGTGAATTCACATTAAAAGTCTTGATCTTTTTGATCAAGAACTCAGACATGAAGTTACTAAGGAATAAAATCTGTTTGGGGAAAATCGTTCTGAAGCATCTCCCAAGCAGAAATGTAGTTCAAGGACAACATCCTACATAAACAAACATTTCCACTTAGGGTCTATCCCACTTCCCATTGTTAGTCAGATAGTTTTCTTATTTTCCGCATTGGAAAGAGTTTCACTGAGCCAGGTTCACTTCTCTTGGGTTATGAGCAGTACCCATTCAGTTAATACTTTTTTTTTCCACAAGAAAATGGTGCTTGAAGTTTGAGATCTTGTCTTACAGAATGAATCTTTGGAGGCTCACTTCAAAGCAGAGCTATAACAGCTCAGTATTTTTAAAAGGAGCCATAAAGGTTTCCTGGTAGGCATTCCTAGGCAGTATGCACTCACAGCACTGGCAGCTACTGCTACTCAGCGTGCATGTAAAAAATAATCAATTATGAGCTCTTAAACCATCCCATTCTACAGAATGCTCTACTACACCTCAAAAGCACACACGCTTGCAGCATAACTCCTGCCTAAAAGGAAATAAAGCCAGCACACCAACTTCACCTCTCAGACAGTTTCTGGATGGAAAGTCAACCCAAACCTTAATATTCAAAATGCCAAAGCCTACACATGTGCATATTCTTCCCCTACAAATGGCATTATTTTAAATACAAATTTAAAGGTTTGAAATAAAATAGCACTGCACAAAGGTGATGGAATTTTTATCCATACTTAGTATCACTAGAAGAAATTTCTTTCAAGAGAGCTCAAAACAAACTTCTTGTCAAGTAAAATAACTATATCCCACCTTCAGGATCCAACAGTTTCTCAATTCCTAAGTGGTTCTTGGCTATGTTGAAAGCATTTTCCAGTCTCTCAACCGGGGACATCTTTGTAACTTTATCCCAGCTGAACAGCTCAGGTCTAAAAGTAAAAGCAAAACAAGGAAGAAAGCAAATTTTATCCAAAAGAAAATTCCATACCTTGCAGAACATCAGGTTATTCATATGATGGTAGCTACCCAAGTAATATAATCATACACATATATACCAAATACCAACATAAGTGCATATACACAAATGTAAAAAAAAAAGAATGTATTTGTAGTTATTAGTGAGAATCTGACAATCAAATTAATTGACTGCATGCCCACAGCAACATCCACCTTCCATTCTGTGTCCTAAACAAAGTCATTAACTGCAACAGGAGATCAAATACCACTAGCAAGAACATATAAGCTTTGTTTAAAATTTATCCCTGGACCAGTCCTCCTCAACGGTTTCTTTCACAGCATTACTGTTACTACACATGTTCTGTATCAGGCACACAAGAGTCACTCCGTTCCTGGAAAACATCGTTCCAAACTTGTGATGTGGCTCAGTGACCACCCCAGACCACCACAGCCAGGAGGAACAGTGGTCTCCACCCCACTCACTTACCCTTCCCCGTGGTCTTTTCCCCCAATAACAAAAACCAGCCTAGAAGAAAACACCCCATCACAAGCACTCATGAGTCACAATGCAAATCAGGCCAAGAAGCTGATCAATTTGCAGTGTCAGCAGCTTTCATCTAAAATCAGTGTTAACCCAAGGACACCTCCAGTCCAGCTGTGCACCCAAAACACACTGGTGGGTCTCAAGGGGAAAGAGCAGAGCACACAACAGGAAGCAGAGGGAGCAAACAGGGCCCATTCCTAGCGGTACCTACACCCATGGGGCATGACCAGCCAAATGCTGCAGCAGCACAGCTGCAGAGCCATTAAAACACCATCCATCCTCTTGCAATAGTGGCTTCTCATCAAAACACTGCTATCGATTCTGTACTTTATAGAACTTGGGGAGGAAGAGATGGGCTTGCCTTTAATTCTTTTAATATTTGATTCAGTTGTAAATTGACCTAAGAGTATCCTTTATCATCTGTCGAGTCATTACATTTGTGAAACAGGAAGGCCATAAGCCAACAGTCTGAGAAGCAAAAAGCCAGAAGAAAGCAGGAAGAGCAGGAACAAAGATATACATAGAAACTTGTGGAATATTGTACATCCACGCAAAAGCAACAAGAGTAACCACAGATTCCTGTAAATCTTTAGTAGACACTCTGAGTTTGAAAACAAAAGTTTCAATAAATTGCAACTAGGTACTCACCTAAGAGTGAGAAAATCAAACCAAAAAGCAGAATTAATTCAAAGAGGAACTAAGCTAATATTAGAAAATGAGAGAGACCAGTACAGTAAAATGCTAATAAAATTACATGAGGTAATAGGTTACTTACATGCAGCAGGTGTTACAGAGTTATGAGATATCATAGCCAAGAGGTAGTACAACTAACAATTGTTGATAGACACAAAGAGAAAAGAAAGATATTAAATCTCTTAATGGAATCCATGAAGATTCTCCTCTTTTAAGTGTCATATTAAACTAAAATAAAAAAGCAGTACTGAAAAATGCTCCTTAGGTAGGAAAGCACTACTGTCTGGGTAAGCTAAATAGCTTTGTTGTCCTATCACTCCTGCAACCTGCCCCAATCTCCTTGGCTCCTTGCAAGTGCTTGTAAAGTCTCTACTTCAAAGCTGAAAAGAGAAGCCCAGCTCAAGATTTCTCAAAAGTGTGGGGAAAATGGTGCTTCTCTGACTAAAGAACTTGTGCCCAGGGACAACAAAGCTGAATACTGACATGCCAGCAGCTGTCAGGCTCCAAGGAATAGGGAATAAAAGGCTCAGACCCAGATTTTAGGAAGCCACAGGAAAGCAAAGTTATTCAGTCAAAGCTTTCAGCTGAGGCTTTTGCTACTTAACAGTGCTCTGGAAAGGGCAGAGCTCACAGACTTCAGGTCCTGCAAAGCCTAAGCACATAATCATAACAAAATAAGGACAACAAACAGCTTAAAACTAATTTTGCTGCTTCTCTCAGGTCACCTAGGTTTCATTTGTCTCAAGCTGGCACACTCTCCATCAAAAATTTCACACATTCAGCAGCAGAGCAAGGCCACTACAGGCAGTGGTGCTGGTAGGAAAATCACCACTACTGCTCACACCATCCAGGGAAGGGACTTAGTAATACTTACGATAAATTACAGTGAGACCTTTGCTAGTATTGCTCTGTCTTTGCATAACATTCTTTCCAAACTTGCAGAAGCCCTCAGTGCGGTGCAGGCCCTCCTTAGACACCTGTGTAGGCTGAACACAAGCCAGCTCTGGTCCACAAGACACAGAGGTATGTCAGGGCAGACCTGTCCTGAAGCCAGCGAGCCTGTGACAGAGCCTACTGCAGTTACCAGGCCCAATGGGCACACACTTAAGAGTGGGCTCAAAGTCAAGGTATGTTCTGCAAACACTTTGCATCTGCTGGGTGTAAATGTGAGTGTTTGTAAAGCATTTGTTGTATCAAATACCTAGTGGCCAGGAGGTCTGGTTAAATTCTAGAAATTATTATACTCTTTCCACATTTAAATGGTTATTTATGGGTAAGAACAGTCAGACCTTGCAAAGCAATGAGCTGACTTCATGTAAGAGACACTGGATTAGAATGGATTGCCTACTAGGTCTCAAAGAGGAGATTTTTTAAAACGAAGTAAAAAAGGTATGCATCTTTAATAGAATCTGTAATGATGATTTAAACTACTGAAGAGTTCTTCAAAAATCAAAAAGAATAGAAAAGACTTGTGCAAAGAAGCTTTAACACTATTTCTTATAAAGTATAATGAACCAACTCTACAGGTACCTGAAATGTTCTATTATCCTTTGATATTCTACCCCACAGTTCTCCTGAAAGAGCTGCATACATTGTCTTCCAAGCAAGATATATTAAAAAACACTAGAAAAGCTACAGAGTCTCTCATTCCTTCATTTTGAAGCTTCTTTACCCTCTTATCAAAATTATATGGCAATATCCAATGGAAGAAATGTTTCTATTTGCAGAGGAGGGCAGGCAGAAGGAAGGAAGCACAGGTGAAGGAGACTGTCAACTCCCCCTTCCCCCACAGAGACCCTTTCAATATAGTCGCTGTAAAGTGCATAGCAAGTGGGATGTAAATCCACTCCAATTAGCAAGTGTTTGTGCATGTGCAGGAACTCAATGTTACACTCCAGCCTTATCGAGGCTCTGGCAATGTCCCACCACTGCTATTGTTGCCACAACAAAAGACAAACAAAAAACCTGGACAATGAATCACCAAAATAAGCTAGAAGCTGTCAAATGCTCAAGCATAAAGACACAGGAAAAAAGCTGTTTACTTCACTAGGTCGAAGATAAGCTCTTTGCTACTTACTTGTGTCTGTGAATCACAGCGTTAAAGGCCAGTCCATCAGCCCAGCTTGTGGTGAAGTTCAAAACATTGACCTGACTGTAAGGTCTCGTGGACTGCCGAACCCAGCTCAGCAGTATCTTCTCACTGTTGGTCTGCTGCAAATCTGACATGATGTTCTTCATGACATCCTTTACCTGCAAGACAGCAACAAGTACACCTTACAGACATATGCCCATTTCCTCCTTACAAAACCAAATTACTTCACAAGTCATGAAGGGGTCTTCCCCATGAAAAGCTATGAATCAAACTCCAATTCCTCACATGAAATTTGGGAGCAGCAGTCTTCAGGCCATGTTTGCATTCTACCGATTACAAGAACCAGTGATGCTTCATGTAATAATGACATTACTCTTACATTATGATCCTCCCACACTCCTTGGTGCTGTCTGTGCTAAGCATAGGAAACAATACTCCTCACTGCCTTGTGCTGTGCTTCCACCAGTAAACAAACTCTAAAAATACAGCTTGTATAGGCTTTCTGCAAGAAGAATATATCTGCTCCTCCAACAAAAGTAGTTTGTTGTTTGGGTACTAGTCGTACACATCTACCAAAGTCCCTCCAAGTGAATTCAATGATCTTCCCAGATACTTGGATAAACCAGGAGCAATTCAATCTATGAGACTAACAAACCTATGGAGCAGCATGAAAGATGCAAGCCAAACACAGCTACCTAAACAGTAAAACACTACCTGCCTCAAGTCCTTGAGGAAGGAATAAAAATACAGTGCTTCAGCCCGAAAAGCCTCTCTGCAATTCACACCAGCAGGAACTAAACTGAGTGGCTGAGCACAACTGGGCATATACAAGAATACAGATCATGGGAGGCAGCCAATAGACTGAGAGCAGAAACCAAACACTGGCCTGCCTTTATTTACCAGCCCAAAATAGAAGCAGTGTTTTCTGCCACCAAAAGCCTGGAAAGGTTTGCAAAAATCCCAGCAGAACAATGTACATGATTCCTGGAAAGGAAGAGATCTCACAGCAGCCTCTCACCTGCCAGTGCAAGATAATGCTCCACAGCAGCCCCAGCGTCAGCTTGTGATTTCCATCAACAATGTCAGTTCCTCCAATATTCACCAACTCCACCTGGAAAGGTTGGATCAACTCTCTATTAAACACTGTTATCACAGCTTCAAGTCAGAACTCCACCCCACATCCCTGGCTGTTCAGCCAAGTATTACGAAGTGCTCTGAAGTAAATAGTTACAGAGAAAAGCAGACTTGACAGAGAACTGTTCATCTGAATTTGTCATGACAACTGCTTAAACAGCATGACAAAAGATGGCACCAAAGAAGATACTCCACTGGAAGAGTTTTATTCTCTCCTCTAATATACAGGTGCATACCAGCAGTCAAAACTGAGCAACAGAAATGCAAGCAGGAAGGATCTGATAGGACAATAAAAGTTAAGCAAGTCTGCTCAACAATTTTTTTTTTTTTTTTTAAATTTGATTGACAAATCAAAAAAGTAGAAATTCCTTACTGGGAACCACTAAAAGGTGGTTCCTTCCACTTAAAGGACAAAGTTCACAGGATCACTTGATCGCCTACACCCTAGGTTGGTCTGATTCTTGCAATATATATTTAAACACTTCTATAAATTATTTCACAAGTTATGAATATTGCACAGCCCACAAACTCTCAAGCAACAGAATGCAACTGCCTTTTCCCTCCATCGTAACACACAACACACTTTCTAATGAAGCTAAGCAGTAGGCATAAATCAAGTACATGACCTTAACAACCCTCAGCTAACTAAGACCATCTGTTTACTTCCAGAAACCCAGATCCTGTCAGCTTAAGGAAGAAATAATTATTTATTGCAATTCAGTATTGTTTCATTTATTGTTATAGTACAATAAATCAATTTCAAGCTGAAGAAAACTCATTATTTATCCTTTAAAAAGTTAATCAATATTTACAGTACCTCAAAGAGCAAAAACAAACAACCCACTGCTAGCTTTGTCTGCTTCCAAGAAATATGACACTAGTCCACCAACACAGAGGGGAAATTGCAGTATAATACAGCATGTTGGTATCACTGTCAATCAGCAGTTTATATAAATATGCCCATGCCTTCTTGTATTTGATGTATTTTATTGCCAAAATGTTCTTATGAAGTTATTTTAGTGACCTGACATTCACAAATAGAAATTCTAAGTATAGAGAGCACACTTATCAGGAATTGCTCTTCAAAAAAGGAAGAAAAACTAGAATCACTTTACTATAGCACTATAGTCACTATAGTTGTCTTCCAGGCAGTAAAACAAGTATTAAACCAAATTATTATTATTTTAATTTTTCTTAAAGGAGGATTTTATTTTGTTTGCTTGTTTGTTCTTTTGATCAGTTACCAAAGCTGCAAATCAGAAACACTACACGTTTGACACAGAGCTGATAGGTCAATGAAAAGACCCTCCTCAAAACTGAGAGCAGGACACAAAAAACAGATCCATGAAACCTGCCATCCCCTTACAGATTTCTGCACAACTTATGTAGCATTACTGGAAATTATTTTTTCATCCTGCTGTGTTCATCAGCTATGCAATTGCAAAGTTTCAAGGCACCATTTTCTTGGGAGCAGCACACATCTCAACAAACCACAGTTCTGCAGTTAGTGACTTAATACCATTATTAAGTTGGCATTTTAAGATCTCACAAAATTGCTGGACACTGAAATTCTATATCAGGTAAGAAACTATGATCAGTTTACCTGTCTCAATGAAGTCTCATTTTAGGTACAAAAAATCTTTATTCTCTGCATTCTGAACTCATTTACACACAACAGTAAACTAAAAAATCTCTCAAAAAGTTGTGGAAAAACATGCTCACATTGTTCTGATGCAAGACTTGTAGTACTCGGTTGACATTATTTAAGGCATGTACTCGTGTGGAACCTCGTTCTTTAGGCTGAAAATAAAAAATTACAATCTGTTCAACAACAGAATTAATGGACATACCAAGCAAAACTAGAGAAAAGTTCTCCAGATCTTAACTTTTTTTTTCTTTTAGTAGTAGTAAGAAAAACCAAACAAGATCATCCACAACAATTTCAAAATGAAAACTGGTCAGAACAATATTCCCCAATTCAAGGCACAGGACAGGCTTGGATTCAAAATGTGTTTCAGCTCATCTTCAGCAAGTTCAAAACTTTTATTCCTAGCATCTACAGAATTATAAACTGGCAATGCAAAAGCAAAGAAAGAGCTCCTGGGGAAAATCTGAGGCTTTTGAACATTTGCCAGAGTAGTTGAAATTTTTTGGCTCCTAAGAGAGAACAAGCAGCAATTTGTTTTTCTGGCACCAAAAGCCTGCTAAACCTTTGCATATTGGGAAGAAGTTACACTTCCTGACTTTCCCTTCCTTTTAACATCAGGGGGAATAATAAAAAAAAAACCACCAAAAAAAAACCCTCCAACTCTTGACAATACCTGCCACTCCATTTGCTTTTAATCACCATAATTTCATTCCTGTGGCAGAAAGTGATCATACTGCAAGAGCATGGAGCTGAACTTGCAACACAGTAAGCAACTTAGAAACAAAAAAAACTCCTATTGTCTTCAGCACACTTCAAAACACACCACAAATTATTAAATATATGAGTAAAATACATCTGCTTAAAAAACAAGGTAAGCTTGTAACATGAAATTTTATATGACTGAAGATTCCTCATAAGGTCCATAAAGAAATTTGGGACTTATTATAATAAGTGAAATCAAGAAATTAATCCCAAGTAATGGCACAGGTTTCACCATATCTCATGCATCTTTCTGAAGAGCCATCATTGTTAGCAGGGGAAGACTTTTCAGCCACACACACTTTCCCATACACAATTTGAGCATTTTTCAACATTTTCCTGTCTGTAGATGACAAAATTTTTCAATGGAGATGCAGATTTTTACCTATTAGCTGTTGTCTTTTTACTTTCTTTTTTTTCTTTAAGGGATCTTTTACAGGCTTACTAGAAGCCCACAGGGATCCAGCTGAAGACAGGTATACCTGATCATCCAGAAACAGACCTTTAAAAGATCTCTATTACACTATATGAATAACACCACTGGTTTTACATGCTTTGCTAGACAGCGTGTAAACTCTCAAGAGAGGGTTACACAGTTAACCTTCAGCCTGACCCTGTAGCTCATGAGTAGAGTTCATGGGAATTTCACTGGAACCGCAGAGAGCAAGTACACATTACAAGCAAAACAGGGTATTAAATAAATTAAAATTTTAAAAAATCACATGCCTCAGTTTGTGTTTTGTTTATTCATTCATTTGGGTTTTTCTAATAAATGGAAATATGGCTCAGATGTTTCCCTTACCAGAGGTTTCCCCGTCAGACCCTCCAAAAGGTCCAAAAGCTTCCTTCCATCTTTCAGATCTGTGAACATGTCCTTAACTGGGGCCTTCCCACTCTGCAGAAGAAACAAAAGCAGTAATAAAAACAGTGTTTAAGCAGAACTTCCCTGAAAATAGATATTTCTTCCTCTGTATCTTTTAATTTATTCTTATTTGGCACTGTAAGTAGTAAATGAAAGCTAGGGGACTGCTGCAGTGATCAAGGAGGAACCCTTCCCTTTTTAAGTGGTTTTTTCTTTCCTCCCCATTGCTGTGGTTCTGTGCATCAGCAGTCTTGTACTAAGGAACCAAATCAGTGCATCCTGGCTCAGATTAGGGTGGATGCATTAACACGCAAAGAAAGAAAACTTGGCACGTTTGAGGAATCATTTGAGAAGGAATGCTTTGGTTTAGCTGTGTCTAAAGGAAGACGAAACTGAGGTTTTTCAGAAAGAAGCTACTGGGACAAGTTCTCTGACATTTAAAAGAAAGACAAAAAATTACTTGGAATTGAGCCCTGTGTAAGAAGATGCCACTGTTCTACACAGACCAGCAGATCAAAAGGTATCATATTTATTTAAACAAATTAATCACTTTCTCTTCCATGGAAAAGAAGCATAATGTGAAACTCAGAGCTACTCTAAATAATAAATTTCTGATTTTTGCTTTCTTTGGGAGTGGAGGGACTCTGTACAAGAATTGTGATAGACAAGAGCAGAAACATGCTAACCTTTTCCATGTTTCCTTTTTATCTGATCTCTTCTTGGACCATAAGAAAGTTATTGTGGGACAGCTCTACAGGGCAGGGGGAGAAGACACAGCCAGTAAGTGCATTTTCTTTGTACTACTCACCTGATGTCTGCCGAGAAATCAATTAAACTACTGCTTTCAGTGTCCCTTTCAAGTGCAAATTTGAGAAGAAAAATATTTTCTAAGTATCACAAAAAGCTCCAATATTGCTTTTTTCTATCACCTTGACTTTTTAACATTGCTCTTCAGAAAGAAGGCTGTCAAAGACCTGCCTTACATGACATGAACTAGCTGACACAGATCTCTTCTGCCTTCACTTATCTCTTCCTGCCCTACAGCTGCTGGTAATTGCCAAATACTGGCTAACAAATCAGAAAAAGAGAACTGAACAGCTCAGTGAACCCTGTTTTTGGCAAATGTGTGGTTTTCCACAAAATCCATACAGATTTTTCTTAAGTGTCCAATTTAGTTAGATTTGATACTACTAAAACTACCAACAACACAAAAAAGTCAGAGTTGAACAGCTGCCAAGCCATATTTTATTTTCCTGTACAAAAATGTAACTAAATGTAACTCCATTTCAATCAGCTAAACAGTGGTAAGTATGATCTTCCTCTCAGAGCATGCACTTTTCACAGATGATTCAGATGCTTCACAGCTGCATAGCAACTTATGCTGGGGCATACAAGGGGACAACTGGCTGGAGAGATGAGGGGGAGAGCAGTGGCTATTGTCTGCCTGGACTTCAGCCAATCTTTTGACACTATCTCCCATCATATCCACATAGGCAAACTTAGGCATGTGAACCAGACAAGTGAAAGGTGAGGTGGATTGAGAACTGGCTGAATGGCAAATCCCAGAGGGTCATTATCATTTGCACAGGGTCTAGTTGGAGGCCTGTCAGTTGTGGAGTCCCTGAAGGTTCAATATTGGACCCAGTATTGTTTAACTTCTTCATCAATGACTTGGTTGAAGGGACAAATGCTTCCTCAGCAAGTTCACTGACAACACAAAGCTGGGAGGAGTGGCCAATACCCCAGAGGGCAGCCCTTCAGAGGGACCTCAGCCTGGAGAGATGGGCAGAGGGGAACTGCATGAAATTCAACAAAGATAAGTGCAGGGTCCTGAACCTGGGGACAGGTACATGGCTTGGGCTGATCTGCTGGGAAGCAGCTCTGTGGAGAAGGACCTGGGAGTCTGTCTGGGTTATGGACAAGAAGCTGTCCATAAGCCAGCAGTGCCCTTGTGGCTAAGGAGGCCAAAGGTATCCTGGAAGAGCACTGCCAGGATATCAAGGGAGGTGATCCTGTCCCTCTACTCATCCCTAGTGAGGCCACATCTCATTAGGTGTGTGTGTGAGACTCACGAGTGCTGCGTCCAGTTCTGGGCATCCCAGTACCAGAGAGATGTGGAGTTCCTGGAGTAGCTCCAGCAAAGGGTGACAAAGTTGATCAAGGAACTGGACCATCTCCTACAAGGAAAGCCTCAGGGAGCTGGGCGTGTTCAGCCTCTAGAAGAGACAACTGAAACATGATCAGTGTCTATAGGTATCTGAAGGGAAGATCCCAAGGGGATGGAGCCAAGCTCTTCTCAATGGAGCAACAGGACAAGAGGCAACAGGCAGAAACTGACAGAAGTTTCACCTGAACATAAGGAACACCTTTCCTGTGCAGATGACTGCACAACGAAACAGATTATCCAGAGAGGTTGTGGAGTTTCCCTCACTAGAGATATTAAAAAAAACATCTGGGTGCAATCCTGAGTAACATGCTCTAGGGCTTCCTGCTTGAGCTAGGAGGCTGGACTAGATGATCTCCAGTGGTCCCTTCCAACCTTAACAATTCTGTGATTCTAATGAGTCAGAGAAGAGGGTAACAGAAATGTAGAGGCAGAGAAGTCTTTCTACAGTTTATGGTGTAATACACGAGAAGATGAGTCACAGTGCAATTAACCCAGATGCCAATAAAATTTAGTTCACATTTGGTTTGCATCACCACATTGAAGACAGTAAAAGCAGGTTGCTAAGGGCACAAGGAAACTGTTCATATGACCAGAAAAGCAGGCAGTAGGAGCTAACAGAGGTCTCTGGATGCAGTAATATTCAAACACTCATTTTGGAAGCAAAAAACAAAAAACCAACCAAACAACCAACTAAACTTGTTAGTCATTGAAGAGAGGGGGAGAATCATCTCCGCTGACCTGCTAGCCACACTTTTTTTTTTTATGAAGCCCAGGATATGGTTGCCTTTCTGGGTTGAAACACACATTGCTGTCTCATGTCCAGTTTTTCATCCACCAGTATCCCCAAGTCCTTCTCCCTGTGGAGAAGGCTGCTCTTAATCTACTAATCTCCCAGTCTGTACAGATTGGGGAATGCCATGATGCAGGTGGAGGCCAGGACCATGTACTTGGCCTTGCTGAACGTCCCGAGATTCACATGGGCCCACCACTCTAGCCTGATGTCTTTCTGGATGATGTCCATTCCCACTTGCAAATCAATGGCACTTGCTCAGCATGGCGTCATCCGCAAACTTGCTGAGGGCATACTCAAACCCACTGCATGTCACTGGTGATATTGACCCCTACAGATGACATTATGGACCCCTGAGGGACAGCACTTGTTTCTGATCTCCATTTGGACATTGAGCAGTTGACTGCAAATTTTTGGATGCAGCTGCCTAGGCAATTCCTCATTCATCTAACAGTCCATTCATCAAACCCCTATCATCTCTCCAATTTAGTGACAAATGATGCTGTGGGAGACACTGTCAAAGGCCCTACAGAAAGAAGGCCTTTTTATATAATTATAATTAACTGTATAATTATAATCAGAACAACACACACGTATAACACCAAAACTGAGAATGTTATAGCCATATATCCTCAATGAATTTGTTGCCTTATGTCCAGAAGTTAAAAAGGATTTGGATCTACTGAAAAAGCAGAAAGATACATCATTTTATACAGTGCAACAAAGGTATTGAGAGCATACAGCCTTCTTTCTTTGCTTCCATCCCCTCACTTCACATGCATGAAAATAAGCTGAATGACTTCCTGCTTTCAGTCGTTCATTTCAACATGTCATGGTATGTTCCAGCCCCACGCAATGCACCCTGTTGTGATGGTGGAAATAATTCAGATCTGCTTTCTCAGGAGAATGATTTTTCCATTTCACTGGCCATCAGAGCACCATGTTTTGCTGTCTGTTTAAAAAGTCAGCAGAAGAGTATTAAATTATTTCTTCAACTAAGCTACTCATTCCTGGTTTGTAAAAGTATATACAAAGTATATACAAAGCAACATACAAAGCCTCTGTACTTAGTAAAGTCTAGTATATGCTCTCTGAGGGAAAGAAGTCAGCTCACAGGCCGTATTTCCCCACATGCAAGGTGACTCAAATTTGCTAAGAAAAGGTTGCAGCACCCACCCCACCAAGCCCATCACCACAGAAGCACACCCACCAGGAAAGCTGAAAACCTGCTTCTCCAGCATCCCATGCCCACCTGAATCACATGCAGACATCTGGTGACAGCTGCCACCCAGACAGCCTCAGCTATCCCATCAGGGCACAAAGCCAGCCCTGATAGTCAGTTGATGTCCCAATGGAGCAGAGACTGCACAGGCACTGCATCCTGCTCTGCTCACACTGCCTCCTCACACTCATGCATTTTCTTCACACCTGAACACACATTTCCATGCAGGATCTGCTATGTGAACCATACGGTCTGCAGTCAGAAACATCACTGCTCTGTCCTCCAGTGCAGCTGGATACTGGACTGCTTTCTTGGGACGCAGTTCAATAGCAACCCACTGTCCTTCAGGAAGTCTTCTACTTTCCTTATCCAGAGAGAACAGCTACAGATCCCAGCTTCTGACAGTCACATGACTAATGAAGTTTATTAAGCATGTAAGGGTGTAGGAAAATAATTTATTTAAATGGCAGCCCCAAGAGATAGTCCCATACATTTACCTCCCCAGAGAAGACAAAGAAAAGCTCTGGGGCAATGCTGACAAAGCAGCTATGCATGCCCTCCTGTGCCAGGCATGAGCCAGCCCAGAGCCAGGCCAGGCTGCTGCCATCACCCTCTCTTTGTGATAAAACCCACGTAGAGCCTCATCACCTTACAGGTAGGGCCCACCACAGAGCCTTCTGGGGCAGGCTGCTGGGGCAGTGCAAGGGCAATCTGGGAACTGCAATATATGGCCTCTAAGGCTGGGCCTGTGCTTCTAGTCCAGGGGCCAGGAGCACACTTGAACCCTGGCTCTGACGCAGCAGCCTGACTCCCAGGAGGGCACCTGTTCCATGCAGACTGCACTGGGGTGAAGCAGGCAGCCCTGAGACCAGCTGTGTGCTGGGGCAGTCTGGTGTGCTGCTGCAAGAACCTGGGCTCTGGGGGAGGACAGAAACTAAGGCATGGGGCTCTGTAGATTGCTTCCATTGCCATCCCTACCCACATCCATACTGCTCACTCCTAATACCCCAAAAATATTCTGGCCTTGTGAAAAATAAAGCCTGTACCCACAGATACACACAATCTGCAGTACGCAAAAAGCACATATATTTATCTCTCTAGAGTCTTCTCCGGCATACAGTATGCTAAAGCAATCTAAATTTCTCT
This sequence comes from Corvus cornix cornix, assembly GCF_000738735.6. Lineage (NCBI taxonomy): Eukaryota > Metazoa > Chordata > Aves > Passeriformes > Corvidae > Corvus > Corvus cornix. Next base: position 49,310,031 of record NC_047056.1, read on the forward strand.
TCTTCAGAACTGACATTTTACTTTCTAAATACTTAGACTACACAAGTACAAAGTAGTTCAGTCCTGTAAGGAGAAGCAGTCCATCACTGAGCAAAATGGATCAAGAAATTTAAGTATTTGTCTAATAAGAAAGGGTGACAGTGACAAACCACACCAAGCCTTTCACAAGGGCAAGTGGCTAGTCACGGTTGTGTTGGTAAGCACTCAAAGAGCAGCTTACATTGTGCTAAGCACTGTACAAATACGAGGCAGATAATGGGTCCTTTCTCAAAGACAAAAGAGAGTCCAGTTTACACAACAGAGATAGTATAAACGACAGGCAGGGACACACTTCTTACCAAAGAAGCTGTGCCGGTTCAGGGTGTAAAGCATTCACATCCCCCTCACCGAACACTTTCATCGGTTAACAGAAGGTAGTTTTTCTCAGCTTTGCTTATGTTTGCCACAAGAGCAGTAAAAACAAAGAAACAAACAAAAAAAAAAACCTGACAGAAATCTCTTTCCCTCTGCCCGTTCAAAAGGGCTTTGCCAGCAGAGCTGTACACAGTTACTGTAACAGACACAAGGGGGGTTTGACAGAACAGACAAAAGAACATAATTAATAGACTTAACTTAGAAAGAGGCAGTGTTGGTTCCCCAGTGCTTTAAATTAGCACTGATAGCAAGAAAGGGGTTGATTCACTTAACAGGGCTGCTGTAAGGGAAAGAGGAAGAAGAAAAAGGAAAGGGAGGCAGAGCAAGGGAAAGGAAAGTAAAAAAAATAAGAGCTAGGGATTGTACATAAGCTGTGGGCTAGGCTTGCTTGTGTCCTCATGAACTTTGCATGGTGACATTTGTTATGCACCACTAGGCGTACACACACAAGGATCAGAACCAGATCCAATCCATCATGTTACATTTATTCCAACAAATATTTTGGTGCCAGCCTTTGTGTGAACACAAGTAAGGGAGGGAAGAGACAACGAGCTTGTGCTAGTTATCCACAGCAGAAGCCACTTTTTCTGTTGATTTACCTCATGAGGAAGCAGCAGTTTATTAATGATCTCTGAGCTGGAGACCACATGCTACCATATGTACACAAGACCAGGCACCTCAGGCATCAGTTTTGCACGTTCCAGCAAGACACTGGCACTCTTTGGGACTGAGATACCACACACAGTGATCTCCTCACAGCAGCAGCCTTCATATGCCCCTTTGGCCATCTTTCAAGTCCCTCTACCTGGATCAGGTTTAAGAGGGTGACTCACACTTCCTTGTGTGCATCTAGAATTACTCACAAAGAAGGGTCATCCAGGCCAGCCAACATGACTGTGCAGAAATCATTCCTTCTCTTTGCCAGAAAGCATTCCCAGGAAGTGGATAACTTAAAAAAATCTGATCTGGATTTTGTTTATAAGTCATCTAGTGCTGCTGACAGTAGAAAGCCCAGCCATCAACACTTATACAGTTTGTTCTACTAAAGCCACCACAGCTACAAAACAGTGATCACTCTTGAGTATATTCTACAGTAGAACATTCTTAATTGTCCCTTTATTACCAATGGAGAACTGAATCAAAATGAGCCAAGTTAGAGAGAAAAAGGGAGTCACAAATTCTCAGTAGGACAAAACCTCCTTTTTTTAAACACCAGCTATTATGTATCATATTATCATGAATATTTATGTTCTTTATTCTTGAACATGAAATTATATGCAAAGGCAATCATTAAAGAAGTTGAAATGTTTATCTAGTTGTTTAACTAGAAACATGAAATTTTCTCATATTAATTACCGTGCTTTAAATCAATAAGTATTGAAGGTACATTATTAAATCTAATTTTTCCAATTAATGAATGCCAAAGAGATTGGAAAATAATAGATAAGCCACCTCTATTTCACATCCTTCTTGGAGATACTGATTCAGACCTCGTAGTCACAACATTAAAACCAGGATGAAAGGTCCTCTCAGTTTCACAGGTAATACACACTGGCTGTCACCAGGACAGTAACACATTTCATGAAACCATACAAATGACCTTCACCAGCCACTAAGGGAATGCAGCAGACAAGCTCCAGCTGCTCAGAGCAGTGCTGCGAAAAGCCCTGGTTGCCATTTACATCAACTGCCACCTCAGGAACACCAAAGCAACCTCAAAAGACATAGGAAGCAGTACATACTGACTTTCCATCAGATTCTTCTGATCTTCAAATGTCACTTTTATGAAGTTAAGAGTTATTTTAGCTAATTATTTTTAACCAACATATGACAATTTTAAACATCTAATAAGATGCTCAATAAATAAGTCAAAGTAGTAGTAGAACTGCAAAGACCCCTTTCCTTTGAGAATGGGTAAATATTGGACAGGCTGGGCTCTTAAATGAGAGCTTGAACCATTCATAGTGTTCAAGTACCTTCCCAGGAAACTCATGGTAACTAGTTTAAACTCAACACAGGAGCAAGAACTACATTTTATCATGACCAACATCAAGTAAGAAGCATGTCAAGTGCTGCTACATCATAAGGCCAGTACATGGGAACTCAATGTGGGAAACAAATCAGAAAGCAAAAAGGTCATTGCATAAAGTAAACAACCATGTCAACAAATAATCTTGCCAGTTTCTAATTTAAGACCACAGACATGGTTTACAGCAGTATTTTTGTTAAAATGTGATACTTTTTTCCATTCTACTTCCACTCACATTCAGGAGTTACGGGATTTATCATTTATGTATTTATCATACATAAATACTAGCTATACTGTGACAGATATATTTTCCTTGAGTATGCTCTACTCCATGCTGAATATTTCCAAGGAGTTGTGGCATCTCAACACGACACTAGTACCAAAACTGTGAATTCAAATACCAAGTAAAACAAATAAATAAAAAGTTACAATCATAAGAGGAAGACACCTTATAGACAAAATTATATATAACTACTGGTGGTCAAAAATAAAACAGTTACAAGCAACTAAATAGCTATTTAAAACCCCAGACTAACAGGGGGTGGCAGGGGGAAGTAAGACTCATCACTGAGATATGCTGGAAATTTTGATTCTACTAGATGACAGACATGAGTTTAAGGAGCAGTAAAGCTGAAAAGCTAAAGATAGTTCAATTCACAGAACACCTAAAATATTTGACTGACAACATGACCAAAGGAAGGAAAATCTAACAGTGCAAATAGCATAGCAAGGCATCAGTAACTCTGCAGATCTTTCTCTCTCCAGTGTATTTATTAATGCATTTACATAAGCTTACATTATAATAACACATTTAATGTAACAAAACTAACCTCAGCATGCAATTAAGCTTCATTATGTTATATTACCAGCAGGAGCAGCTGGGACCATGCTTACCACTGTCAGTTATTTCTCTTGTAAGACTGAAAGGTTATCCTTTTATTTATAGTTTTTCAAGCCAGATAACTTCAAATTGTAACTTGGATCCTTAAAAAAAATTGCTGCTAACCAGGCTGACTATTCTCATTAGCTAACAGATAAAGGAACAGACTGGCTTTGGTGCCTCTACTAGGTCCAGCTCTAGTGCCTGAGAAGGTCAGACAAACACTCCAACAACTGATATGGTAACCTAGCTCATGGATCAGAGTCATAACTCTATCCCAAACCCAGATCATTAACCAAAGTCAGCAATAATTAAGTCCATATTGCTATACCAAGCTTTCAAGTCCAGCAAGGGAGATGCTGCCCACACCTTGTTCTTAGGGTAGAAGACAGCAGCAGTTGAGAGGAGGGCAGAAAAATGGCAAATTTTTTGCTGTGGCTATAGCTGGGAGAGATCACAAATGCTATGTATTACTGCTTTTACGCTAAAAAGTAGTCATCCTTACCATAACTCATTAGCGAAGAAAAAATTATTTTTGTGTTTCTTGGCTAATATATATCCTAGGCCTAGAAAAGGCCTATTTGGTCTCCTCATAAAAAGAGACTAAGTAGACTAAAAATTGAGTTTTTCAAGGCCGGCTCATGCAAACACTATTTCTTTTCCACCCAGATTATTACTCTTTTTCCACCAAGGCTGTGGCTTTTTAAGCTTTGGCCATCTTTGAGTGATGTTACATTTTACAGTTTAATTCAGCATTGAAAAATATCAGAAGCAATTAGACTGTATTTTACCAGCCATCAAGTATTTCCTTGCTTGTGCCACAAAAACTGAACTAGAAAAAGGACTAGACACTACCTTAGCTGATGTCACCTTGGACAGACAAAATTGCCTAATCAATCTTTTTGGTCTCTTTTCTTTCATGATTAATACACTGAACTCCATAATTCTCCTTTTCCCCCAAAAAAACACTTCTGAAATGTCTTTGACCTCAGGTATCTTGGGTCATGAGAAATTAATTATCGTGAATAGGTATGATTTTGTCTTTAAAAAGACTTATTGTAGTTCCTAAGGGTCAGCAGTAGAGCTGCAAAATGTCTTCAGAAGTACAGGACCTGACATTTCCTATTATGACAAAACAACCCTTGGAGGAAAGCAGAAAATTAAAGAGCAAAATTGGAGGAAAACATCTATTCAGCACACCACACAAAAAAGCTAAAAGACTTTGTAGGTAACAAATGAATTAATGCCTGGTCTAATGAAGGATGAACTGTGTTTCAAGATGCATATAAAGCCGTAACATTCCAAAGCACTCCAAGTACAACTCATCAGTTCTCCTACTGGCCTGTCTTCTCTCATCTTTCTTTGGTGTCCTTCCATGGGAGGGGACACATCAGAGCCCAGGAGAGGAAATGCACAGGAGCCCCACACTGAGCACTTGCCTTCTCAAAGGCTAACTTAGAGCTCAGCCCTGGAGGATGCATTCTGCTCCCAAGCTACACCTCCACCTCTTCTTTACTCTAACCCTAAAGTGAAACATATTTTTGGAAGACCACAGAGTAGGAAAAAAAGAGCTTAAGATGCTGTAAAAGTGTGCGATGTCTGGCTTTATCCACACTGGCAGGTCCTGGCCTGGCTCCAAGCCCTGTCAATGTTGGCCAATGCAGATGTCAGGGCACTAGCACAGGACCTGGAGAATCAGAATCACAAACACATGCAGCAAGAACACTGCAAATGCACAAGTAAGAATGTATAAGGCTTCTGTACATTAAAAAAAAGAAATTGAGGGCTTGGATTGGAAAGCGATGGGAACACGTGATGGAAAGGAAACGGAGGCCCAGCGCTCAGGCATGCAAGGGCTTTGAATGCAGTTCCTGACACCTTGGAACAATGCCCCAGCTGGCTCCATTCAACAGCCTTACATATCCAAGACTTATAACTGAGGGGCAGGGAAACCTAATGTCATTTTCACGGAATACAGCAAATCTCTGGGCTTTTATGCTCTTTTTGCAGAGCACAACCTTCCTAGCAGTAACACTTTTTTTGCCATCCCTGTGGGAAAACTTCCCAAATGTAATGAAAAAACAAGTCTTTGGTAAAAAGACAGAGCCTCAGCTTGCCCATGCTGGATCTGTGAACTTCCTCTAGTGAGTGACAGCACTAAGTTCCAACAGGCTGTGACAGACCTGACTCCATGGGTCTAAATTAAGTCAGGGCATCATGTTTCTTGTGCTGACTCTGTATTCCACCTGCCAAGATCAGGAATAGCAGAAGAGGAGAGGAACCAATCTAAAAGCAAACTTGGAAAAGTACCACCTTGGAAAATGAGAAAACTAAATCCAGCAAAGACTGAATCCTGCAAGAAGGTAAAGAGAGGGCAAGGTTACGACCACTGAGACAAAGGGAGATGCAAAAATAGGACTGACCACACACGCATCAAATCCCATAAAGGCTGTAGAGGGGAAGTGAAGGGCAGACAGAGCAGGTCTGGAGCTTTGAAAAGAAAAACTGAGTCTTGATGGGAATATATAGTATAGTGACAAAAGCAAAAGTGAATATGAAATAGGCAGGGCAATCAAAATTCCGGATTTGCCAGGCAGGCAAGGCTTCTGACATGAGAAGGTGTAATAGTAAGTGAGGGAAAAAAAAAAAAACAAAAAACAAAAACCAAACCAGAAACAGGGTCAGAGAGTAGGAGTAAAGAAAGAAAATAGGGCAGAAGAAAATTGTACTTGCAGGGTTCTAAAGTGGGACACAAGACTCCTGAATTCCTTAACATGCCTATCAAGTTTCTAGAAACCTTCTAGAGTTACAAGTGTGAGTATCCAACTACTTTGTTCTGTAATTATAAGCAGAAGCATCAGAGATGCTGCAAGATGGAATGAAAAATCCCAGGCCTGCTGATACAACATGTAAGTAGATAAAGAATGAAACTATTCAGATATTTGGATAAACTAGGGTTGATTTCAAAATCTTTGTTCACTCTCTACCTATGTGAAACAATATATGGGTACCGGAGCACTACATTATCCTGCAGACTTGAATTCAAACTCCACTGTTAGCCAGAATTTCCCCTGTGACTCATCAGAATCATTTAAAACACAATTTTACATGCAATTACTAACTGTGTGCCAGATTAAGAGACTTCCTTAGATGATTAAATCCAGTCCTTGCTGACACAGGCATAATCATCTTCAAGACCCTTTTCTATGCTGATCAAGCTCCATCCGAAAACCAACCAGATATTTTGGATGGTTTGACAGTTTGCAGAAGAATGAACCCTCTGAATTCTGTCATAAGACTCAAGAGTTCTGTTTTATAACAAGAAATGTCAAAGAAATGTCAAATTCTCTGGGATAATTTAGCTAAAGTCTCAGATTGGGCACTCAAAATTAGTAGCCAGGTCTGATGTTTACTTTTCTTTATTTGCAGTTGCTAAAAACCACTGTGACAAGATAGCACTTTTGCACTGCAGAAAGGAGTTCTGAAAATAATATATAGGTATGAACTGGTAACTATTAATGAAGATTAATATAGAAAGGGATAAAGGGATAGAAAACAATGCTACATAGTGTGAAGAACATATATTAGTTATCCATACAACTAGAAGCTTTAATTGGTAAGGCTATACCACAGGGAAACAGCTAAATCTGACTCCTGAAATTAGACTGGACAGAGCAATGGAAAAAATACAGAAAGTAAAAACATTACATGACTTTATAAACATATGCTGAAATGCTCTGCCTCAATATCAGTCACTGACCTCAAGGTCAGTAAATGTACTCAGCCAAGACTCAGTGCAAACTTTCCTATTGGTTAAAGCGTGGTAACAGACTATTTATCTAACAACTTTTATTGCCTTTAATTTTAACAAAATATCCTTCCTACACAGCCATCACAGGCTTGTGAGTTGCAGTGCGTACAGCTCTCCTAAGGTATTTCTACAGTAAGCACTGAGTCTTGGCTGAGTACATTTACTGACCTTAAGATTCAATCCACTTAGAATGTTTGTGCCTTGAGTTCAAACAACACACACAAATAGAATGCATTGTTCTAGCACAGTTTAAACTAAGAGCACAAAACCAAATTACTGTACTGGAAACTACACCAAGAGCTCTGATCTCACTGATCAGGGTACCGAAGCAGGCACCTCACAGCATAACTGAGATACTTGAAGTGTTTTACTTACCTACCTATTCTCTGATGAGAGAAGGGAAAGACACTGCTCTCTTTGTAGATCCTTTGTAAAACCCTACTGAATTGTCTTAAATCAAACTTGGCATTATGCAATTGCAATTTTAGGACTTTTGTACGCTAAGCTAATTTATAAAGGCTCAACGGATTGCTTTTTATTTGCTTAAATGAAGGGCAAGTACAATATAATTAACATGGAGGGACAAGTAAAATTTTTTGAGTGAAATTTGCAATTCCACACAAAAATTTTGTTTCCTGCAGTGTAAGTCAGATTACTTTTAACTAACCTCTAAAAGCTCTCTATCCTATTAAGCAGCTAAATCAATCTAGTTCACATAAAAGGAATTTTAAACAACCCAAATGACTTTGTACATACAAAAACTTTGACACAGCAGGACTGAAATCAGTCCCTTAAAAATATAAAGGTACAGTTCAAACTAGACTTTCTTACACAAGGTGATTTCTACTTAACACCATCAATTTCCTTGCAATTTGAACATGCCAGTCTTCATAAATCCGTGTCTTGTCATGCCAAAATAGTCATGCTCAAATTTGAATTGAACATGGAGCAGTCGAGAGTATGTCCTTTCATAAGAGTCTCTTTAATCATTAACAAGGTTTTCATAGCTTCAGGTGTTTAATGGGCCATGAAGTTACAGAGTTATGAAGCTGCAGTTACTTCAAATCCTATGAGTATCTGACCATATCCTGTGCCAGGGAAATCGAGGAGCTTAGCAGGATCTGTCTGATTACACAGTATAGAAGGAAAGACGCTTTGTAAGATATACCCATGGGTGTCCTAGCAGAATGACTGAAAACAATTTTACCTTCCTCAATACAATGTCCACAGCACTCACAAACAAGTCACCTGGCACATTCTCAGTATGACTGTCATTCATTCTCAGTATCACTGTCATTTCAGTGTTCATGCCATCTTTATGCCAGCTACAGGACTATGAACAGTCCTTTCCTTCTCACCACATTTTCTTTCCCTACGTGATCCTGCCCTGCCTAATGCTCCTCCTGCAGGACCACCACTCCTCTGGGCAGCAGTCAAAAGCTGAGCGTAGAGCAACCAGTTACCCACACACACTCTTCCTCTAAAGAGCAAACTAGCCAAGAATGTATTGGATGAAGAGTGCAGGATATCAGCTTTCAACCAAAACAAACCTAAGCCAAAATGATTCAACCAAGGCCACAAGCCTTGCATTGCCCAGTGTCCTGTTGCACGGGAAGGAAAGGAAGGTAAAAATTCCTTACATTGCTGATCAAGACCTCCAGAAGGGCAGAGCTCCAGAAGCAGCCATTCACTACTAAAGCACTTTAGCAGCTTTATTTGAGGAGGAAAAAAAAAAAAAAAAAACACAAAAACACCAAAACCAAACCAAAAAAAAAAAAAAAAAAAACCAACCCCAAACCAAACCACACATCCCTTCTTTCTATATTTATATCTGCTTTTAGGATTTCACATTCATGCCCCTTTTCAATAAGGGCACACAAAATAGTAGTTACCCCATTTGTAGCACCACACTAGCTAGAAAAAACATGAGATTTCCCTGATAATATCCCAGATTCTTTCACAAATTCAAACCATGAAGTAGGAAAACTTTCCACAGACACTATGCTTCTGGGCAAAGTGTCATTTTTCCCTATCAGAAGAACAGTGTAAAAAGCAGGCTTTAAATAGCATTCCAAAGCAAACTTCGCTTCCTTTCTCATCCCAAACCATTAAAGATCCACAGTAAGTTTCAAGCCAGTAAAGAGAATTAAAATGAGAAATGTACAGCATGAGAGCCAAGGAAAATTCAAAATGAGCAAGTAATTATATAAATTTTCAGTCAAGACTCTTGTAGTAACACCAGGTGGCTTCAACTAGAGGTTTGCAGAGTGAGCAAAGCCAACTCAGTAACAGAATAAACACAGTAATGAAGGTTCAAAATCTGCTGCTATGCACTCTGAAAACTGCATGTAGAAACCAACTAAACCAAACCAAAACTAAACAAAACCAAACAGACATGCTCATGCAAAAAACTATTCTAATATATTAACAAATAGACTTACATTTTTTTCTTAAAATATAGTATCAAATGTTTATGTGCATGAGGAAATTGAGGGAGCAAACACTACAGTATTTTATCTGTTTTCACTCCATACTGGCATCTTACTAGGAGTATTCAACTAGAGTAAGAGCAAAGCATGTTTAACCAAAATTGTTCTAAACAGTGAATCAAACAAAATAAAGTAGTATATCCAAACCAACGTTACCTTGGAAAATCGAGCATTTATCCATTTTGTAAAGGTTTTTTTCTGTACATCATTGTGTTCATCTGGAGAGAGAGAACAAGAAAACAATGAGTAAAAATGCATTCTTCTTACTCCTAGATTGTTCAATACAGGTCACATTAAACACTGTCCTGAAAAGTGGGAGAATTTTTTGCCTAATCTGTCAATAAAGCTGTTCAACCATCCACAACACTTTGGTACTTGCAGAGTCACACAAATGTTTTGCCTTTGCTAGTAACCCCAGCAGCTCCTTTGCAGTAGAATCCGCCTCACAGCACCTCCCAAGCGGGTTTCTGATGCATAAAATTCACAAGCTCCCCATCTGGTGAAAACAACCTATGAAACCATGGGCTTTTAATTAACAGACTTTGTCAACACCTTTTTGCCTGAATGCATTACTCCAAAGGGTGCCAAGGCCCTTATTCAAGCTTCTGATGCAGATAATAGCCTCCTTCGGTACACAGCACAGCTACTGTGGGAGCAAAGCTGCTGGAACAACCCTTGAAAGCACTTGCAGCCTTACCCACCCTCAGCCTGGTTTTGCACCTGGATTCAGAACCATGTTAGCGATCAGTCACAGACAAGTTCAGCTGAAGCATGGGAAGGGCTGCTGAGCCCTTCCCTTCAAGTGCCCTGCCGGTGTGACACCAAAGTACCACCACCTAGGGTCTGGGAGACAGCCAGGAGGACCCAGCAGGACAAGGAGGAAGGGCAGGCAAGTGCCTGTAGGTCAAGAGGGAGGAGCAGTGGCCTCCAGCTGTGCAGAGAGACAGCTTCCCAGGATGCTTAAGGAAGCCATTTAGGAGTCACCGGCAATTTTACAGAGCCGGTCCCACTAAACCAGGGTGAGTCACCTCCAGCACAGGACACTCCTGCCTGTATCACAGGACACATCTTGGGTAAATTGCACTGAGCACTGCTAAAGGTGAGCCTATGCTTCATCACCTGTACCTAAATGACAGTGAAATAACTGCTGACAACCAGACTAGGCAAAGGGGGTTCATCCAGCATGGATTTCCAGGTCTGCTTGCTGCAGACAAAATACATACATACATGCATGCAGCCTGTCAAAGGCTTTAACCTCCAAATCCCTGCACAGACCACAGCCAGGGCAGTCAGTGCCTTACACCAGGCAAACTGCTTGACAGCTGCAGCCCAGATCAGGAGTCTCTGAGAGCCCTTCAAGACTCCACCAGCTTCTTGGCAGATCAGTCTAGAGATACCCTCCAGGCGACCACAACACGCTGCTGTCTGGAACACTCTCTTGCAGAACCTCTTGGTGGCAGCTGGCATCAATCTTTCCAGACTCCATACCACAAAACAGCACAACACGATAGTGTTCAGACTAACAGTCCCTGCACTTGGAATGAAGCCATAGAAAAAAAAGCCCAATTGCAACTCAAATTTTCTACTTCACACAATCGTGAAAATTCATGCAGTCTGAAGCAATATCAGGTTATGATTAAAAAGCACCACTTACAAGATCATATACCTCAGCAGCAACTGAGACTGTTGTACAATGAAGTTTTATCAATAAAATTCAGATGTTTATTTTTAAAAATCACAGAAGACAACCAGAATATTTCTTATATAGATGACCTCAACATTTCTCATTTCTGGCCTGACATGCACCTGAAGCTGATACCATCCATGTATTCACATCTAATATCTAGCCAGAAAGCTGTTACACACAGAAACCAACGACCAGGTATGCTTTACCTAACAGCAAGGAATAGTGGCTACAGCTCAGCCCAGATACAAGAAGTCACATCGGTAAGAAATGAAGTTAAATGAAACTTAAACTGTATGAAATTGTTCATATCCATTTAAAATAAACCCTCAGCTCTGGGCTTCTTCTAGGCTACAGCTGAAAAACCTGCTTGGGACACAAAGGGTGCATGTCAGCCAGGAGCCATTGCTTCACCCTTCTATGCCTCTCCTCTTTGGCAGCTAAAGCTGATCCAACAGACTCTACTCTTGAGTCACACCTTGAGCTCAACCAGACATCAAAGACAGACCAATGCATGAAAAGATTTTTCTGAGGAAGATTCAAGATACCTGTGGCAGCTGCACAGCATGCCATGCTCAGAACATTGAAACTCAAGGTGCTGTTTCAGGGGAGTATAATTACCTAAGAAATCTTGTTAACCCTGTCTTTTCCCCTCAGTGGCACAGAGCTCCTTGCCATCAAAGACATATAGAACCAAATAACTCTCTGGTAGTTCCTAAGTATCCATCTCACAGGAGCCTGGCAGACAAGATGAAACTCAAAAAAAAAAAAAAAATTTAATCCATTTTTTCCCTACAAGTCTGTTTTCTTTTTTCCCTTTTTAAGACACAGGAATGGACTAGATGGGTCCAACTGCCACTGTTGGACCAATATTTTCTATTAACATTAATTGAAAACAACATTTGTATTGAACATAGTGAGATTTAAACATGATTCTCTTTTTAAATATCATCTATTAACCTGTCTGCCCCTTTTGTGCCAACACCCGCAAGTACACAGCTGTGAATGATGATGTTTTCCTAAGGCTGCATCTGCCTTTTTCCTTCCTTAACCATCTGAGAGAATGAAGAGTAACACCATAATTTGAGGTATCACATTCTTCTAACATTATTACTCCTTAGCATGACAAAGGCAAAGAACAGAGAGGCCAAAAACAGTTGTATGACTGTGTAAAAGGAGAGCAACCATTATGAAAAGGATCTTGGATTTATAAATCCTGTGCAGTAGAAGCTCTAGACACCCCACTCTTGGAGAGTTCAGCCCCTTCCCCAAGCACACGAATGGCAGGAGGTGACAGCTCTCCTCAGCATTCACCAGCTTCAGCCTGCCAGGACTCCCCCAGCAGGCCTTGCTCCTACACCTGCTTGCTAGGTGTGCTGCAGTAGCATGCACGGCTCACTAAAATCCAGCGCCTTTTCTCTCTCTTTTCAAAAAGAGGGTTTTCTAGGAAGGGGAAGGAAAAAAATCCACCAAACCCCACATCTTTGATCAATAGAAACTACTTAGTCTTGGTAAAAGGTTTGGTGAACAAAGGAATACAAATGTATATACCCCTACTATCTCCTAAAGAGCAGAGCATCTTTTTTTCTTAAGCAAGGAATGAGAACCACCACAACTCCCATCTTCCTAAAACATCCTAGTCAGTTATAAAATTCATAGACAACCCTTGCCAGTCAGGCTCTGCTTTTATGTTTGCTTTATAAAAGCCTCTGAAACTCAGATTTTTGTAATTGACCATTACAGACATGGCTGTGTCAAGCTTTCTGCTACAAACCCCTGCAAAAAAAAAAAAAAAAAAAAACAAAAAAAACAAAAAAAAACAAAAAAACCAACAACAACAACAAAAAAAACTGAAATGTTGGTGCTTTGATAGCAACAGTGACAAGTTCTTTTATCCCCCAAAGTAATTTTCTTTAGATTCCTACAAGTCTGTAAGGCTAACCCCCAGAGGCTGGCATTATGATCTGGATAACAAATTAGCCACATTCAGTCAAAAAAAAAAAAAAATCACCATTCAACAAAGCACACAGTAACCCAGCCAGTCAACTTCTCACACAAGACATTAAAAATGTCAACAAGTTACAGCCCAGTGAGAAACAAATTCACCAAGTAGCTAAAACATTTGTTTCCTTTCACACTGCTGCAGCCTGACAGTGAAAGCCAAGGACTGACTCAGGGCCAAATTCTGCTTCATTACCTACCATTTCCTCTGGCCAACGTGGCTGTGCCTGCCCTCCAGTCACTTAATGGACTAGTAACAGAATGTCAGAACAGTTTGTTCCTTTAAGAGGAAATAAAAACAAACCTAAATACACACAGACAAAAAAAAATATTAAACTCTTGTGATGACAAAAGAGAGAAGAAAAGCTTCCTATCCCGGATGCCTGTTTGCCGAAGCCTGCTTGTTACACAAGATGATGTATGTCCACCTAACTGGAGTACGCTCTAAACAACCGGCTCCTGTGATCAGATGCCCAGGCTGTGTCCTGGCACTCAGTCGCCCCCAAGAGCCACTTTTGTAGCCTTACATACATACCTCCTCCACCCACAACACTGTCCCTTAATTTCGTTTAGGGCACCTTGAAAACACAGTTCAAGTCCAATCTATTACCTGGTGAATATCATGTTGGAGAGCAAAAAGGAATCTAAATTATCTAAAAATAGAGGTAAAAACAAAAGCCTCACTGGACTGCGGTTCGTCCTCTACTCAACCTCTGTTTCGTACTGAAAGAGAAGCTTCTTATTTCCCCAAAACACATTAAATGCTTGTATGACAGAACTGTGTTATTTAGCTTTTGAAAGACAGAAGTTATCACACCCAAAACAGCTGGCAGAACAGCACTATAATGAAAGTGCCCTGGAGAAGCATAGGCTTGATTGGCAAATAAAGTACAGAAATTGCCCAACCACTCCAGCGCACATTACCAAGGGTCATCTCACATTTTAAGACTTAAATTTGCCTTCACCACCTCATTATTTAGGTTCTCAGCAAAGGAATTTAGAAATAAAAGAAGGAATTAGCCTGTGGGTTTCAATTAAGACACTTGGAATGTAACGAAGTTAGAAACATCTCTTTGCCTAAGCCTTTAGGCAGTCGGGAGTATCTCTTGTAGATACCACCCTACCCAAGACTCGCACACCTATGAAACCCTGACAACAGTAACAAAAAAAGGGATAAAGGTTTGTATTTCTGGACAGAAAAAGCATTTTGAAAGCAACTATCTTTTAGTCAAGCTCAGACTAATTCATATAGCAAAAGACACAAAATAAGCGTCTAAAATTTCAGAATGGAAACCAACATTTTTTATCTTTTTAAGTTTTTTAGTTTTTATCTTTTTAAGATCATAGTTTAGTCTTTTTAAAGGAACAAAAAGCAAAAGTTGAGATTGTTCTGCAGATTCTCTCTTCTCTTGCAACACCATGGTAGAAAAAAATAGCTCCAGCAACACATAATTCACTTGTAAACTTTCACCTTTGTGCTGCAATTTTAATTTCTGCAATCGGTGGTATGCACAAAGCTTTCCCTCATTCCTTTTCCTTCTCTCTCCAAACTTCAGCAGCTAGGCAAAACCAGAGTTATATTAATAGTGCATCTAACAAAAAAAAAATCTGCCTACAGCAACTGGCACACAAAATGCAGTTGCCCAAATTGTAAGTTTCCTGTAGAAACCAAACTATGGAATATAAACATTACCAAAAAAAGACTAAAGCAAAAAGAAAAGTCATGCGCCTCACCACCTGGTGTTTCCCAACAGCAGACACCACCAAAAACAAGACACCATAGACGAGTAACAAGGATCACCCCCTAGTTGTACCAAAATGTACTGGAAGTTTAAGCTAAATTGTGTTTACTTCACAACAAAAAAATCCCCCAGCAACTGATAACCTAGAGGAAGGCATCCTCACAGCTGAAGGAATATTAAAATAGCTGTTTCCATACCTCCCAACAAAAGCAACCTAACATGCCATGCTGTGGTCTCAGCACATTGGAATGATGATTAAAAGGGAGGTATAGATAACCAAGCTCTCAGGAGACAGAAATAATGCCCAACACGGAGCCTGACAGCCCACACTGGTCAGCCAGTGACCCTGCTGATTTCACGGGATGACAGTGCAAACCCAAGAGCTGCAGGCAGTGTCCCAAGGCTGCTCCAGAGTTGCAGGCAGGACACAAGGCGCTCCAGCAACCCCACGTCACTCCAACAGCCTGCAATGACCCACTAACACCAGGTCAAAGTAAGCAGTGTCAGCTCCCAGTGCAAGACAGCCCTGTGAAGCTTTCACATACAATCCAAGTACACTTGAGCACATATTTCACAAACTGCCCAGCACATGGAAAGAAGAAAAAGGCAGGTAACTCCTGCCCAAAATCTGGCAAAGAAGATGTTTCTAAGCACACAAACAGGAAAGCACTTTAAGAAAAAAAGACAAAGTAAATTTATGAAGACAAATAAAATCACAAACTAGATTTACTACAGCTGGTTTTGTTATGAGCACAGATCAGGTCTTTGAATTTCTAAGTGGTTATAAAGAAAACAGAATCACTTTCCACAAGTTGGTGTTAGCCATCTGCTCCTTTTTCTCTGCCCAAGTTAGGACTATTATTAGGCTCACTTGCACTTGTGGATGTGATTCACAGGATATAAGGTCAGAGGGATCACTGTGATCAACTAGCATAATCTTCTGCATAACAGAAGAGCCATCCCCACAAAAAGCCCATCTGCATACCAGAAGGAAGCAGAGACAACAGATATCAGAGACCCTGCACAGGCACAAGTAAACAAGATTTTTAGGACAGAGAAGGAAGCCAAGCCATAAACTGTATCTATGCAAGTAGCTCTCCTAGTTATGGCAGTTTCAAATCAGGCAGACATCACAAACAACCTTCTTTGAACATCTTCACAGTACAAGAGACAATGTTATTTTGTTCTCTGTGACAGGCAGGTAAAGACAGTAGTTATTCACAACACTAAGTTTTTCTGCCCACTCATTCCAGAGTCTCTTCTATCCCAACTCTTAGTCAGAGGTTTTCCTATTTTTCTTTTCCAACAACCCAAAGGCTGCAATCCTAACACCACCTCATTCCCTGTCTTTTCACTCCAAATATTAAAACCTTTCCTGATCCATCCCCTCAGAGCTGCCTCTCTTTTACCCAAGGTCCTAGAGTCTACCATCATTCCTTTCTAAAACTCTCTAGGTCAACAGCTTATCACAGACAGAACCCAAATTCCTGAGATTCAAATAGTAATACCTGGCTCCTACATATTACTACATGCTCCAATTTCCTAAGTAGAACACAAAGAATGCTTGGCCTCCTATACATCAGTGGATGTCCCACTAGTGTCAGCTCCTCCCACCTCTTCACTGGCCTCTCACTGCAACTCCCACCCCATCCCAGCACACAGGTACAGGGTACAGGTAATTGGGTATGTACCTGGTTGTTCCTTCACATGCTGACTGGTATATTTGGCTGGTATGTTCACATATCCTCTAGGTGCTTAATTAGCTTTATAACACACAATTAGGTTTATTAAACTTCCACTAGTTACTACAAGTTGAACTAGTTGTGATGGGGAAAAAAAAATATGGAAAGACTAGTTTAATCAGAGTATCCTACTTTCCTTGTGAAAATGGATTAAATTAACAGATTTCAAAGAATTGTATGCTGTTAACATTTTCAAAATCACAAGTGCTATTTAGATGTTTCTGAAAGGAAGTTAACCGAGCATCTCTGGATACAGACCATATAGGACCCATTTCAGTGACAGCGGTGTGCAGAGTAGAGTAACTTAAAAACAAACGGAATTTATAACCCCATGGAATTTAAGTCTTTCCTAGCAGTCCAGTGTAGAAGACAATCATAACGTAACACCTCGAGCAGCTGAGTTATGCAAAGTCAAGGTGTCAGCTTTCTGGGTTTGATTGCTTCAAACCTCTAATGGTATTTAGAAATCTTGCCTAAAGACCAAAAAAATAGCATATGTGCGCAAAAAAAAAAAAAAATTAAAAATCACACGTTTTCACAATTGTATTTCATCTACGGAAGGTAATAAAAAAATAAACATTTCAATGATAATTAACTCAGAAATTAAGAAAAAAAAGTAAAGAAGTGTCTTTACAAAGCCTTAACACACTATCTCTAGACCAAAAACCCCAAATACAATGAACACATAGTTTATACACCCATTGCACTTTTGTAAGTCTTATAATCACTGTAATATCAAAGAAGTTCTCTGGCAATTTTATGTGGCTGTCTCAAGGACTAAGCAAGCTTCCACCTGTATGAATCCACTTCTCTTTGCACTGTTCCTAGAAAGTTTAGTAAAATTTTGGATTGAAGTGTTTTTATAGAAAGTACAGCGTGGTAGAGGTCAGAAGGCATCTATGGAGATCATTTGTCTAATCCAAGCCCCCAGTCAGAGCATGTTGCCCAAGGCCGTGTCCAGTCAGATTTCTAACATCTGCAGTGACAAAGACTTCACAACCTCTCTGAGCAACCCAAGACAGGGTTTTAACAAAAACAGAGATTCCCATGTTTCAGTTTGCTCCCATTGCCTCTTGTCTTTTCAATGGCCTCACTACCTTCTTCGCACTATCTCGTCAGATATTTATAAACTTCAGTAGCATCACTTGGATTTTGATCCTTTTCTTCTGGCTGAACAGGCCCAGCTCTGTCTTTCCCCACAGGAGAGATGTTCCAGTCCCTTCATCATCATTGTGGTCCTCACTCCAGTATGTTCACATCTCTCCTGTACTGGCGAGCCCAGAACTGGACCAAATACTCCAGGTGTGGCATCACCAGCACTGAGTAGATGGGAGCACATCCAAGAATGTGCAGCATGCTCATGCCTAAAGGAATGACAGAAAGGAAGCAAGCTCCTTTTTCACAAACTTGCCAGCAGTATCCCTAGGTAGCCAAGAAGGCCAAGGGCATCCTGGCCTGTGTCAGAAAGCCTGGCCAGCAGATCATACAGTGATCATCTCCCTGTACCTGGCACTGATAACATCACATCTCAAATCCTGTGTCCATTTTGGGCCCTGCACTACAAGACGGACATTGAGGTGCAAGACTGAGTCCAGAGAAGGGCAACAGTGAAGGTTTCAGAACTCAAGTCTTATAAGGAGCAGCTGAGGGAGCTGGAGTTCTTTACCCTGGAGAAAAGGAGGGTCAGGGAAGACCTTATCACTCTCTACAACTGCCGGAAAGGAGGATGTAGCCATGTAGAGTTCAGTTTCTTCTCCCAGGTAACAAGTGACATGGCAAGAGGAAATGGCCTCCAGTTGCACCAGGGGAGGTTTAGACTAGATATTAGGAAAAACTTCTTCACTGGAAGGGTGGTCAAGCATTAGGACAGGCTGCCCAGGGAGGTGCCAGAATCACCATCCCTGGAAGCATTCAAAAGGCATGTGAACATTTAGCAATATGGTTTAGTGAAAAGCTAAATAATTTCATTTAACAGACTACATATTAGAAAGCTTCTACACACTTCTGTCCAGCTTACAACAATTGACTAACACATTTCATTCTTCACAATTAAGACTCATACCCAGTGATGGTACCTTATATATTCCTGGGCAGGCAATGCTTGGAAGACAGAAGTGGAAGAAACTGTTGCATACCCATCTTGACAACAAAGTTAAGCTCAGTCTTTACAGAAATCAAATAGACAAAGGAAGTTCAAAAAAGCACAAATTGTTTATTTTGTTTCCAGACAGGCCAAGTCTGAGCTTCACTGGCTATTCCATTATTTTGTCAAGGATCAGTCACTGATGCCAGTAAATTATTTACCTTAGCCTATTAACCTTTGCAATTAAGATGAAACCTGAAACATAGAAGGTTTAAAGGAAGCCCCTAAAATTCACATGGTGTAGTAGTGCTCTAAAGATGAAGCAGCCAAAAGCAAAAAGAATAAACAGGATAACTGAAGAATTTAAATCCAAAATATTTTTTAGTGCAAATTACACCAAATACTCTCATTTCTATCCCTAAAATAATCCAGCTAGTTCATTACAGAAATGGTCACCATAAGTTTGCCTGCTTTTAGCTTCGCATGACCAACCCAAAGCATGTTAAGTGTCTTATACTGTCACCCAACCCTAGTGAGGAAGATTAAGTGAAAGGCAGATCCAACCCTTGAGATAAATTATTTCCTTTCCCAGTTACATGCCTGTGCTGGCCAAGGAATATTGCACCACTGGGGAAGGGGGAACACCTTTGTGCAGAAACTGAAATGCTAAGCAAACCTTTGAGCATTTTGTCCATGACAAAATTACTGTTCTTCCTCTAGAGGTAACAGTCACAAAGGTGTCTTAGCCACTTTGTGTTTTCAGTGAGACATCTTAATGGAGAAAAAATAAAAGAGAATTGGAGTACAGTATTATGAATGGTCCCTTCTTATGGCTTCTGGCAAACATAAAATTTTCTTTTGTCATTTGATCAGAACAGCAGTAAGTTGAGGCACTGCTAATCCTATATCCTAATTAAACTCTCATTTCCTTCCCTGGCTTACTCATTAATTAGTCCCCAAAGCTGAACCCCCTCCTGATTAAGTGCTTTGAAAGCACATAAATTCTGTTTGGGAATAGCAGGACAAATATCTGGAACACATTAAACCAGGTATTTATGCAATCAGTTAAGCCACTGACCACCAGTGTGAGCTCACTGAATACTTTCCACTTCAATATAGAAACAGTGTGGAAAAAACTGGAGAAGATACCCCACTCTCATAAGACTCCACCTGGAGTACTGCTTCCAGCTCTGGGGCCCCCAGCACAGGAAGGACAAGGACCTGTTGGAGCAGATCCCAGAGGAGGACACAAAGATGATCTGAGGGCTAGAACATCTCTGCCATGAAGGTAGGCAGAGAGAGTCAGGGCTGTTCAGTTTGGCAAAGAGCAGCCTTCCAGTAGTACTTAAAGGGGGGCTACAAGGAAGCTGGGGAGGGAGACTGTCAGGAAGTACACTAATAGGACAAGGAGTAAATGTTTGAAAGGGAAAGAGTATATTTAGATCACATACAAGGAAGCGATTCTTTGCTATGAGGGTGGTGAGGCACTGGAACAGGTTGCCCAGAGCAGCTGTGGATGCCCCATCCCTGAAAGCGTACCAGGCCAGATTAGATGGGGCTTTGAGCAACCTTGTCTAGTGGAAGATGCCTCTGCCCACAACAGAGGGTTTGGAACTAGATGGTCTTTAAGGCCCCTTCCAACCCACACTGTTGCATAATTCAATGAAAATACAGCAACAGAGCAGTCAAAAGGAGACCAACCAAAGTTCAAAGCCTACCAAGCATTTGGCAGAACCTGAGCTATAAGCTTTCAGCTGCCAATCATTTAGGCAAAGGATTACATGTACACATCCCATTCCGCATGCTTGTATTACTAAATGACAAGTTTTTAAGAGAATTGTGGTAGAACCTGTGCAATTGTAGCATTTGCTTACTGTCAACTCTAACGTATCAAGTGGGTCTGTGTACAACTTGGAATAGACACATCACCTTTACCTTTGTAGAAACTGGCTAAACAACAAAAAGATCACCTAATAAAAACAGATAATTACATGTCATATTAATACTGCTGCCTCTGGCAACTATTCCAGTAGATCAGTCACACAGGTATGATCCTGTCCTGGGTGCATTTTCAGAGAGGGTTCTTTTGCATGCCTTCCCAGTGCTAAGGAGTCAGGCAACAAGCAGGCCCAGGATTCACTTTTTTGCCCTCTACCAAAGGTCAAGGTCCCTACAGCAGACAGGTGGTGTCTATGTCTCAGTGAGGATAGAGCTTGTAGCTTGAATGTTGCTAGCCTGAGGATCAAAATTATGATAATCACCAGTGAAACTAGAAAAATTAGGGTACTAGTAAAAACTGGCTAAAAAAGAAGAGACAAGTTTATGGAGTTAAGAGTCCACAAAAAGACAGCTATACTTCATGGTTGAAGAGGTGCCTGAACTGCAAACCAAAATAGGAAAATAAGGTAATTTAGAGGAAGCACCATTAAAGATGTCCTTATGGAAGAAGTATAAGTGCAGGGTATCTACCTGTGGACACCACTACAGGCAATGATGAGGAAATGGTGACAACTGCATGGCAGATCAACTCTCTTTGCCAGCAAGAAAGGCAGGCTATACAGCAAACCAAAATACCAAGTACAGCCTCTGCAGCGGACAAAAGCATTTGATGCAATGCAAAATAATCATTTCCTCAACTGAATGGTTTATCTTGAAACTCAGAACACTTGGTCTGATATTTTTTAATCAATAAAAATACTTATACCTTTCCAGTGTCATAGTAGACTAAGAAATAATAAGATCAGTACTTAACCCCCGCCCCAGAAAAAGCCAGGACAAGATCACCTTTGCTGGGTCACATAAGGCAAGGGGGAAATTATTCTAAGGCTTTGACACTCCCACCCTCACCCCAACTCAGAAATAAAAGCTATTTGCAAATAGTGTCAAATAATATCTCTAGCTACAAACGCTTTTACAGAATAAGTACTTCCTAATCTCCCAAACTGCATGCTATAAGCATAGCTAGAACAAGAGCTGTGCTTAAAGTTTGGGGTCAGTACAACATCCCAGGCACACATTAGTTTTGTCAGACCTAGCCATGCAAACACTCCCAAGTACCAGACAGCTCTGGTGAAGCAAAGCCCAACTGCTCAGCGTATTTGGGCAGGTTGTGAAGGGTCTACATTGATGCACAATTGCTCAGAGTAAAGGGTCAAAAGAGGGAAAGAAAAAAGAGATGGGGATAAGGCAAAGACATACTCCCAGAAGCATACAGAGACTGGCTCTCTATGAAAGAAAAGAAACTCATGTGGTTCCCCAAAGGGGTTAAGAGAAGCCTGTTTTCTATTTAACATGTATTTGCACTTCTGAGTGAGAAAGCTACTGCAACAAATTAACTTCATACACATTTACAAGAATTTCAAAGTCTCAATAAAATGATGCATTTAATTTACCACAAACTATAAAGCTCAGCAGTGAAAAAAAACCAGCAATGCATTCCACACTCTTCAGGTTATGCAGATAAATGTAACACCTCAATGATGGTAAAAAAAGAAAGATTCTTATTTCTGAAACAATAACATTACCTTCAAAGAACAAACAAGTGGTATGAACAGGGTCAAATAAACAGAACAAATCACAAGGTCATCTCCTAAGGATGCTGCTATCATCATATGACTCGCCTTTGAATATTTATCTTTGTGTACTATAAACTACATGAGGAGGAAAAGTGGGGAATGCATTTAGAAAGTATTTTTAACTCAATTTTTAAAATTCATTCCTACAAATTAAAAAGCAAAAAAGATTTACCTTCAACACTCTGCACTGCTAACTATGACAAATAACTTCAGTATTTCTCACAGTCTTACTTGCATCACACAACGCAAAACTAAAAGCAATGTGATTGATGAAATTTACTACAACTTTTAAGTTGTCCCACTTTAACATATCATTTTAAACCATTGTAACATAAATACATTTGAAAACCTTAACAGCTTTAATATTAAAGTTATTACAAGATTTTTCTACAGCTGTTTGTTTCTTTGAACAACAGTCCTAAAAACTAAACCACAAAACCACTTATTTTTTTAAGAAACACCATAAACACTTTTTTCATCCCCAACACAATGACATAAGAAGCTTAACTCACATAACACAGATTAGACCTTCATATCTGAAGATCTCTAATTTCACTTGATGTTGACTACAACTTCCAATTTTCCAAAGTATTGCTACATTAAGGCTACTCTTTTAAAATTACAATATTTTCTTGTCCAGAACACACAAGCAAAGCAGCAGCACAAAAAAAGAATAAAACTTTTTAAACTGCAAAGAAGCAAGGAAGTGAGAAACAGTAGTAAGGATGTACAGAAGGGCATATGAGCTCATGCACACTGCTGTCTGAAGATCATGGAGCAAGTGCAGTACAGCGTTCATTTTTCAGGCTGTCCTCCGCTGACACGCGAGCAACCTGTGGCAGAAGAATGATTACTCACAAAACCCAAGTATTCATGAAGTCTACCACAAAGGGAGAATGGAAAGAATTCCTACAACTGCACACACATCTGCAAGTTGGTGTAGCAGGACCAAACGCATCCTAAATGTCAATCACCTACCTACCTGCTACTTGCTCAAACAGCACAAGAGACATTATCACCATCCAATAGGTTCAGAAATGAAAATTCACACTGATGAGTAACTCAAGTGGCCAGAAGATACACAGTCTTCTTTTTCTTCATACAATTATTCCACTAAATATTGCTATGACTGCCCTCAAAGTTACACAGTCCAGCTAAGAGCAGCTCTGGGAGTGCTTAAAAGGCAATACAGATGTGCTTTATCCTGCAGCATCTTTTCAGTCCAACTATGAACTGGCATGACTGGCTTCACAAAATGACATTTGCAGATTTCTGTTTATTCAGAAACAGAAGCCTTGGATTTTGTAAATGACAAGTGAAAATTGATTGAAAGGAAAAATGAGCAAAGGAATAATGTGAGTGGACTTTGAAGGCGGCTAGGAAAAAAAGGAATATATGTGAAAAGTTTTGCTCTCAAAAGAATTAGCATGATCAAGAGATGACTTAGCAACCTTTTACACTTGTTTCAATTTTGGTGCATTTAATTGTAACGTTCTACATGTGACAGATACTTGTCTCCAGCCCTGCAGAGATAAGCGTATAATAAAAATAACTTGCTAAAAACTAAACAAATAAAATCTCAGAAACTTTAGTCTTGTCACATTGTCACTCTTTCTATTCATGTCACAACACTTCACTGTTATTCCTCAAGTGTCTACACGGCTGCAAAAACAAAAAGCAATTAGGACTGACTACCAACCTTCTAACCCTTCAAATGCAGAATGAAATTTGGGCTCAGTAAGGGAGCATTAGAAGATGACACAGAACTGCAGCTACTCAGTTGTAATAACTGCACCTCCTAAACATGAACATTATAGAAAAAAAAAAAATTCAGATCTTCAGGAAAAGCCTGAATTGCTACCTTTTGTTCTCTACTTTTAGCATATCAGAAGAAGCCATATAAGAAAGCAGTATGTGGGGATACTCATTCTTGGGAGAGACAGAAGAGTTAGAAAAGACTAAGAGAGCACAAGGATGAAACATTTGTGTTTGTATTTATCATATCAATTATGACAGAAGTTCTTCATCTGGATCGTGTCAGTCTCCAAACCACAGGGCAGCAGAAAAGAATTTGGAGAGGAAGAAGATGCAGACAGAAAGCGGGTATCAGTTAAAACAAAATCTTAAGACATAAACGCAGAAGTGTCATATTATAGGAGCAGCAGGAAAAATGAAACAGGCCTGAGAAATGGAAGATATTTATCAAATAACTTCAAAGAGGTATTTAAGCATAATGACAGGAGGAAAGTTGAAGGTCACACAAAAAACTACCACAGCAGCAGTAAATCATAATTGTGCAAATTTAAACAACACACACCACAGCACTTACCTATACCAGGGAGACTTCCCCAAAAAAATATTTCTTTGACAACATAAGATACTGTTTTGGAACTTTGTTCGAACTTTCTTAACTGCACATTTAGTTTGTTTCTGGCAAAGATGAAGGCTCAATAATTCACTTATACTTGCATGAGAACACAACAGGAGAATGAATATGCAAAGAGAGACAAGAGAAAAGCTTCCTTGATTTATTAGACATGAGAGAGCATTTTTCCACTGCAAAGCAGTCAGTAATAAAACAAGTCAATCAGAGGTTATCTATTTGTTTCAAAAGTCTTCAAGAGCTAGTGCTAAGCCAGTAGAGCATTTCCCAAGACCTGTTGCTGTTTGAGGCATTTTACAGGAACTTCTACCAACCCTAGAATCAACTTTGCTCTGCTCCCCCAGACTACACTATGAAAAATAAGATGGCTACAGATTTATTCGTAGCGTCACATCCAATTTTTAATTGAACAGGGAGCAATGGCCCTGGCAGAACTGCATGCTAAACTACTGAATTGATGAATATTTATTTTTCCTAGTTCCTTCAGCCACTGATAATTTGTATACACAAATATGTTTGGTTCTGTTTGGATTTGGTAGGGCTGTTTTTGGTGGGGTGTTATGTTCAACGGCTAGAGTAAATTTTTCTGGCTAGT
This sequence comes from Corvus cornix cornix, assembly GCF_000738735.6. NCBI lineage: Eukaryota > Metazoa > Chordata > Aves > Passeriformes > Corvidae > Corvus > Corvus cornix. The sequence continues at coordinate 49,335,459 of NC_047056.1, forward strand.
CCAATAGTCTCCCATCTTGCAGATAAAGAGCACATTCACACTGTCAAAACAGTAGCTAATTATTTACCTGATATGACTCTGCTGCACGTAACATTCAAGGATATTCAGCAGGACAAGACTATTAGAATATACATGTTCTGTCACTGAGATCTGACTCACCCTCTATCCCTCTGGAGGGTGACAGCTACTAACCATGCAGCTTTGTGCATGCTGCAGAGGGGACTGGAGACAGGGCAGTATGCAGGAATAAGGAACACCAAAAGGGGCTAGAAAACATCCACTACCCCTGCTGATGGTGTCTGTAACCCAGCCTGACTGCTCCTGCAGGCTCCTCCAGTTGATGCCATCAGAAGTGGGAGCAGTGTTCACACATAAGCAGCAGAACACCGCACTTAACTTAGCAGCTGACCAGGACCATTTCCAAGGTGCTGGAAATATTCAATGCAAGTCTGCATGTCTCAAACATGGAGTTCGTTTGTGTAGGTTTTTGAGTCATGCACAATAAAGAAAGGCACAAGGACACAGTGTCAGCCAAACCGTGCTCCCACAAGCATTAGCATATTTGCTAAACCAAACTTTGAATTATTTTCACACATATTTAAATTTGTTTCAGACCAAGAGTGCATTTTTACCATCTGAAAATTTTTGGACCGTAGGTTTTTAAGCTCATACTCTTGCTGAGAGTTGACTGCATGCATATGCTAAGAAAATACAGCTTTTCTCTCAAATAAAAAACATTCCAGGTGAAGATACACTTTAAATAAGCAGGCTTTTTTATTCCTTTGGGGGAAGGGTGGTAAGGATTTGGGAATTAAAGAGAGAAATTGAGTCTGGGAAGATAGGGATAGGTAGGTAGAAAGTGTTTTAATTTTTCTTCCTTGTTTCACTCTATCTTACTCTAATTGTCAGTAAGTTAAAAAAAAAAAAATATCCCCTTGATCAAGTCTGTTTTGCCCACAGTTAAAACTGGCAAGTGATATCCCTATTTCATCCCATGAGCTTTTCAATCTTATTTTTCTCCCCGTCTAGTTGAGAGGAGGGAGTAGTGGGGATGGGCATTTGGCAGCTATCAAAATCAACCCGCCACAAGGACCGAACAGCAAACTTGTTATGCAGAGTCAAAGACTACAATAATGCACACTCACAGCAATTTATACAGAAAAATCTTTCCCCTTAGCTCAGAGAAGAATGTCCAATAAGATAGCAAACCAGTTTACCTGGCCATAAAATAGTTCCAGCTCAGCTCCTGAGGGCAAACTCTTAAAGTTATTTTTATTACTGTAACAAAAACAATAGAAGACCCACAAAAAAACCAAACACCAAATACCTTAAAAAAAAAATAAAAACAGAGAAGCAAGGCAAATGCTCTATATACAATAAAGCCTATTCTAGTATTGCTTACTGTAGTTCAAATCATTTGATCCTAATGGTGAGTTAAATTTCTGATATTAGTCCCTTGTAAAATGAAATCTCTTGGAAGGTTAACATCTTGCATTATCAGCAATACCTAAGTTTCTCTTTCAGATGCAAACTTTAAAAAATCATTTGATTAAGATAAGCACTTTTTTACCCTTAATGACAGGCAGAGAAATGACTTAAACCAAAAAGCACCTCCAACAGAAAGCTGGCACTGTGCCCTGACGTGGGAATATCTGACAGTTTGATTATTTTCAAGAGTATACCACATGACTGTGTTGGAGACAGAAATGAAACTGCATCAAAATCAGCTAAAAACACAAGACGTGTACTGTGATTGGTTTAATTCTGTCTAGGTATTCAGATTTACAACTCTTTCCACTAACAACTTTTGTATAATCAGTTCTGTTCACAGATCAAAAACTGAAACGATACAATACTTGTTTCCATTTAACTGTACAGCACATTTACTGCTTGCTTAATACAGCAAAATACACTACCACTACATCATCATTTGATACGTTCACCAACTACATTTTCTCTCACTTTTATTAATGAGAAATGAGCTTGAACATTGTGGGAGAATCTACCTGCATTCAAGGCTACTAAACAAACAGATGAGGCATGTTCCCACAGGAAAGTTATCTGTGTAACCCACACTTGGAACTTTTTTTCAAGCTACTGCAGTTACTGGTTGTAGATTAGATAAGGAATGCTTGCGTGAGATTTTAGGGCAACAGATATGGAAACGATGATAAGACATCAGGTGACAGAGTTTTATGTCTTTGTTGCACAAGGCTAAGAATCCCAGTCTATTATCCTTCAATCTCAAATTGTCATCAGCAAGCTAAAGCTTATAACTTACTCACTGAAAGGAAAACTACAACAAGAATCAGTAGCAAATTGTCTGGTAAAAAATACAATGCAAAACCTACATTATACAAAAATCACAGAAAACAGAATGGATGCTATTTAGTAATACAGAACAGCTTTCAAATATTCAATTCCAAGTTCACATTTATTTGCAGCAACTAAACAGATCATATTCATTTGCTTTCTGCCTTAGAAGTGGAGAAATGGCAACTAACCTTTTAGAAAGGGGTGTGCTTGACAAATTTGGCAAAAGACTCTGCATAAGGACTGTAGGAGGGGGGAAAGTAGCTTTAGAGGGGATCTATTATTCTGCTTTCTATCTCTTTGCTGCCTTAGAAGCAGCAGTGGAAATGTTTTCCTTGTATATAAGGCAACTCTGGTCACACAAGCGAAGTAAATATTGATTTTATTATAGCTGAGCTGGGAGCAGAAGTTAATTTCAATGGTCTGCATAGAATGTTTTATGAATTGCTTTAAAAATATTTTGCATTACAAGGTATTAAACCAGCTAAGAACCTTTTAAAATAATCTGAAGCTTAAAATGATTGAGCTGGACAATTTTATCAGGGTAAAAAGTATAGCTGAGAGAAAGAGAAACAGTATTAAAGGCTGCACTTCAGCAGCTCATAAAGCCAAGCAGGATGCTTTCTTTCAATCCAGGGCAGACAGTCCCAAAGCCTTTATGCTGGGGGACAGCTCAGGGGCAACGTCGCAAAAGCCCTGGGCTAGAACCAGTCACTAGCACAAGGAGGAATGGGCAGGGATAGGACCTATGTGCTCTTGGTTGGTATAGTTGGTATATCATATCATAGGCCTTAATTTCAAGTTAATCAGACCCAGGACAGTTTATCTCAATAATGAGGAGATATGTCATGACCACAGTACAATATCCACACTGTAGTGAAATTCAGCAAGTCAGATACAATCATTCTGCTTCCATCTGCATAAGACATACGGAATGCTCTGTTACTGTCAAATATGAGCAAGGGCTGCCAGTGCACACTTGTGGGACAGCTTTGATTCAGGCAGACAGACACAAGGGGAAAGCTGATGACTGCCACCCTGCACCGCACGGAACTCGGACAGCACATTTCCCGATCTCTGCAGAGAACCCTCGAACCATTTCCTTCTTTTCTGAACACTTCGACAGAAATTCATCTCCACACGTAGCGAGTGTCAGAGTAAAGGCATCTCCTTGCCCTGCAGCACAAGCCCGGGTTTTACCCGCTGGAAGGATCAACCAGGGAATTACTGCAATTCGCTTTCTCAGCTGCTCGCTTAGCGAAGATTAGGGCGCGCTCCACCCAGACGCCACACAAATGAGGTCACATAGCTGACCACACTGCTGCCAATTCCTGCCCTATTCATCAGGGACGAGGGCAGGAAGCAGATGGAGCCCTCAAGTTAAGGGTCGCAACATTTCAGTGAGAACATAAAAGGGATCCAGCGGCAGATAATTCACCGGCCGGAGGAACGTGGTTTCTCCACATGGCAGAGCTGAGTCACGGGCACCGCTCTGTCCCATACAATGCAGAGGGCACAGACTGCGTTCAGCAGCAAAACACTCCCCCCCTACAGCTTAAAAAAGGGACTCTACTACACGACAGTAGAAAATATTTTCCACTTTTTCCATACCTATGTGCATTTAAGAGTCTAATATACATAAGAAGAGTTTTTTTAAGTCCTTCAGATCTTGAAAATGGGTTCACTTGAGGACCCAAAAGGCAACAATATGACGTAATTACTACGTAAACCTGTTTCTATTTACAACAACGCTGTATTTCAGAACGCATACTTCATCACCTGCTGCCAAAAAGGAAATATACCATTTTCAAGTGTTTAAAAGCTAGAGTTGTTTGAAATCAAACAGATTTGAGGTCCAACACAGCTCTACTGAACAACTAACTAGACCAGAGTTTACAGTAATATGAACAATATCATAAATATTATTTAGACTATTGTAACAGCTTGTGTGTGGTCTCAAATAATTTCAAGCTGCTATCAGTGCATCTATCTTGTGGGAACACAAATTCCTTCCCACCTGGAAGAAAGCTTATCATTTATAGGCTAGTGCTTCTGAGATTTCCAGAGACAAATGGTAACAAGCTAAATGCAGAGTTTCAAAAGACATGTTTTCAAACTATCTGTTTGCATAATGCCTCAGTCATGTCATTACCATTGCCTTCTAATGCTATTAAAAAATAACACTCGTTTCAATCACTGGGGTGATGCCTGCACAATTAATTCACGCAGCAAAATATAAATTGATCTCTTGCTTCTGTTGACAACTGTATGAATAAAATAACAATATCTAGTTGCATAATGCTAAGATGCTGACATAGATTATTCAATAACTGCAGAGTGCTTTACTGGCTTCAGGAGCTGACATTTTACAGAAAATGTGCCACAAAGCAACCCCTTTCAGAAGGTTTCACAGGACCGGCATCTTTTTCTGCCTCCATAATATGGGTTAAGCAGCCTCCCCCTCCAATGACAGGGTGATATCCATCTGGGTAATGAGGCAATTGAGGTAAAAAAAATATTTTAGAAAATAATCACATTAAGTAGTGCTACAACAGTAGAACATGTTTATTTAAACACAAAATAGCCCAATCATTTTCTTGGAACAGTTTCAGAATTTTACTAGAAGAATATAAATTATCTCCCATGGCACAGAAGAGCAACAAAGAAAGCTCATTTTTTTGAATGGGTGAAGAAAGTACAAGATCCTTTCTTTTTTTCCCCTCCCGGATAAAGAGTAAGTTTTGGTTCCAGTCAGGCACCACTAGCCTACCAGTGCCACCACCAACTTGAGAGTTTAAGAGATTCTTAAGAGAGATTAGACTGTTATAAAGAAGGGCGTCCCACCAGATGATCTAAATCACTTAGTATGTTTTAGACCATAAATCAATCTCTGACAAAACTTAGTTGTGCTGCTTAGGCTTCAGAGAACACAAGTTAGTCTTACCCACTTTGGTTTCACCCAAACTAATTCATTTACAACCAGATACTTTATCAGGTATGAGCTTCAACCTCCCTTCCTCCAGTCCCTGCCAATTCTCACAGCAAGTAGACAACCAAAAAAAGCCAAAGCCACACCTCTGCTGACTGAAAAGTGTCCCTGTTATTTATATTCTAGACTTCTGTGAAACACAAAGGACACGAAGGAACAATTACATACGCACCCCTTCCAACTTCTCCACCCATTTTTTCCGACTATTTCTAGTACTGCATCATTAAAAATCCTGTCCTCTCAGAGAATGGCCTCTCCACCTTAGCACACTCCCCCTCCCCGCACCATTTATTTTACCTTCAGGTTTTTTCCTCATTTTCCCTTCTGTGACTCTTACCTTCTAGCTTTTTTCAGGTTTTTTTTCAATCCTGTGTGCATTTCCAACACACTAAGAAGCAACCAAAGCCACAAGTCCCTCACAGTCTCCAAATACAGTTTTAAAAAAAGTGAGCAGATGACAGTGAATTTGAGACTCTGACTCTACTAGAAAGCAAATCTACAGTCCTACACTTTATGAAGAGTTAGGAAGAGTATAATTCAACAAATTTCCTGAAAAAAATCCTGCCACTTGATTAAGAAAAATTACAATTGCAATATACCAGCCATGATCTATGTGCTTTTAAAAACGGAGGGCTCTCAACTCAGACTTAAACAGGCTTTAAGAAACCATCCCTAAACACTCTTCTCAATCATACAAAGCACCTGAGCAAGCAGGTAGCTGCTACTCAACTAGGAGATTTACACCTTAGCCTAGCTGCCCAGAGCAGGCACAAGAGAAATCATCCATAGACACACAAACATCGCCAAATATTAAATGTGTGCACACACTGGCACTTACATGTTAAAAACACCTGAAGGATTGAGACAGAAAACCCCAGAGAGATTGACCCTCCTATTATACCATAGATGAACATTTCAGAGATTTCACAACTGCAGTGTTCATCAGTTAACGACATGGCTGGTTGTAACTCTGGTCCCAAGTTTATGCTCTTCTAAAAATATAACCAAAAAAAGAAGGAAGGGAAAAAAAAAAATCCAATAAATAGTCCTGAAAAACCCACACCAATACACACAGAGCCAGAACAAACAACTTCCATGAACAGCAGCCCAGGTTAAAAACCAACCAGATTGATTTTCTCCTACTGCTAACCTTCCAAGAGTGATCAGCTGCAGCTGTCTCACATTTGAGGGCTGAATACGTGCAGATTTTGAAGAACACTATAGATCTCTCCAACCTATAATTTACTGAGCTCTCCAGAGTCAGTCAAAAGCAACTCCACTCACATTACTGAGTTTTCTTGACGTTTTTGTCAGTTTCTTAAGAAAGCTTGGACTGAGCCACAAAGGAAAACTTTCTGCTCTCAGCTAAACTGGCATATATCCAAATCCACCTCATTGTTCTAGAAGCAAACATACATGAGATCAGAGTCCCAGCCCATCATTTTATTCTAAAGTTAGCCATTACACTGATACATCTTAAGAGGATTTTAGTTTCTCTTTCCAAAAACCCATATTCAGACTCCAGCTTTGTACCAAAAAACCCACATCAAAAATCAAGTGGACCAAATTCTTTATTGATCAACAGGTTCTGATTTCATGAAGCTCTGACACCACAAAATAAAGTTCCCATCTGTCAGTTACTGTATCCACATAGCATATTCACAGGTACTAGGAATGCTCAAATTGTCTTTTCCTTGTCAATCTGTGTTATTTGGCCCTAGTCACAAAACAGAAGAGACAATCCACGAAATTTCAATTAGAATAGGTATGAAGGATGGCAAAAGGAAAAGGAAAGAATAACATCCCAAATTTCTTTTCGAAAGCATCCCTCCACAAAACATTCTTTCCAAACTACTGGAAACATTGCTCTCTTGAGATACCACGAAAATGAGGATAAAAACCTGTGATGGGTCAAGGAGCTGCTATAAGTTTATACATTCAAAAGTACCAGAAGGCACAGTAAGCAGAACTGTAAAGAATCAAAAACAACTAAATGCTGAAATGACCGTAATTTAATGCATGGTTTAAGAAAACTGGGGACACTAAGACATTCAATCAGACAGAAGAACAATAAAATTTCTACCATGAACAAGTTACTGCTATAGGCGAAAGGGAACCCCACAACACAAGCATTACTAAGAAGATCTTGCGGCTGCAGGTGTGACACAGCCAGAGCTCACACAACACTTGCAGTGGACCAGCGCCACAGAAAACAGCCTGCTCTGTTTCCTGCCATGCCTTCCACAATCTGCTCTGTTAGAGTAAACTAACTTTTGCAAAGTTAAGAAAAGCAGTTTTCATCAGGTGTAGAAGACAAAAACAGATCTACATGGCTGGATCCTTTCATCTACCACAGCCTTCAGAACACAGAGAAGCACTCACCCAGCGGAGGGTAACAGGGCTGCCGGTCGGTATGCTGAGGCACAGCAACCTTGTACTCTTTCCACTCAACTTTTTTGGCTGTTTGAATGCTCATGATCAAGCTCACTCTTTGAATAACAGGAAAGTGAAGATGCAGAGGAAGTACACGCTTGTACCCACGCAAGAACTGCATGCTGGGATTCAAGGGGGAGGGAAGCGCTGGTTTTCCTCAGAGGGTTTGACACATTCAGCCACACAGTGACTGACAAAACCAGTCAGGAAACAAACCTTTAAAAAGGCTGCATGTTAGCAAGTAACACACTTCAAGCTAATTGAGATTTCTTTTCTCTTTAAAATCAGATTAATATGCTGCTTTGCTACTCCTTATGAAAATAAGGGGAAACTCCAGCTTTCAGAGAACTGGCAAGTTAAATTCTACAAACTGAAAATAGGAAAGCTGATGGCAATTTTCCTTTTCTGTTCAAATCAAGCTCTATGGTCAAAAACCATACTCATTTTAAAAATCCTGAATATTTTTAGCATTCATTCTGTAAAAAGTTTGCAGTATCACTATAACACTTTTTTCACACATTCAACAGAACATAAAACCAGCACAACTTTTCAAGGTAAGCATCCACATCTTTTAATGGCCTTTCAAAAGGGCACAAGAAATTTTAAACACAAGATTACAGCATAAAAAGGAAGTTGTACAAATAAACCTCCAAGTCAAAATAACAAACTCTGATTAGGCATGCCCTTTCCACTGTGCAGTAATTCCAAATAAGACAGAGCAAGGAACAGTAAAGCAGAAGGTTGATAATGCAAGACTATGATAGGATCAGAGTTATTTTACAAGTGAGCCTTTAAACTATGCTTACCACCAGAACAGAAAGCAAATCCAATCCCTCTGTCTTCAAAAGCCTGCTACCGACTTAATAATCAAATTAAGAGGACTCCAAATTTTGTAGTTATGAAAGACGCTCCATATTCCACACTTTTGGATACTGAGCTGTACAGAATCCCAATAGTCACAACAAAGTAATGCAAGAAGAGATTAAGTATAACACATGACCAGAGAGGAGAATTCTAAACCACAGAATTGGTTTCAAAAGTGGAAAGGGGCTGTTTGATTTGTCTGCCTGTTTCACTGCACTATGCTATAAGACAACTGTCCTAGATACAGCTCTCCTCTCTTCACTGATACCCACTTGGGACAGTTTACTGTCTCACACCCCAGACACTGTTCAGGGGAGGGAAAGAGGGAGAAATCAAGATCAGATTTTTCTTTTAATTTTTGTGGGCCAGAAGTTGGTCTTACTTAATTTTGTGGGTTGGAGGTTTTTTTCCCCAAATTGAAGAATTCCGCGAAGTTAAAGGCTGAAGGAGTTTTGTTTCCATGAATAAAGACAACCATACATTCAGGGGGCTAAATCAGACATTTGTATCCAAACATTTCTGTGAACCATGCAAGCAAGAGCGAAGTGGAAAGGCAATAAGAGTTTTAAAGCTAGGATTTCTATTTTAGAAACAAACAAGGATGTATTTTGTAAATACAAATACAAGCATTACTGTGCCAAGCACTTCACGAGCACAAAGCGAAAGGACACTGCCAACTCCACCAAGCAAACAATGAGAATTAGCAGACAGACCTGCATATTTGCCAAAAGTCTTACCAACAGCACCACATCTTCCTTTTTTCAAGCCTTGATGAGACTGGTCTGAATTCCCTACAAATGTTCTCCTGTGTATCCAATACCTCACTTCACCTTAGTCCCTGCCACTCCAAGATAAGGCCCACCCACACTTGGCAAGACTGAAGAATAAGCACAAGTTTCAGGAATAAGCTAGTTTGTGACAACATTTCTGGGTTTACCACTTCTCAAATGAGAAAGTGTTTGCAGGCGGTGAGAGCAGTTAGAGAAACACCAGTCTGACCATCAGTCCCTTGAACTTCATTCAATGTGAAGCTATTAGAGAAGCTGAGTAAAATCATTCATGCACCAGAGCTTCCAGAGAAGCTCAGCTCTCAAGCTCTGCCTGCCATCAGCAGCTGTCCCACGTACATCAGAGAAACCACTTTTATCTAACAGCAGGTTTTACATCAAAAATCCAACATTTCAATAAGAATATACACTGAGAATATTTTTTAACTTGGGAGGGGTTGTTGCACTATATTTAAATTAAAAAATAAACAACTCTTGCCTAAATGGAGATAGAATTACTAGCATGAAATAGCTGCATATCAGAACCCATCTGAAAGAAGTTAACTTTAGGATGGCAGGAATATTTTTAAGTTAAATTTTACAAGTGAAACCATGGCCTCTGTGAATATCTGAAGTATTGGGTGTGAAATCCATACATTAACTGCAAGAGCAGATAAGCAGAAGTGAAATGGAAATTTCTGGTCAAAATAATCTTTGAAAAAGGCAAAGGAAGACTTCTTTAAAATTTTTTAAAGCAAACTCCAGAGCTCAAAATACTAGTATACTCTCTACCCATAAACCACTTCATTCATTAAGAGGAAGACGGTCTTATTTCTACTACTACTGAATTCAACAGGCCATTTATTTAGCAGCTCTCTGACTGGAGTACGTGCTCTCATCTATTCTCTCTGGTGTTGACAGCAGTAATCAAATTTTGTACATGCCACTGGCCCTATTATAGTTCCACAGCAGCTGGCTGGCTGCCTAGGCTTCTTATCATGTATGATAAAGACCAGCCGAACAGAGCAGCTGTGGGAAGACAGGAGAGTGAAGCTTAACTAGAAGCCTAGTAAGTAGAAATCATGTCTCTTTATGCTTGCCTATGTATTACAAAGCATGAAGAACAAGGCTACACTCAACACATGACAAGCTTGCTTTAACAGTTTTCAGAAGGACTGGAGCTTAGATGACAATTCAGCCCTTGTTGAAGAGCAGGTCTGAATACCACACTTCATATGTGAAACACTACCCACCTATACAGCAGGGAATGGGAAAGCAAAAAAGCATATAGAGGTGCAGGGAAAAGGGGAAAAAAAAGGGGAAGAACCCCAGATAACTGTACCCATTCATTTGAAGGTGAGCTCATAAAAACTTAAGATCACTTCTCTATCACAGCCCCAGCATATACACAGTCAGCACTGGGTTCAGAGTAAAATTAAAAGTTCACAGAAGCAAACAACAATGGGAACAGAAGGCAACATCCTTTAATTATAAAACTCCCCTGTATGCAAGACAATCTATAATGAGATTAGTTTCCATTTCTTCTTTGCCTTCTGGGAGCCTTCCAAGAGCCTTGAATGCCTTGACTCTGAGAAGAGGAAACTGGCTTCTTTTTCACAGCCTGCCTCCTTCCAGCTGCATTCCAAGTAGGCCTTGGGTAGCCCTGCTCTGAACTTCCACTCTTCCGTACAAGTCCATAGAGAAAGGCTTGGGTTTATGGCAGAGGAAAAAACAAATCTAAGGGACTTCTTATGGGAGCAGAACAAGGAGGTACAGAGTTCTTCCTTCACCAAGGTGAGAGCCAAGCAAGCCAAGTGTCCTCCTTCCTACAAGGGAAGCTCAGTCTTTCTCAAGGTTCCTGTGCTACCTGTCTAGTCCTATCCTTTATAATACTGCTAGAATAAGCATCTAGTTAAGAGCTTCTCGCGCTGTGGGACATTAACATCCCGTAATTTTGTTCAGGATGTTTTATTTCACCACAACAACCTGACAACTTTTTTTGCTGGCCTGCCAAACATGATTTGAATTAGCAGGCCACACAATTCTTGTTTGAGCAGGCAAACGAGAGCTTCTAGGCAATGCTAAGGAGAAGGATGGTGAAACGGCAACAGTAACTTGAACAGAAAGTCATGTTTCAAATGCCTGTTGCATTTTGATGGCAACTGGTTATTAGTTTAACCCCTACTTCCAGGAAACCCACAGCACCAGCAACTTCAAACGGAGAACAGTGAGTTCTTAGCATTTCTATTGAAACCTCCTTTCACACAGCCAGGTTCATGTCAGCATAAAGCTTTCTACTGGAAAGAAAATTAGCAATACAGTAAATGCCCTCACTACCGTGGAAGAGGAACAGCATGTGTGGCAGCTAGTGGAGCACTGCAGTACAGATAACACACAGATATTCTCATTGCTTTCACAGGCAGCTCCAACACAAACCCTTCCACACACAGCGCTTCAGGGACTTGACACATGGGTCTCGTAAAACAGCATGTCTGTGGCTGCCACAAATAACTGACTCATCCTGCAAAAGAATAATAGTAGCAGCTGTAGATAAATTGTGATGCCTTTCAAGAATCACCGTAATTTTAGTCTTTTTTGACATTCCTCTTACAGCTTCCCTTTTCCTTTTGTACAAGGGAATATTTTGAATGTAAATACCAAGAAACGTAAATACCTGGGGACCACATGAGTCTTCCAAAAGCGTTGCTTACATTATAATCACACCTGTGAAACCCAACCACAACCAAACAGTACCTGCTTTTCACAAAACATCCTGGGCCACCTGTTTACAGCAACTCAGAGGAGCAACAGGAGGTTCACAGGACAAGTAGCAGCCTTCTGCATCTTGCTTCTCATTTAAAATGCTGAGCACACCTTCCAAAACAAGGTTCCTGCCCATTCATATGCACCTTTATAAAACAAATCCCAATGAATCCATGACAGATGCACTGCTCAACACTTGTGTGCTCATATTCTGGGGTGTAATGTGTATTTCAGCAGAAGCCCAGGCACTGGGCCCTGAGTGACAGCATGCAAGCCCAAGCACAGGAGAGGGGCCATCACTTGAGCTGCCCCAGCTCCTCCAACCAGCAATGCTGGTGGTTCAGTTTTCAAATTCACTTTCCCTGCTGCAGTAGGACAGACTGGGTTCAAGCCAGTGGCCAAGCACCTCTAAGAGCTGCTGGTAAGCAATTCCACCCAGGACAGGTAACTGCCTTTAGCATACCCCACAGTACCAGGAACTGCTGCAGAAAAAGGCACTGCTTCCAAAAAACATCTCATTCCTCTGTCCTTCACATGCCAGGACATAATCCAAAGCTTTGGAAGCAATGGTTTAGGCAACATATGAATAATTTACTTGTACACTTTCCTGTCACTCATTTTGTAAATGAGTGTTTGTACCTCCAACAACAAACATCTCAAAGCTTCCTTGTAAATACCACTGGGTGTTTGTCTTCCAAAGAATTTTCTGATACATTCTTTTCAAATCCTCCCGGCTTTCCCCATCCAGACTTCACAGGGCTGTGCATTGGTGTCTGCCTCAAGCTGGGCAGAGGGAAAGGAAAACATATCAGGAAGCCTGGAGAGCGGCTCTGGAGCAAGCACATGTCCCTCCACTTGCCCAAGTCTTCAGGCCTTCACTCTAGCTGCTAGGGCTGCAACCACAACCTTCATCCCAAAAGCTAAAACTCTCATCTCCTACCATGGTGAGGAGAAGGAGGGAACATAATCACAGGCCCATTTCAAGAGTTGCACATCCTGACCAATGACCACATTCATGGTCAGCAGGGTGCCACCAACACTGAAGCTCCAAAAATCTGGAAGTTTGGTTTTCCTTTTTTTAATGCCCTATAACAACACATGGGTGATCAGACAGCACCCTCTAAGACATTAACTCTTCAGCCATACCATTTAGAACATGCTGTTTATTTGCATACTGACACTGAGTGTCTCACATATACGCATTACCAGTCTTGTTAAAATTAGCGTTCAATTTCTTCTACCCAGACAGTCTACTTCCCTTCCTGCTTGCAACAACGTACTCTATTCATGCTTTTCCACAACAGAAAAACAGAGGACAAAGAGGGACAGCATTGTGCAGAGCTGCCCTGCCTTCTGCAGGAACTAATAACGAAATTCTTTGGACTTCCCAGTCTCTATGCGAGGGATGGAAAGTTTTGCTCACCTGGAAAAGAGGGATCTGCAGAAAGCCTGTATTAGGAGCCCCAAGTTTCCCTATTCCTTTCTTGAGTAGCAAGCATACTGTAGAGAGCTCCCTAAGTTAAACAGGCTGTTTTTCCTCAGTTCAGAGAGCTAAAAATTAGTAAGAAACTATTAGAGACATCCTAAAATCAAGAAAAATAAAACTAAGCCTGCTCCCTACAGACCTTGGTCAGGTCCAACACAAACATACCTCCAGTTAAACTCCCCACTTTTTAGAGGACAAACCTGTCTCCTGCCAAGGACCCAAGGCAAACACCCCTCTTTCTGAAACAACATTGCTGTATCAGAGTCAAAACAGAAAAAAAATCAACCCAAAGCACATCTACTCAGCTCAGTGCAGGAAGGCTGCACTGGGTGTTCAGGACTCAGCACAGTGACACAGCACTCAGCTCGGGTGCAGGCACCCAGCCCAGAGTCCTGGAGCAGGCAGCTTGATAAGGGCAGGCATCACAGCATTCCTTCTGCACGATGCCAGAGCAACAACACAAAATTTTCAAAACTACAGAAATCCACCTTAGAATTAGCTACACGTGGTACCCATCTCAAAAACTCCATCTGTGTGTCTCAAAGTACTGTGGCACAATGACCAATTCTGCTACTGCATAAGCCTTTACTTTCATGAAAGACCCCTTTACCAAGAGGAAGAAAAAAACCCACACAAAACATACTCCTGTTCAATCCTCTTTAAACCCTCCAGTTAACTTAATATAGGCTTAATATATCTCTTGTTAATTAGTCCCAATAGTTCAATTTACACTCACTGCTAAAAGCTTACACAGCATTCACAGCCTTTAGCCACTGATCTCCTTTTAACAGCTACAAATTGAAAATCATTGTGTGGTTAAGGTTATCAAGACTTCAACAAGGACAGAGTATATTTCAACAGATAAACCAACATTCAGATGTTTTGGTAGGTGTAACATTCTACAAAGGCTGTATTAAAAAAAAATTGCATCAGTTGTCAGGTACTAGAAGTGCATCATTAAAACTGTTGTTAAAATTAATGGCCTTCTTTCTCTCCTTCCTCACCAATTAGCACAGAAGAAAAAGAATGAGGTAAAACCATGTGCTTTGTTAAATATTGAAACTACTGGAACCTGCAAAATAACTGATTACTAAACTACTCTGAGGCTGAGGTCAGTTTACAGAGGAACCATCACGCAGCAGCTATGGCAACACAGAACCACCACACTGCACTGCCAACTAGCAAAGGGAAACATAAGAACAAAGAGCGGAGCAACAAACAGCATCAACCTGCTTTCCTAGGGCTGCAGAAGTGACAATTAAAGCTCTCAGAGGGAGGGCTCTTCAGTTTAGCACAGCATTTCTGTGTAGCAAGGGACTTGGGAATGAGTGTGTAAGAGAGACAAAGCACATGGCACAACTGAATCATTACCTAAAGGAAGATTAGACCCACACAACTAAACATCAAAAAGCCTTAAGTCTCTCTAACAGTAATGGGAGCCACACTCATAAGCAGAGATCCAACAGCAGTGAAAATGATAGTGCATTTTATTTGGGACAGAACATGCACCTATCTATCTCAAGCCACCTGCCCAGGTTCCCAAGCAGAGACTGGGGAGCAGCCCAACTCACACATCAGCTAAAGAGGCTAAGTAATAGCTGGGTTAGCAGGCACCTCACTCAGCTCCACACTGGCTAAGGAAAGCTCACACAAGCCACGATCAGCAGAGATGTGCTAAAAAGAGGACTAGGCAGTGCTAAGCAGCTCAGGGGCAGTAACTGATTCAATTTTGCAAGCCAGCAAAAGATTGCATGTTTACACTCTCACTTGTTTTCAAGAAATTTTCAGCAAGCTTTCTGTGTGTACACTTTGCAGGCTTCTGCCAGGTCAAATGGAAAACACTGGGCTCAGTTATTTAAGCTCAAGTGTGCAGAGGAGTAATTACCAAAGCTCCACTGGACAGAAGGATTGCATTCTTTTATTCTTCAAATGCCACCACCCACTAAGATATGATAATAAAACTCTCAGAAACCTTGTAAGCAAATCCAGCAAACACTGTGCAGAAGTTAGCCCACAATCACGTGGTACGCATCTCAAAAACTCCATCTGCGTGTCTCAAAGTACTGTGGCACAATGACCAATTCTGCTACTTGCTGCCACCACCATCATTCTTTTTGTCCATAACCAAGTGCTAGTTGGATTTAAAGCCTAAATCATGTGAAGGTTGAGATTGAGGCCACAGATACAGTATATTATAGAAAGTCTTTCTGTGCAAAACTGACTGGAAAATCATACACATTCCTAAGCCATACAAATGAAGTCCCAAAACACAACTGCTCCTTCACAATTACTGTGATGCAACAGATGCAGCACAGCATTCCCACATAAATATTTAATGTCAACAATATACATGTTTACTGGCCAATTTTAAAACAATTTAAGGGTTAAAAACAGATGCACACACTATAGTAATAACATTATTGGTCACCTTACAGAAGCATCACTTGAAATGTGAGCAGGCACAGTCTCATCCAGGGTCTGAACAGCAGCTTTTTACCTATTCATTTCACACCCCCATTTTGTACTACTGGTTATGAAGCCATCTGATATTTCCTGCAACAACCTTACAACAGGCTCAATAAAATTTCACACTACTTTTACAAAAATATTTTAAGGCTGAAGCCTTTAATAATTTGCTTTTTTCCCCCCTTTAAATTTAAGTGTTTAAATAACAATCACTGTTTTCATGTATTTCAAAAATATGTATATCATGGCTACATTTGCAATGAGTATATGAGTATGTAATATAAATATCTTTGAACAAAAGTTTTTACACCAAAGTGGATAGATTGAGATTCTGAGACACCACACACTATCCTGCGTGTTCAAGACCTTCACTCCATTTAGCAGATGAGCTTTTATAACTCCCCAGTCTCCCTAGCACAGGAAGCAAAGTGCTCCAAATAGCACACGTTTATCAGTTTGTTCCTTACTTTGTCTTGTCTTTCCTCCTACCCCACTTGTTTTTGTTGCTGCTACCAAACACTGAGTGGGTTTTATCATAGGGTTATTTACTTGCTAGCTTAACTTCTCCTGCTTGAGCAGCAACAAGTTGCGACTGAAAAGCAAGCCTTGTTTCTTTCGGCAGGCCTGCCGACACATCCAGGCAAAAACCACTTCAACTTCACAAAGTTAATACTGAAGTAAGTTGTATTAAATTTGTTCACAGGTGTACTTAAAAAAAATAATTCTTTATAGGTTGGTAAAACTCCAATATAAATAAAGGAGGAGATGGACAACCAAACACAAACAAGCTGTATGGCAATTGTAATTCTCTCAAATATGAGTGTGTGACTGTCTTTGTTACTCTGCCTTCAACTTGCCCTAGAGTTGAGCACTTCTCTATAATACCTATACTCAATCGAACATTATACTGCCTTCATTACCAATCATTTAATATCTAACTTTTGTATTCTCACAGTTAACACTGTCATATAAACTCTTCTATTTATGTGCAGTTTCCTCACTTTGACTGGACTGGTTTAAGACAGCTGCATGAATAAAGCATTATAAACCTCCACTGCTTGGTTTTGGTTGGGTTTTGTTTTGGATTTTTTTTACTTTGTAGCATAACCACAGCATTCATACCGTCTGTTTTCTTTAATCTGCCTGTAGGTGATCTTGTTTGTTTAATTTTAAATTACAGCATTCTGACACATCCTACTCCCTATAACAGTTTGCCAAAAAAACCACTTTTGAATCACAAAAGTATTTCAGGTCAGCAACAGAAAAAATATATAACCCTATTACATACTATCTTCATCAATATGATTTGAAAGAAGGTATTCACACAATAAAGATCTTTACAGCTTACACTGAGATAAGCGAGGCAGTTTAGGATATAGGTGGCAAGTTTCAGAAACAGAACTTCATACCAATGCAATTAAGATGCTTGCAACGCTATTTAAAAACAACCTACTACAACCTACCTTTGCAGAAACCTGTGCTATTAAGACTGTGCATGTGAGACTCTGGGTCACTGAAAAGTAGCTCTAGTGTACATGCAGCTAAATGACCACAAAAAGGCAAGAAGCTGCATTACCCAGGGGTTTTCAGAAATCTACCTTTACACACAGGATAACTTCCCCCAGCCCTGCAGTTTTCCACCAGCTATCTGACTTGCCTCCAAATACTCATTTATGCTTCCTGTAAATGATAAAAACTCCACTACTGTTTAGAAAAAACACTCTCAAAGCAAATCACAGGACAGTTCATTCAGTCTTCTCACTCACACATAATCACCAGGTGCAGTCACACTAACAATTTTGTACCTACCATCCCACCATAATTCTTAATAACTTCATCTTCCTTACCTTGTTCTACCCCTGATCTACACAGCTTTTCATCAGGGAAGAGGGAGGGGGGGGAAGGGAGAAGCATTTTCACAAGAAATCTGGCTTGCATCAGATGTGTCTATGATGGCATTTTAGCTACCAGCTGGACCACGACTCATGGATCCCCAGTACCAGGCTTCTGACAAAGCCCAGCTTCCATCTGACAAACAAGACTGGAGAAGCTCCCAGGGCCTACCTCAGCCCTTGCTGCCTCCCCCAAGAATTAGCAGGAATTGCTTCAACACATTTCAACCTCTATATTTCAGTAATTTGTAGAGAAGTAGGACAGTACAAGGATACCCATCCAACAGTAGACAGCAAGAACTTTATGACTACCACAGGAACAGCTGGAGCAACTCTCAGTTCCCATCATGACAATTCATTCCATTCCCTACACACTGTACAGCCCATTCTGGCCAAAAGCACAAAGAGGACTCCAGTGATGTAGCTGGTTTGCCATTTATTTCACTGCTTCAGAAAACCAGTCTCACCAACAGCCTACTCCCCAACTAAAACCAGGAAGTCTGCTGGGAAGCCATGCCGTGGCAGCAGTGGTGACAGGAGGGAATTCCTCATGTCTCATTTATTAGCCACTGCATCTGGCCACAACCAGTTCCACACCCCACCTGTCCCTCAAAACCCAAGAACAGATTACAGACAAAGTAAGCAGATCAAAGTTCTTTTGGTAGGTTCCCCCCCTGCCCCAAACCCTCTCTTCTATAGCAAAACAGAAGAGCCAAGAGATTTGTTATGATCTGGGAGCTGCAAGGCATGTTTGGGTTCTGCGGTTGCTGGGGAGCAGGAAGGGTCAAACAGCAGCAGCAATCCCAAAACAGTGCACAGCTTGGGAAGTAGAAATAGAGAGGGTGAGCAATTCCAATCCAGCCCACTGCTTACAGAAATTATACAGGGATCCTGAAGACATCAGAAATTTCACAGCTTCAGCCAGACTTTTCTCTGAAGATAAAATGGTCAAATTTTATAATTAAGTTTCATGGCTAATACCCCTATGAAATGCAAATTTCCTTCATTATCTGTAAAAAAATTTAACATATATTACATTCCACTCCCAAGAGTGCTGTATCAGCATAGAAAAAGGAAAAAGCCACCACACATCAGGATAATGTTAGAAAGGCTTAGTAAACATTGCAAGTACAAAACAGCACTCTCATCTACAACAACTTCACAGAAATGCACAAGTGGTTCAGCACTGCCAACCTGAACACAAGTTCTCCAAAATTATTTTGGAATAAGCCACATGCCTTTTAACATAATCCAGGTTCAAAAATAGGCACTGCCACGATCCACTTACTCAAATAGTCTTTTAGAGGCACCACTGTAGCACCCAAGTATGTTCCAGTTCAGTGCTGCAGAGAGCTCAGCCCTCTATAGTCAGTCCCTCCTCCTTTTCTGGCACTGTAACAGTGCAAAAAGTAGCAAACGATACCCAGTGTGGGAAGGATAGATCACCACACATATCATAGAATCTGCTAAGGTAGAAGAGACATCAGGACCATTGAGTCCAACTCCTGGCCCTGCCCAGGACACCCCAAGAATCAAACCATACAATATATACCCCTTGTGTCTGGATACAAAATCCACTATGAAAGTGGAAGCTATGCAGACTAGAACAATGCATCTCATGTTTGCATTAACAAGTTATTACCAGATCTTTGACTGTGATTTATGAACAATGCATACAGGAAATGGAATAAAAAAATCATCAAGCAACTATCTCTTGTGTAAAAAGCTGGGCACATGGTGGTGAAATCCCAACACAGTATAAAACCACAAGGAAACTATATACATGACACTTAAAGGCCGAGTTAAGTTTTTACTTCCACAAATCCAAGGTCACAGGAACAAGCCCAGTGCAGTCACCAGCACAGAACCGCAGAAGCCTCCCCCAGCTGGGTGGGGACCTCTTGCTGAGAGTGAAACTGAAACTTTCTAGCAAGTTCCTGAAACCATCACTATCCCTCTTCATTCAGTGGAGCTATTAAAGCACAACTTTCACAGTTCCATACACAAGTAAGTACACGACAAAGAAGGAAACAAGCATATAGAAAGAATGAAAAAAATATAGCTACAAACTTCCAAATTCAGACATTGACCAGCAGGAGAGCCTTAGCATATCTTGGACCAATCAGAAAAAAAAACCCACAACTACCAGCTTTTCTCCAGCAGAGTTGTAAGGAAGCAGTGAATCTACCTGCGTTTTCAGTCCAAATGCCAATATCCAGACACTACATATATAGGAGAAACTGACGGATGTCAGAAAATGAGGATACCCATGAGAACCCCTGGGAGTCAACTTTACCAAACATGCAGAGTAGCTGAGCTCAACGTCCATGAACAGTCTTGAGAAGTGTTTGACATAGCTCTGATACCTCAAATGAGAAGCAGACTAGGAAAGGGGGGTGGGTTGGGGATGGGAGGGAAACAAAAAAGAAGTAGAAACAAATTTTATCACACATATACTGAATTCCCTCAGTTGTTTGCCTCAGTTGTTTGCACTTTTTCTGTATCTGCTACATGAAGTCTCTGATCTCATGAAGCAGTAAGCATGTCCTCTGTCTGCCACTTCTGTTCTGAATGTCTCTGACCCTTAAAAACCTTTTATGGGTTGAGTCAGATGATTTACCTTTAGCTCAGTTATGGCATTGGTTTTTTTAAAAAATGTGAATATGCAAGAAAACATTGTCCACATGGCATTTGCTCATTCTGGAGAAAATTATTCCAGTCACAACCTAGAGAACTACCATTCAAAAAAAATCCAAAGACTTAAGCACTACAAACACCAATTCTTACAAAAAAATTTCAGATAGTTTTAAAAAAATTACAAGTCACCATGTTTCTAGTAATTGTAATCACTCAAGGTTTTCAACAGTTATCTTCTATATCCCCAATGCACAGGAGCTCCCCACACAGTCTGGATGTGACAAAGACATAAACCCATCCCTTAAGCCCAGTCACATCAGTGATGTACTCCCACATGTGCCAGCACACACACACTTGTTGCTGGCTGCCTCCAAGCCACCCTTGTTAGCTGGAGACAACTCAGGGGTGTTCAGCATGGGTTGCAAGAATTCCCACCCCAGCATGTGATAGGAGTAGTAGAGACATATGCTTTAGTACGAACTGAGGATTTACCATATTCCCAAGCAACTAACTGGAAACACCTCATTAAAGACAGACTTCTAACAATCTCAGATCCACACACTTCTGTATAATTACTCTCAACTTGAAAGGGCTGCATTTCTCAGGAACATCACCATTTCTAAATGCAAGTCCTAGAAGGGGAAAGTAGGTAGAGGTCTATGCATACCTATGTGTGCACAGGCATATATATCTGCATATATATCTACATATACCTCCTTCTCTCATCTTTAAGTGTACACAACAAAGATGACAAAAACCCATCCCCATTGCGTCTTGTTCCATCACTTCAAAACCACTGCCTTACCTTGTGACTGTGCTTTTCTACATCAGGAAGAAACATCCATGCCAGAAAGTGCATAATTACATTTCTATTTACTTTACCATTCACTTTTATGAGAGGGAGGGGTAGGAACATGAGCAGTTGAAAAGATGTCCTTCCCTGAGGGCTGAAACTCATGAAACGTATTTTTTTGAGAAACAGTGGGGTTTCTTCCCCTTGGAACTCTATCATCTCCATTCCCTGACCCTTACAATAACTTCAGTGGGTACATCTCATCACCGTGCTAAGCCCCAAATAATGTATTTAATATTCAGTATTTTGTTTGAGCCATTTCTGCCACTCAGGAGAAATCTTGTAGCCTTTCTCTCAACATTAGTCACAAGTGACACCTACCTGTCCAGTGACTAGTTATAACAAAAAAACAAGGTATAGGAACATACTAATCTTTGAAAGCTCTACCTTCTTTCAGTTTTGAAGGCATTAGTCCACATCTGCAGTAAGAAAACAGAGAGGAAAAGGAAGTCAGGGTAAGTTTTTTGTTTGTTTACTCTTACAATTTGTTTGTTTTCTCAAAGAAGACTAGGCTATAGTGCTAAAGATCAAGGCTGACCTTCCTGGATATTTCTGCTATTTACCCTGAAAAAAAGCACAGCTCTGAGTTATGGATACCCCGAATGTTACATTCGCCTGTCAAGCCCAAGGTCTGTGACAATCAATAGTGCTGGAGAGTAACAAAGATGAGGCCAATTTTACAGTTTTTCCTTCTGATTATGAGCAAAGGAAAAAAAACCCCACTGTTCTGCAGTATAAACAGGTTTCATCTGCAGATACCTTAATAATTGATAGCTACTGTTGTAACATGGTGACCCAAAACTATAGTATAAAGAGGTCTTTACCACTTCAAATGTCATCTGGATATCCATCCTTAGGAACACCCTGCCTTAACACGATAAAAGATCTGTTTGATAAGGTAGCTCTGATGGCAGGCTGAATACAGGTTGAAAAGCAAGAAAAATGTTAAGCCTTTGAAATATACAGTCATTCACTGAACAAACCCAAAACACATCACTAAACCTGGTAACAGCGAAGACGAACTATTTACATGCAGCTGGCACTATGGACAGATTGCGCCTAAGTGAAACAAAGATTTTTAAAGTGCTCCACTGGTCCAAGGAACACCACCAAAGGGGAACCAAGTTCAAGAAAACTAAGCACATGGGAAGTTAGAGCTGCTTCTTTACTCTTACCATCTCTCAACAGAAGTAACAGTAAGAAATAACTATGGGGAATGAAAGACAAAGTAGTAGAGGGATGGAAAAACACCCCACTTAAGTAAAAAAAATAAATAAAAAACAAACACAAACAAAAAACACCTAGCCATGCTGAAATACAGTACTTAGATTAGATTCAGCTACAAGAGAAATCAAGGGTATTCTTAAGTAGTAAAGGGGATCTAAATTCATTAGTAAGTATTTAAAAACACACTACAAGGAGGGAGCTTGTATCAGACAGCTCCA
This sequence comes from Corvus cornix cornix, assembly GCF_000738735.6. NCBI lineage: Eukaryota > Metazoa > Chordata > Aves > Passeriformes > Corvidae > Corvus > Corvus cornix. Next base: position 49,358,367 of record NC_047056.1, read on the forward strand.
TCACCCAGTATCTACTAGACAACTGCTTACTAAATTACTGTGTGTGTTATGTGTAGAAACTGCCTTTTTTTCAGCCACTGTGTTTTTATTCTAAGCTGAAAGAGGTGTCTAAAGCATTTCAGCATTTCCACCTACACCCCACTTTTATGCATCAACACTGCTCTCTTGCAAGAAGTCATCTCCTGGGGTTAAATTTTAACAGATCATGTTATATTTGCATAGGTCTAGTTAATGAAGAAGTGACTGGCAGAGAGCACAATATCCTGACCTTCTGTCATGAATTTTAATTGCCTACAGATGGTTAAGTTTAGCCTTATCTTCCCACATGAAGAAATCCACATGGATAATTTCTCCCTCACCTTATGTAGCACACTGGCACCTCATGGAACCCATTGTTGTGCCCTTGAGTTACCTGCAACACATCCTGTGGTGGGTGAAGTGGAGCAGTAGGTCAGGTGTGACCCCTGCATGGAGGAGCTGAGGTGGGTGCTAAACTGGAATTACTCTGCCCAAACCCAGTTAAAGAATTCTCCCTGCTAATGCCATGGCTGCTATAAATAGAGTAACTTCTAAACCAGCCCAGTTGTTCTGACTTTTATGATCTCCACTGCTCTTCTAAATTTGTCAAATTTCTTCAAAGAGAATAATTACTCATCCCCAACACAGGTTATTCAGGTTGCAACAGAAGAAAAAGGCCATTTTAAGAGAAAAGTCAGCTTGGAAAAATTGAGGAAAGGAAGCAAGCACTCTTCCATGAAACAAAGAATTTCACTTCAAGTGAACAATGAGAACCTTTCCTTCTACAGCACATTAATGCCAATAACAACTGAGAACAGACCAGCAGATTTATCAAAGCTGAGGTCAACTTGCAATTTATGAAAAACCTTTAATAAGGTCTACAAAATTCAATTACATGAATTTCAGTAAAATTTAGATATCCATTAGAGGAGGCACAAAGTTTTTCCCCTGTATAAGCAATTTTTAAAATCAAGGTTTCACTGAATAAATGACAATCCAAAACAAGATGCCTTTGCAAAAATCACATTGCTAGATTCAACTCTCAGCACCCTTACTCAGCACATTTTAGATGTGCCTTTTGGGTTTTTTCAATATGTGCTTTACAAAGAAACCACTAACTTTGCATGCAGCAACTTGCAAGATCCTCAAAGATTTTCTGCCAAACCTCCTCTACACTACAGTGTTAATTCACCATATAAATATTCAAAGATATTCTTGAATACTTGCCAGAAGTGAACACACTCTACTGTAGCTACACAGACACATCCATGCTTACTTAGCTCACTATAGTAATGTCCTGCCCCAGGGTGGAAATGCAAGGCCAGCTAACAAAGTTCCACTAAGACAGGAAAAAAAATAAAATCCCAAGAAAGAAGCAAGCCATCTTGGTCACTCCAGGACACCTTTATCTTTTGATATTTAGCTGCCTGGAGCAAAGCAGGAACCCCAAAATTTTCCTTGTAAAATAAATAGTTCATAACATTTCCTTTGGCTACTGCTTCCACATTTTTTACCCAACAATCCAAGACAGACCCGAGAAATTCACGTCAGGATGAGTTTCTATATAAATAGCTGCAAGGGGACAGAGAGAAAGGTGACCACATTCTACTTCACGAATCCCTCAAATACCGTCAAAACCACTGAAAAACTATCACAAGAGCTCACCATGTCACATCTCAGCTAAGAAGGGAAGCTAAACAAGCCTAAGGACATCCAACCACGTCTTCTGCAGCTGATGACCAGATGGACACATCAGCTCAAAGTTAAGGTAAGTTTGGGAACCTACAGGCTTCTTTTACACTAAATAGAGACAGACTGCAAGGCAGAAGTAGGCATGAAGGGAAAAACAAGTAAAATTAGATTCTGTTTTGGTCACATTTTTCATCTGTTTCAAGAGGTTAATTTTGTCATTTTAGAGACCAAAGAACTCAAGGCCAAGGTGATATTTTGGACCCTTATTTAACCTAGCTTTACATTAAATAAGTATGTTTTCCTTAAGGATGTCATTTTAAAAGTAGTCTCTTTCTCATATATATTCTTACTTGAACAGGAATTTAAAATAATCTTCAAAATTAAATATGTGGTTATTTATATTTAATTTAGATGTTTATTCTTACTTGAAGGAAATTTTAAATAGGACTTTACAAATTATTTGAAGGTGAGAGAACTTATTTAACTAGTTCTACTTATTATAAAAGGAAATTAAAATTATTGAATCAGCTCTTGGTAAGGTTCTAGCAAAGATATTCTCTCACCTTGTATTAATACACTGCCCTTCATTACTGAGATATAATTAGACCAGTTTGCAAAAAGTGCAGGGCACTATTTTTGTACTTGAATATTAGAGCAACAGGTTACCTGTTTACACTACAGATATTTAAATAAAGAGCAGATTATTGTTTATAACAAGCTGGATGATTCTGGAAGACATGATCTAACTGACTCACCCACTCCTCAGCTGTACTCTCACCATTCCAAGCCCTGCAGGACTGGAGGAGGGTGAGGGAAATGTCTAAAGACTGTTAAGGAAGGGATTCTTTATGTAGTATAACCTGTATCTTGTTCTCCTCGATTAAGATACTTCAAGAATGTCTCAGTTAAAGAATAGTAATTTAATCAGAAATTCTCTTTTGTTACTATTTTCTGCATTAATTCAATACTTAGGTCTAAAAATAATTGTCTGCAAAATAGGATTTATAACTCTTTTAACTATATCCACCTTACACAGAAGGTGCAAGATCTATATCATATACCAACTCTCACTGAAATTAGATTTTACAATTTGTCAGACTTTCCAAAAAGGCTTTTTTGATACCTTGCAGATTCCAAACTGTAGCTGAGTTCAATTTATTCATCCAAAAGGGAAAGGGATAAAAAGAAAGGGTAAAAAATATAGCCCCTATTAAGTATACCACAATACAGATACAAAGCAGTTTAAAAAAAGAGTCTCACACAATTGACACACATTACTTTTCCCCCACTTACACCACACCACATCCCAGATAACAGATCCAGATCAAGATCCAACTCACAGCCACAGATTCTCACCAAGATCAAACATAATTAATTTAATTGCTTTTTAAAGACTTCCAGTAACATTAGTTATCTTAATTACCATTCATCTGCTCTGTCAGATGATAACCTCTTGGCTCTGCTAAATTCGGGAGTGCCAAGAATGTACCATTTCATTTTTTCCGTTGTACTGTAAATGACAGTTGAGTCTCTAACTTCTACCTTTTTACATTTTTTTGGCAGCACAAGAGGTTTTTAATAGGATAGCAAGTTAAGGTCCTTTTTGAGTGCTGGAAGAATATGAAAGGAACCTTACTACAAATGAGAATACAAGGCACACATAATACCTTAGGAGGAACAAAACCCCTTTTTCTGCCTTCTGCCCTCCATCCCTAGGAGAAAAACAGTCGTGTGCATTCTGGTATGAAGGGAAAAAAACCTGTCAGATTAGTGAGCATAAGGACCCACATCCATAAGAAAACAGACTTTTCCAACTGAAGGAAACAAATTTAAAGTTCCAATTCATTTCACAATTTCTCTCCTCCTTCCCATACCCACACAAATTATGCAGAATGCTTTCATAATCAGGTTGCACTTCTCTATGCCACATAAATTTTTGTTTCAGATGATCACTATAGTACATTACCATTTTTCAGCATTTGCAGTCATGTTCTTTAACCCCCTCCTTCTTTCCATAGACAGCAAAACGGAGTTCAAATGAATGCTACATTTTCAGCAATTTTTACTATATGGGGACAAATGTAAGTTAAAGCCAGAAAATGCAGGGCCAAAATAAGAAGCTATAACAAAACAAGATGAGAACTAGCAGGGAATATAAATTAATCAGCAAAACATTTCTAAGCAGTCTTCATTTTTCCTAGCACTTTATCTAAACATTATAAAGACACAGTCCATTTTCACCACCTGACTAATGGTTTGTGGTCCATCCCAGCTTCCTCTGCCCAACAGCAGCAGGGAAGCACTGTGGAAGAAAGGATGCATCAGGACTTCCACAGCAAAAACCAGCAGCAAATTTAGAGATTTCATTTCCTTTTCTGCCCAAATCACCTTAGAACCAAATTCTCCACTGAGTACATTAGACAACACGAACTAATTTTTTCTAGCCAGCTCCAAAGTTTTGCAGTGTATCCCATTTCCTCTAAAGGCCATTCAGCAGATCTGGACTACTTCAGAGAAGGCTCTGTCAATCACAGACTCAATCCTGAAATTACATTTAATCAACTACACTAAGGACACTGAATCCTTTAAGGATGAGTACAGCAGCCCAAGACCTTTTCAACATTGTATCACAAAGAGAGTAAAATTAAATTTGACATGCCTACAAAAAGTCATGGCTTTTATGATCCCTCACTGCTTTCACACTAGTTTTCTCAGTACTAAAGGCACCCTGCTCAGGTTAATAGGCAAAAAAGCCTCCACATCACATGTGATATTTTGCCCAGAACACAGAAAATAAATTAGCATTTAATTATGTTCTTTATACATAAAGCCACAAGCTATGGGATCCACCAGGTATTATATGCTCCTCTTCTACCCTAATTCCTGCTGAAGAAAAATTTATCTGCCTCAGAAGTGGGCATTACATGCTACAGTGATCCCTGACCTAACCCAGTAACCTCTAATTTAGGTGTAGCATCAAGTGAACCAGTAAGAGCAACATTAAAGTAGCTGCAAAAGGCAAGAGCTCCGGCAGTGTGAAAGTGCCCTGGAGCAGAAGTACCACTCGAATTCCTCTTTGGGGCAGAGCTGCACTTACTGACATAATGCACATAGCATGAGATTCCTGTGGGAATTCAGGAACACCAAGGATAGCAACCTCTCCCAGGAAGTAATCAAGAACCAGACCTCAACTGGGCCAACCACAACATACGACATTGTTCGCCTCAGTACTGACCACACGTGAATGAATGCAATACAGAGATCATAGAGCTAGGAGACATTTGACCAGGATAACCCTACATAATGCCCCTCTAAGCACACTTGTTACCTCAATGCCAGAGCACCACTGTGCTCGAGCTAGCACACTCTGCATTGTGCATACCCTGCATCACAGCTCAGTACCCACTTTTGCACCAAGTAAACCAAGGAAATAGCTCCCCATACATATCCCCCACATTTCCTCCAGGCAAACATGGACTCAATCTCTTGTCAAAGGGTCCATCATTATCTATGTGGTGACATATTTCCTTTCTATATACAGCCCTAAGCTCTCCTCCTTTCTAAGCATCTCAGCTATTTGTGCTCTGACACTGACATAAGTATCGTGAGCATTATCTCACCTCAGGTGAACAACTACAGCAATAACATCCCTCTTTTTCCTGCAATGGGTTTTTGTTAAAAGGAACGTATCAGAACTGTCCCTGTGTGCTGGCCAGCCCCCCTTGCAACACAACAGCTGTTTATCATTATAACACTACATTCTCAAAACCATCACCAGGGCTGGGGGCTGGATGGTTGTCAATATAGGCAATGGAGGGGTTTGTTGTGGTTGTCTTATTTTGGAGAAGAAAAAGGAGAGCAATGCTTCTTTTCTCTAGCTCTTAATGTCATTACAGTGTCTTTCTCCTGGAAGAAGGGTGGGAATCAAGATGTACTGCAAGCCTCTCTTCCACTTAGACCAGCATCTTTCAGCATCAGCTTTTCCATAATTATAGAATCATTTATGTCGGAAGAGACCGCTAAGATCATAGTGTCCAACCACTAAACTAGCACTGCCAGGTCCATCACTGAATTCCTCTTTTTGGCCTACAGCTTTGAACATGACCATTGAGCAGTACCTCTCCAGCGCAGAAACACATACAAACACAAAAACCTTCTGGCCCAGAAGGTTTTGGGACTTCCCTAATTAATTACAAAATGCCCTCAATGCTCTCTGGCCCCTCAGTCTCTTCCTGGTACATCTTCTCTCTGTACAATACACCAGGAATGGGCCCCATCTCATTCTACACTGCAGTCAGGTGCTCAGAGGAATGGTCAGTGAACCCTTTGAAAACTTGAACAGTGACAGAAACTTGTCAGCAGTGACAAGCTGGCATGGGGGCTCTAATTAGGAAGCAGTGGCAGGAAAGACAGGTACCACTCCAAGTATGCCCCCAGCCACTTTTTGGAAAAGGTGACCCCTTTTGATGCGCATTTTTCACAGTGCTCAATGGCCAGGAGCCAGGACAGGAACCAGGTGCTTGCACAGCAGGCAGGTGCTGAGAACCATGCAGTCGGTCTGTGCCAGCATCCCGGCACATGGCTCCGCCATGGTGACAAACAACTCCTCCAATAACCTTTGGGGAAGATGCCTTAAAACACCTTGGCCCTTTGCGGTTCCACTATCCTAGCAAAGGGCTTTTTCCCCACCCAGCTGCTCTGGGAACACCAGGCCCTCAAGTCTCCTTGGTAATTACTGCCTTCAGTTCATCTTCCACCAAGTCTTCACTGTACAAATATTCACAGATGTACCTCTGTAAACAATCCTGACTTCACTGGAGTTATCTTCTGTGAAGATGATCTAAAGCAGCAGCTAAATCCTTGAGGATTCCTTTTTTCCCTGCAAATACCTGCCAGGACAGGAAGGTGAAGCCAAGGAGGCAACAGAGTCCAGCAGCAAAAAAAAGTATGACATTTTCCACCTGTTTCACTAGATTTTCAGACTGTCTCTAATTGCCTTCTGTTCACAGCACAGAGGAGATGCTGCCTGAAAAACAGAGGCACAGGGGGCCTCGGGTGTCAGCACACAGCCCCGCCACACATCAGGATATGTCTCAGGGCAGTGGGAACCAGCACTGCCACATTCATCCCTTTACCCTTCCCTCATACCATGATGAGAGCAAGGGGGAGGGGGGGGAATAAAAAAAAGGCATCTCCAGCTCTTTTTCTTTTGCTCTTTCCCAATACACTGTGCAACATACACTGAATCAATCACTGCAGTCTTCCTTCAACTGCAAGAAAACCCATGAAGTTGAACAAGGCAGAGGAAGTAACAGAGTATGCGCACATGCACACACACAAAAAAGAGCAACTTCTGGGAAGAACACAAGAATGTTTTTCAGAAATAAAGGCTTAGGGCTTTTTAGTTTATTTTGGATAATTATTTTTAACTGCATATTATGTTCAAAAATGATTATCCTTATACTTGGAATTGAACAGGACATCTATTTTTAAATATTATTCAGCCAGTCACAAGTTATCCCCTGAGACAAGACAAATAACAAATGAATGCCTCCAGCAAGCACGGAGTCACCCCGGCTGTAAATTACCGTGGCTGGCCATTCTATGTTGCATTCCATGTTCACATTTTACATGCATCCCTGGCTTGTATGTGCAACAGAACCTTTCTAATACAGGCATCTCATCAGACTCAAGATCCCACATTTTAAATCCAGTTAAATGCTCCAAAGCATCTTTCAAGCCTAGATTCTGCCAGCCAAACCAGCTACATACACTGAGGCAAGTTTATACACTCTGGCAGAGAGCAGGCTACTATATTTTATCTTTATAAAACATAGCCTCAATTTGAGAAGTAAAATATCCCAGTCTTGCAACTGATAGTGGATCACTAGTGCTAACAGGAGATAGATGAGCACAGAGTTTGCTTCAGTCCACTACACACTTTTCCAGTTTGTTCCATTTATTTTGGGGACTGCAATTTATACAGTGTGACACACGAAAAAGGCACGTTACCACCAAGACACCGTCCCACTTGATGCCTCAGACATGCCTGACCATAGGATCCCACCTTCACCACTGCACTCCCAGCATTAATTTCACTGTTTCTCCAAGAGGGAGAATGAGTCTCAAACTAGCAAGGGTTGATCACCCTCCAAAAGCAAACCATTTTGCAAGGCCAGGTATTGTTCTTTCATCCTAGGGCACACACCCTTACCTAAGGGAAGCAAAAATGCTTGAGTGAACACACTTCCTTTCTTTAGAAATGGTACTCTACAACCCTGTTGTGCACCTTGCTTAAAAATAACTGATCTTGTAAACCAGAGAGTTTGTGAGTTTTCGATCAGACTTAGTCTGTTTGTTTTTCAAAGTCAGAAAAGGTACATTCTGTCTCTGTGCTTTCTTCAAGGAGATGAACACACCCAATACTGTTAGTCACTATGTAAGCAAAGTAACTACTATCTTTTACCAGTGATGAAATATTTAACACTGTCTGCTGAGAAGGGGAAGCTATTTACCATGTAGTGACAGAAAACCCACTTCAGCGGATTACAGGTATAGTAGGTCTCAAAGTCAGGAAATTCTTAGCTCAAAGATTTGGAAAGAAAACCTTCATGATCTAGTATGGAAATTATTTCCCCTCCTAAAACAAATATGAATGACAAAACACAGTTTACATGGAATTCATTAACTTCAAGTCTCCCAAGTTTTAGGAACCACTTATTTCATTACAGCCTAAATGAAAACCTTTCTAAACAGCTGCTTTACATTAAAAAAAAAAAAAAATCTAAAAGTTGGTTTCTCAGGTCCATGCCTCACTTCTGTCCAGAGGAGTATCTACATAAAGACCCTAAGAATTCAGTCCTGAGATTTCACAGCAGGTTCTCATGCTTCCTCCTGCCATGCATACATGGATGTGTAAGAAAGATGAAGACAGTGCATTAATCCTTTTGGCATAAAAAGGCATTTGTCCAAACTCTGCAGAGGTGTCATTCAAGGAGAGGCTCTGCAGGAGGACTGAGAAGTAACAGACACCACTGGCTGATGCAGCAGTCACTCCATCCCCACATATCAACAGGTCTCTAAGTCTTGATTGATCTAGTTGTTTGGGGTTTTTTTTAAATAAGTATATACATGGAAGCAAATTTTCCAAGCAGTGGTATGATGCATCTGGGCACTGGAAGCTTCTTGCTAGCACTAGAGTATACTCACAAAAGCTTGACCTCTATACCTCTACATTTCTTTCACCAGGGAGGGGAAAGAAGAGAGCAACAGGGATCTGCAGAGGCAGCAGTGCAGAACATCAGGTTAGGAGCCCGACATCTACAGACTCTGAAAGAACTCTGCTATTCATAATTTTACTGTTTTACAATCTCCTTTCTTTCAGTTCTGATTCTCCTGTAACCAAGGAACTCTCAGTTAACATTCAAAGGGCAAATAACAAACTTGAACTGGGTTTCAATAGCTTTCAAAATAGAAATAAGCCCAACACACAATGGTATGATTCCTGACAATAGCTCCATTTGAACTCTTCCCTTCTCTTTCTCCTTTTCCATTTTGAACATGCTGATTGTGCACATAAGCATAAAATCACTTCCACATTAATACAATTGGCAACATTTAACTTGTCCGATCAAGATTACAATGTAATCTTCCAAAAGTATGTTTCACAACTTTAATAAATTATTAAATGTCTGGTGAAACCAGAAAGTGGTTGGCAGGGGTGGGGGTGGGTGTTTCTTTAAAAATGTCCTTTTGTCCTGAATTAGCTCAAAGCTCCCAATCTCAGTGTGCCAGTGAAACACAGCATCCTCACCATCAAGTACCTGGCACTGTGCAAGTGACACTGTCAGAGTGAGTACTCCTCCACAGATTATAAACTGTATAAATGTATTGTTTTGAGTACGAAGACCAGAGTGAATACTTCACATCTGCATTGTGACCTTTAATAACTCTGATTAAACTTCATAAACTCTACTCTTAATGAAAAGTGTGCTAAATAAGAAAATTATTTTGTTTTAAAGCTCAGTAAATCAAACCAACAAGCTCTAAATTCAGCACGACAGCCAAGTCGAAGAGAAGAATTCCTGAGCATAGAGGACAAGACTCACAGCAGCGCAATTACACATCACTATTCCAGAGTGCAAAACTATATTCAGAAGAACACCACCAGACTTTCTTGACAAAAGACTGTGGAAGCTGAAAGATGCACGGTGCTAACAGAATATGTTCCCGTGAATTTCCACAAGAAGTCTCATCCAAGAACAAGATGTACATGTAGAAAGCAGGAAAATAAGGGTGATGAACTCTCTCTGGAAATTATTTATGCTGACCATAGCTGTTGTTCATTATAAAGCTATAACAGAAGTAAAAGCCTGGAAAGAAGCAATAGAAAGGCTTTGGTCTGTTGGCATTTAAATACTACTTTATTTATTCTCTTCTGTTAATACAATCATATTTTATAATATAACAATTAAAACAACATAGAAACCAAAAGGCTTTGCTCTATTCCCAGTGTGCTCCCATAAAATGTTCAAATAAATCCCCATTTGTTATTTATGCACAGACTGCTGCTCTTTGCTCATACAGGATAGTGTGGTAAATTAAGAACAAAAATAGCTAGCAAAACATTTCAGAACTTACCCATCATACCACTTTTTCTCTGATCAATAATTTGTAACATAACATTTTAGGAGCATATTCCATCTTTGGTCCTCTGCCATGATCTAAATTAGGAGGGGGGAGCAAAAAAACATATTACAATGTGAGGAAATAAAAGCAGAGTACATGGGAACTAACTAAAGTTATTTGTGGAATGAATTACATAGATCCATCAAAGCATGTTCTTTCATGGCTTAATTGCATGTTTCTCCACAGCTGAATTCCACTGACTGTCCTCATATGTTTGTCTAATTCCGCTACAAAATCTTTCAGTTTTTGGATGGTGGGTCCTCCTGCTTTATAATAAGCTGAGGAGAAAAGATGTTGAAACCCAGAAAAGATCTTCATTATCAATTTATGGCTGGAAAGTACTGCTGTACATTCTCTATACTGATCATCAAAACAACCTTAGGAACACATATCATATCTAATCTCTGTCATGTAGCCAGACCCTTTCGCACCAGCATGCATGCCATGTTTTTGAGATAGAAGTTGGTTTTTTACTGAAACACACAGTCACCATCTCCTACCAGATACAGGTTCAACAGCTCTTCACCACTTCTTCCATATCCAGCAGAAGTCCCACACACCTGAAAAGATGCTAGGCTGCTAAAGAATGCTTCCCCAGCACAGGAGCTGCCTCCTTACAAGAGGAACTACGATTAAGATACATAACTCTCAAGTTATTCCTATCTGGCATCTCAACATGTTTAATAATGCATCTGTCCCATGCACTCAGCAGATTAAAGAATACCTAAAAACACAATTTATTAAAGAGTGTACATATTTCTGAGCATAAGAAACCTTCACAAGTTCACTGCCACAGCTGCAGATGTGTAGATGTCCCCACTGATAACCAGTCTCCTCTGCACGGCTGCAGCTCTCATCCAGAGCTGGTCAGACCACCAGAGGAAAGATGCAGCCCAAAACACACCCAAACTTAACCCCACCCTTGGCTGAAGGAACTGGAACTGCCCACACCCTCTGTTAGAGCTGACCATCTTCCAGCAGCCTCCCCACTGACAACAAGCTCCCAGTCCAGGCCCAGCCTCTGCAAGCACCATCTACAGCCATGTCAGTCCTCTCAACTGCTTGGATATGGACCTAAAGTCAGGAGCAGTGACTCTGTACCAGCTCCTACCTGCTGGTCTCACAGATAAGTGACAACAAAATATAACTGCAAGTGTTTTATTTCAGTTCATTTCTTTTCTTTCTTTTTTTTTGGGGGGGGCTTCACTCAGGGCTGAGCCCAACTCAGGCCCAATAATCAAAGTTTCTCTTTTTATTCTCTCCAAAGTATGAGGTAGATGTCTTTTCAAAGAAAAGGCTCAGAGACATCATATCCTAATAAATAAACAAATGGCAGTTTGACTCCTCTTTCTCAATGGCAGATATTTCACTGACTTCGCAGCTGGTATATTTACAAATCAGTAGTTCTTTGCCACAGTCCCAAAACTAAAGCTTGCAACAGAGCCCTACCATTGCTTCTGTAAAACCCACAGATTCCAATGGGCTGTTCTATTTCCTTAGGCTGTCATTTTTGTTGCTACCTTTAAAACTCCCAGCTTTCTTCTGAGAATATACTGTCACTTTCCGAAATTACAGCTCAGCCGCATCCCCAGAACACACTGGGGGAGGGGAGAAAGACATAAAACAGACTTCTGCCAAGGTACAGGGCACTATAACTTATTCTTTCATCAACACAATAAGGAGTCAGACAATGAAACTCCTCCCTCCCACCTCACAATGTTTAAACCCTGATATTCGTTCTTCAGACTGTTATTAAGGCATCCAAATAAATGCAGTTCTCCATAACTTTGTGCTAGCAGTGCCTCAGTTCCCAAGATAGGTGGAATCAGCTGTGCTTTTCTAATTGTGAAATTTCCTTTGAAGGAGGGATACTGTGCAACACTTGAAAAGCAGATCATGCAGGCTCTGAGCACACCAATCCACACTGCTACTTGGCAGCTAGGATACCTACACTGTCCTGAAACAACATCAGTTCAGCTCAAGCCCACGTGCTCCTCCCCTTCCACACCTACACTGATGTACCTATTCCTTACTTGTATTCAAAAGATTTTCGTAACAGTATTTCCCTACTCTTCGTTGCTCACAAGAGTCAACCCCAACACACACCATGGACAAGTGATTCTGCTAAGAAAAACAGTCTAGGGGAAAATCAAAATTAGGAGCAGTTACTGAGAGGTGGTAACACAGCCCAGCTAATTATTTTCTAAGCTGCCCAATGCTGTGAGCTTTAAAAATTTCTTTGCACATGATATTTTCGTGCTACTGTATGAGAGTCTTCCTTCTTTCCCCAGATGTGGGGGAAGAAGGGGGGACGAAGTTTCAAAGGGTGCTGGGGAAGCTGTAGAAAGAAACTCCTCATTGCCCCTGGTCTGCCTAGGCACCCCTCCTCCACAGGATCCTCATCAATGGGGGACTCCCAGAGCAGCAGCCTCTCCCCACACCGGCTTTTAGACCTCTTTATAAACACTTAACACACGACACACAGTGCCTCACATTGCAGCTCTTGCTTAGGGTTATGGCCTCCTTTCCTGGCAGAGCACGTGCAAATCAATAGGCTGCTTTTATGGTTTGGGTTTTGGGTTGTTTTTTTTCCCCCTCCCTGAGGAGCCTCAATTTCTATTCCAAGGCAGAGTCGTGCTTCAAACACACGGAGCAGCATATGTTTATTTCTTCACCTACCAATCAAGATGCTAGAAGAAACCAGCCTGGTACTTCTATATCTGTCATTTCATAAATGCTAGGCAATACCCTAGAACTGTCTTCATTGCAGCATCCAATCTGTCCCCACCAGACAGCCCAAGAAAAGGAAGTGATACAGTTGACAGAAAGGAGCCAGGCTACAGCAACCCAAAAGCTTAGTCTTTAAAAAGTCATTTCAGTGGCTAGAAACAAGGAGAGCAAGTTTGTCACTCATCTTTAACACCCTGTCCGCACACACCCTGCACAAACATCCCTGAAGAGTTCACACAGTGCAAATCTGGCTACACCAACTCTGCATCCACTTGACAGAATCCTAAGTGTCCACCTGCAACTGTGATGACTCCTGACAGTTTCACACCAATAGAGTCAAAATGGAAAAGGAGAAGCAGCACACTTGGCCTGTAGTTATCTGGCAGTGAGAGACGCAGCAAAAGGAACTGGTTCCAAAGGTAACATGTGGCATCATGGGGTAGGGAGATCCCAGGAGCTCCCCAGGTGCAAGGGGTTTGCCAGCCAAGTAAGTGTTGCTTCAGGGGGCAGGGGGACAGACAGACAACAGTAGCAGTTCTCAGAATAAGCCTTGCCCCAAAAGTCCAAAACTAAGTTACAATTTCTCAAACCAGTCTTTCAGTCAAATATATTTGAGGAGAACTAAGTTCCTCTCAATTGAGAGAGAGCTCATATCTTAAAATGCACCAGAGGTGCAATCTTCTAAAAATGTTTTTCCTGCCACATCTTACTGTTTAATTATGTATTACCATTCCAAGCTACCATGACAGATTTTAAGTGAGTTTGTCTTTTTTCCATAATTAATCATAGCAAAGACTCATCTGTTTTACAAGCCCATGATGACAGCACTGTTTTCACCACTGTAAGGCAATCATCCCACAGCATTCCTTCCCGAAAGCTATTGCAATGAGAAAACCTCACCTATCTGCACAAGATGCCTCTCGAAGATATAAATCAGCTCCACATACATTACTTCATACTACAGGTAAGTAAAAAAAAAAAAGGAAAACTGCTTTTCCATAGAAAGCCATTATACAGACACAGGAATAGCACGGGCTGATAATGCTAAATAATACCAATCATAAATGTATAAACCTAGCATAACCATCCAGGAACAAATATCCTACCCAGTAAACACCACTCAGCCATCAACGTCCACCACTGGTGCAGAAAGAAGGGAGGCAAACAGATTGTTGGTCTTTCTGAGAACAAAAAGCAGCTTCCTTTATAAATACAATAGCTAAAAGTTATTTTATAGGCAGCTTTGGGAATCGTCAAATGCTATTCCAAGGGCAGAAGATATATTTTCAAAGATAACTTGTAGCTACATGTAGATCAATGCTAACAAACTACTTAATCAAAGAGGAGCGATATCCAAAGCAGAAAATAATAAATGCCAATTGGACAACATAAAAAAGTCTTTTTTTTTTCCCATCAAAAGTCACAGAAGTGATATTAAGGGCATGGAAAATCTCTGCTCAGGAAAAATCAAGCACTTATCACTTATAAGATGTTAAAGCACATTCATTTAAAGTTTTTTTGCTGACCACTAAAGGAAAAAGTGTTTCCAATATAATCAATAACATGCAGAGACGCCCATTCAAAGTGGTTTATCCTTTATCCTCTCAGTTTGAACTCTCCAAAGAACAAATGAGATACTTGCAAAATTACTTTTTCCTATTTGTGAAATCCTGTGACACACACTTCTGTTTTTTGTAAAAGCGACAAATAGAAATCCTGTTATTGATTTTGACTGCTCTATAGAGAAATTATGATTTTCTGCAGTTCTACATCCTTACACTGGTAGCTTTCCAATTACAAGTCTAAGGAAAAATTACACTGCTTGTTCTGCTAATAAAAACAAGCATAGATGGGCCCCACACAGCCCTGAGCAGGTGTAAAACTCTGTGTGTCTTAATACAGTCTCATAAGAGTGACTTTAGATCAAAGCTCAGGTTTTCAATAACCAACACACTGTGTGTATTGACAGTGCCACCTTTATGGCTTTCCAGCTACTTCACAGTTTTACAAAGATAACTAAAGCAGCAATGACTGCAAAAAAAAAAAAAAAAAAGACAATATATTCAGTTGACAGGCTGCTAAAGACTGAAGTTTACATTTGTATCCAAATATTTAGAAACAGTTTTACTAGTACCACTGTTTGTTAAGGCCTGACCCAGAAATATTCTGGCATTTCAAATCATAATTTTCTTCCAAGTTGTTACAAGAAAAACAACAAAAAAGACTTAGTGATAGATCTTAAACATCACTTTTAGAATATGAATGTATTTAAATAACCACAATATCCTGACAGCTTGGTGATCTGTTCAGAAGAGACGAAGACAAACAATGAAATAGACAAACAGAAAATTGCCTAGGAGAGCACAGAGAAAGTGATCTTTACACATCTATCTTCTTTTATTTACAAGAATAGAGTAAACTGTTTTCAGTGTGCTTATTTAAAAATGCATAGGAATAATACACACTAAAAAAATATTATGACATATTAAATCACTTGATCCCATATTAAATCACTTAGACTTTTTCACCTACTGTGTGTTTTTTATTTATTCAGTGAAAATACTAAATGCACATTTGCATGTGCTCCCTAACCAAAGTGTTAAGAGACTTTCCACATCACTGGTGCTAAGAACTTACAGAGCAGCAAGAAACAGAACAGCCTATTTTCAGTGACAGCAAATGATTTTTTTTTTCTGATCTCTTGAGCCTCAAAAGCCATACAGATGGCCTTAGCTACCCCAACTATTAATAAGATAACACTTCTACTGTATTTCAAGTCATTTAGACTGAAGAGCATTTCACGCTGGATAAATCTTCCCAGCAAAAAAACCTCTGTTTTCCTTTCTTAGTATCAAAAATGGCATTCTCTTTTCAAAATACCTAAGTTCCTGACAGCTAGCCTTTAATTTGCTATCACCTGTGCTTCAGGAAGCTTTCATTTTTCCTTTCATTAGGAAAACCTTCCCACAGATTTACTTGTAGAGTGAATGGTTCAGATCTCAGCTACAGTAGTACAGTAATTTACTCGAAGAAATCACACATCCAGATCCAAACCAGCATAATATTTAGAAAAAATTGTTTAAGGTCAGTCATCACTCACTACTTTTAATTTAGTGCACATGTCTTTTACCCTGGTATTAGAATTTACAGCATTTTCTCATTCACACAGATGAAATTTAAAGTGGTGGTAACAGGCAATTTACAATCATGTGCCCTACCAAAACAACAGAACTTACTGTACAATTTGTTCATTCATGAAAAACCTCCAGTACATCCATGTTTCCTCACACATCCTATAAAACTGTAGTACTTGCATACATACATGCATACAAACTGTCTGCAAGCTATCCCCACACCCAAAGCCCTTAAAAACGCTGACTATACACTTACAATCAAACAAAGTTATGTCCAGAGGTTCCAGGGTAACAGCAGAAAACAAACCAACACTATGGAATTCAAGATGAAAAACCCACAAGCATCTTCCATAAACTGCTCTTCCAGAAGAGGAAGACTCAGAAAGCAAAGCTCTAAGAAACAAACTATTCAAACACCAATGGGATCCAGATCAAACCCGCATCCTATGTAACTTGACATAGCAAATCACAACCAACTGAAGACCCACAGTTTTTAGTGTGTGGAAAATTTAAAAAAAAAAAACCAAACTGCTAGGTTTGCTAGGTATCAAAGGAAAATCTTTTGATAACAGAAGCATTTTGCATGTCAGAAAGAAAAGGAAGCCTGTGAGGCTGAGGAACCCAGCATCCAGTCTCTGAATGGAGCACAAATTTCTACCAATGTTTAAACAACTCACAGCTGTCCCTCCAAAACCTCTGTTCTCCCCCTGCTAAAGCAACGGTACCTCATTACCCACCCCAGCATCCCTCAGAGCCTCAAGAGGCCACAACACACTGCAACCAAACAAAATCCACGTTTTCCCAATAACCTTCAGATCTGTTACATGAATGTTTTGCTGAAGGAAATGCCTGAGTGAGTAGCCATAGACAACTGTTTTACATTAAGGAGGAAGCACATTAATTTACTGCGTGAGTACTGCTGCGATGCACTTTTAGGAGGTACAATGTTGCAGCCACAGTTGCCATTTTCAGTGTCTGAGAATAAACACAAAAGCTACCAACACTAGGTTGCATAAGAGCACTTTAAGCACATGGCTATTTATAAAAGTAGAGGTAATTATGATGCCGGAGGTGGATCCCAAATAAACAGACTTGACTAATACTGACAAAAAAAAAAAACCCAAAACAAAACAAACCCAGAGACCTACAATTACTATTACTCAGTAACAGGAGGGGAGCTGCATGAACAACCTTAGTCACCCGCTGTACCACCAACATATGCCCAAAAACACAGCTGGACAAACGCGCTGTTTAAAAATGTGAGCTTATGTCAGAAGCTATGAGTAGAGGAGAAAAGGGGAAAACACTGTTCCCCTCGACAGTTTACCTGATCTGGACTTGATGATGTCGCTGAACTCGCTGTGTCCCCCGCCAGGTCCTTCCTCCGGCTCGGAGACACGAGCCATGCTCGCGGGCTGCGGTATGCCACGGGCGGAGCCTAAATCCGTCGGGAGAAGGCTCCCATGGAGGGCCACGGCTCAGCACCTACAGCACAGGAGCAGAAAAGCACGGTAATTCCACGGGCTACTCCAGGTGTGACTCCGCGTGTGAAGGGAGGGATCGAGGCTTGCTGGCCATGCCCACGCGTGTTGCGGGGCAGCCGACCGGATACTCGCTGTGCCCCTCCCGCGGGGTGGCATTTTACAAGTGGGATGTCCCTGAAGGTACAGCCGCGTAAGCCAAGCTTCACTCACCCTTGGGCGGCAGAGCACCTTGTGCCCAGCCGTGACCCCCAGAGGGGCAGGACACGGCCCTTGCCTCGACACCACCGCCACCACCCGTCACCTAGCTGGCCCCGAGCGGGACGCCCCCGCTCGAGGGGCAGGCACAGCGAGGGAGCTCCACTCCCACCGCTCTGGAGCGTGTGCCAGCAGCAAAGGGGTACAGGCAGGGGCGCTCCCCCGGCCGGCCCAGGGCGCGACAGCCGCGTGTAGGAGAAGCCACGCAGCCCCTCTCCCGGGTGAGGGAAGCGGAGCTCCGCGGGGCAGGCCCCGGGCACGCCCGCCCCCGCCCGGCCGCCCCGGCAGAGCGGCCGCCGCCCCCGCTCGCCCGGCGGGGATTTTGACCCGGCAGCCGGCCGGGCACGCCGGCACCTCCTCCCCGCGGGGTGCGCGGCCGCAGCAGCGGCGCCGCCGTCCTCGGGCACCCCCACGGCGGAGCCGCTCCTCGCCCCGGCTCCCCGCGGCCGCCCCGTCCCGCCCGCAGGTGCGCCCGCCGCGGGCACTGCCCCCCGAACCCCCGCCGCTACCGGAGCTGGGGACAAACTTTTCCTGCCGAGGCCCTCCCAGTGCCGCGGTGCCACCGCCTCCCCGCAGGGCTACCCCGCTCCCGGAGCTGCCGGGGTACCCGCCGACAGCAACTCTCCTCGGCCGCCACTCACCCCTCGGGCACGGCGGCGAAGGCGGCCGCGCTGCCCCACGGCGCAGCCCAGCTCCTCCTCGCACCCCGTCCCCCGGCGGCGGCTCCCGCTACGCTGCGCTGGCGGACCCACAACTTTCTGCGCGAGCCGCTGCCGTCCGTCCTCCCCCTTCTCCTCCCCCTTCTTCCCCGCCCCTCGCGGCCCGGCCCTGCGGCGGCCCCTCCCTCGGCCCCGGCGCCCCCTTTGTTGGCCGGGCCAGCGCCGCGGTTGCGGGAGGGCCGCCCCGGCCGCGGCCCCTTCTCCGAGCGAGGGGCGGGAGGGGCCGGGGCGGCGCGGAGGGGAGGGGACGGGATGAGAGGGGCGGAGCGGAGCGAGTCCCGGTCGCGGCCGCGCCCCCGCCCCGCGCCCGCGGGCGGCTGCTGGCGCGGCCCTGCTCCTCCCAGGGCCCCGCCCGAGGTGGTGGTGGTGGTGGTGGTGGTGGTGAAGTGTCGTCCCGCTCCGCTCCTCCCCTCGGGCCTTCGCGTCCGCACCTGTACGCTCCCGCCTCTCCTCCTGCTCCTTTCCCTCCCCGAATGAGCGCTGTCGCGCAGCACTTCGGAGGTGAAGCGCCCCGCGGCCTGCCATGAACACCAAAGTCAGGAAGTGTGACAAAATTTGAGAAGTACTTAGGAAATTTACGAACAGCCGGAAACAACTCTCCCGAAACCCGCCTGCTTTGGCCAGGTGTCCGTGCCTCATCTCACGGGGTCACTTGACAGTGACAACTCCCAGTTTTCGGCTGGGCAAGAACAGTTATGGATCAATAAAAATGTGCTGATGCTCGGTGTCCGCAATCATTTTTGATGTATGAACAGACATTAATGCTAGTAAAACATTTAGCTGACACTAATTAATTTATTGCCACATTTGCAATCCGGGAATGAATTTACTCATGTTTGCACAGGCAAGTAATCCATGCTCACCTGTACAGTGAGGCTGCAGAACGTGTGGCTGTATTTATCTCGATAAGCATTAGTCTGAAGTTTCAGCAGTATCAGAGAGAAACTGTAACTGAGTAATTCCTCAGTGTTACCTACCAGGCCTCAGGCCATGCAGCCCAAAATGTTTCCAAGGTTAGATGAACTCCCAACACCGAGTACTTCACCACCTAAACAACAAAGGCCAGCAGTCTGCAGGAGGGGAGGTGCAGAATTTTATTAGCTAGCAGAAAGGAGGGAGCTTGGCAACATACTTGTTCTGTACCTCCAGGTGAACAGAAATTGGTAGCAATGTGAAATGAGGCAGATTCGTCTTCAAAAGTCTTTTTTTCTTACCAGTAGACAGCTCATGGGTTTACTAGGCACTACAGATAACAAGAGTAAACAAAGACTACGTGCGTGTTAGCCTAACCTAACTTTGATATTTACCCTTACTTTACTATTTCCCCCAAGGAAAAAACGAGATACCTCAAAGTAAAAAAACTACTATGCTATAAATTATTATGACCATAATTCTAACAGCATTTAACATTTTTTTCCTCAGCCTTTGATTGGTGCAGTACATGTGGAACAGGGACTGGGTCTTTTGTTTTTGTATTGCAGAAGAAGGCCTTGCAGAGAGTGTGCTATATTTTTGCATTTCAAAGAAGCCTAAAAATTAAGATGCCTAGTTTGGATCATTCCAGATTTCCTTGGTGATTCAGTGCAAATTAGTTAATTCATCCTTGATCTGCTTAATCCAAACCACTGCATGAAGTCATTAATGGTTCTTACTTATAAAAGGATAATAATAATATGTCAAAAAATTTTGATGACTGGAGTTGTGAATCTATTGAGAAGTGCAGCTCATAGAAGACAAACACTATAAAACCATGGACATCGATACTTACCAGTGTCTAACTGTAAGGCAGTGCTGGGCAGTAGGCTGGATTTATTGGAAAGGTATGGTTTGGGTTTATGCATATTTATTTACATTACACTGAAAAACACGTACTGCAAACATAATGTTTATGGTTAGAGGAGCATAACTTGTTCCCTGCTGCTCTTGCTTCTCTGCCCCATCCCGTGCATTCCCCGTGTGCTGGATTTTCAATGCCCAGTAATGAAAAAACACCCAAATACTGGAAACCCACAATCCAGACCCAGCTGCTTTTCATACAGTTCAAGAGACATAAAACCCTGTGTAACCCAGTGTCCACTCAAGAGTCAGCACAGATGGAGATTGTCCCTTCCCACTGCTGGGTATCTGGCAAGCAGTGCAGGGACAGGGATCCCAAAGCACTGCATTACCTTGCCTAATTAGCATTAAGTGAAAAAATGCTAATGAACTTAGCATTAAGTGGAAAAAAGTGCCCTTTCCTTTGTGGGCTGCACTGGGGGGATTATTCCTTTCACAGAGGTTACCCAAGACGGCTATCAGGTAGCAATAACTTTGATTGCTAAAAGCTGCAGTCAAGCTGATAAGCAGGAGGGGAGAGCTGGTATATCCCATTTCAAATCTCTGTGTGTAAGTCCAAGGTCCCAATTTTTATAATCTTGCTCTGAAAGCACCTACAAATTATTTCTCAAAAAGAGACACATTTCAGTTTAACCTGATAGTGTTTCATCTTTTTTCCTTTTCTTTTTTTTTTCTGTTTTAGACAGAAGTAGCATCATTATGTTCCTTTGAACTGCAAAGTGCCAACAGAAAGATAATAGAATAATGAGACTGCACACTACTTCAAGGGAGCAGATGAATTTCTTCTTGGTGTGTTTCAAACACGCCTCTCTCCAGAGCCATACTCACTCTACTGTTGATCAAAGCCTGAGTTTTCTGAGCTAGTTGTTTAGACTATAGGCTTCTCAAGCAAGGGCTATAATTTATATATATACAATTATATATATATAACATATAATTTTTATAGGGTCTTTAGGCACATCTCCATCCGGGAAAAAAGAAATGAAAACACCCTAACCTTTAATATTCTGTACATGTACATGCTTTAGGTCTCTCTAATTTTTTTATTTCAGTGATTGGCAGAATTAGAAAATGATGACTAGCACAATTTTAAAGTCAAACAACACAGTCTCCACCCAGTTGTATTTCTAAAACCTACATTCATCTACAATACCTGCTGACCATTAATATGATGTGGACTGTGTGGCACAGCTTACTTTTCTGTATATGCAAAATAAAATAATAAAATAAAGGAAAAGTCCATTAATCCCTTAGGTGATGTTAAGAAAGACAAAGAGAATACAGAAAAAGAAATGGTGAAGAAAGGGGCTGAGAAGATGCAAGGCCCTTGAACTTTGACCAAAGTAAATAAATACTTTATTCCTTGGTGCATGAAGACAATGCTGTTGTGAGGCTCTGAGCTCATCTTACCTTGTCTCTTTCTCTTTTCTTTGTTCTTAGCATTTCTGTTTTTAGAATACACTCATAATTTACAGGATTACAATATAACTAGGAATTTTGTGTATCTCATTACCTTGAGATTGACTGCTATAATAATGCATGTGCCCATTCATCAATGTTTTGTCATGATTTCAGAAAACCATTCCATATTCAGGAAGACAGAAGATACCAAATGGATTGCTTTGTAAATAGAGCATCTTTATTGCCCCTTTCTACATAGCCCATTATATTGTCAGTCTCAGTTATCAGATCAGGCAGGCTGTTACTCAGCAGACATTTTTTTCCTGCAGAACTTGCATCAGAATTCAAGTTAACAGCTCCTTGGTGCTTTGGTGCTGACATACTGCACTAACCAGTTAGTACAAGTACCTTACTAATTTCATTATTTCTAATCCAAGGAGAAATATATATTAAAAAAACTATTAAATAAACATTCTGTCTCCGTATGTTCTTCTGGTGAGAAAAATGACCAAGTTTTTCTAAAAGCTTGGGTCAGTTTTATCTACAATTCTTTTGGCAGTACCTCTGAAAAACTTCAGTACATCAGGATAACACAGTTAGCTGGTTTCTCATCCTTTCAATTCCTGTAATTTAAAAGCTTTGGAGTTATCTTTGTTGTTCAAGCCTCTCATACTAAAATATTCAAAGTCAGCACAACTTTTAAAGGTGAGACAGCATTTTCTACCTCTAACTTTTTGGGATGGGATCTAATTTTAATATTAATTTTTTTATTTTTATTCCAAGGTCAGCTGCCTTTGTGTGCAAGCTCCTTGTGAGCTCCTCCAAGAATATCAACATAGCTTAAGAAATTTAACACTGTTCTGCTACACCAAGTTAACCATACATCAGGAGCTACCAGGTGCAGAGAAGGGACTGAGGCAGAGGGCAGCAGGAATCCTGATAAAGACACCAGCCCAGGGTGCAGATGCCCTTTGAGCAAAATGCCTGTCACCTTTACTGCCACAGGTCCACCTGCTTTAACCTAAAGAGAAAGCAGTGTACTCCCCTTATATACTTCAATTTCTACAAGTTGTAATCTGTATCTTCAGTAGATTCTTTCCACTCTATTTATATCTTGTTATATTTGGCATATCTATTGATTAGATCAGATTCAAGGGAATATTGTGTGCATAAAATATACTAGAAATTTGTACCTTAAGTTTCAGCAATCTTTTATAGCTTCATTATAAAACCCCAGAAAACTGCCCCGTATTAATAGAAATGCTTACATCCCTTTAGCTGCAGTGACATTAATTGGAGTTACCATCATTTATCATCATTCTGAAGAATATAACCTCTCGAAGTACATTAAATAAGAGTGCATTAATGAACAATTATACTAATCAATTTACTCTCCCAACATAACTCCCTTAACTGCAGCAGAGGATTGAAAAAAGAAAACCATCAACAAGAGAGATGCCTGTGCAAGACCGGAACCTTTGACCAACACCGTGAGGCAATCCCCTGGAAGGGCAGGTGCGAGTTTCTAGTGAAAAGTCACTCCTAACACAAGTTGATTTCTGTTTATTTCTCTCACTCATGGCTATTTTTTCAGTGCTGTTCCATTCCCATTTGAATAGCCTGTGCCATATATAGGCATAGGTTTGTTCATAGGTTAGACACATAAATACCTAATGCTTCTACAATTATAAAATATGTACACTTTTTCACCAAGTTTATCAGTTAGGGATTAGGCAAAGAAACAGAATTCCTGTGTAAACACAACACAGAAACTTGGATAACTTGCTTCATTTTAGTAACTTGTTTCACTTTTTGTAGTAGGGAAAAAATAGCATCTTCCATCACGAGTACATTGAGTGAAATAATACGATAATTGGACAAAGACAACTTGGAAACACTTTAAAAATGAAAGATGTCACCAGTATGCAATGGAAAGGATATGTCTTTTTAAGTCTTTTTACTTTAAAGGTAAGCAGTGGGAGAAGACACAGTTTATTCTTACCAAAATTAACTAGTAGCTCCTTAGCACTCCATGAGTGCTCCCAATATGGAATGACTACAAACCAAATCTGAGGAAATGAAACAAAACTATTTTTCACAAATTCTTAGTATTTTTTACATTTATTTCCCTCACTTTAGATCAATTAGGTATGTCACCTTTTCTCTGCTGTTTCCTGTTAAATTATCAATGTGGATGTTTTGTACTTGACCCCTTAAGATGTTCCCCAATTAGAATTTAAGGTTTTACATACAAAATTGCCTAAGTGTTAATAACACATTTCTCTGCTGGAAAACACAATTCATTAATGTCTTTAGTGGGATAATGGCACCCCCTGGGACACCCAAGGCACCAGCAAAAACCTGTGCTATGGATGTCCCATCTTCCCACCCACTAAACACTTTTCATCCAAGTACACTCCCCTGCAGCTTAGACTTGACATCCTGTGGCTTTTGCCTCCCTGAGTCACACAAGGACACAGATGGTTACAGGGACTGAGACAGATACCAGGCTTGAAATGCTTCAGCATTGATCCCTCCAGCTGCAAAACCACTGCATTACAGAAGATGTGTAGCAGAGCTCCCACTGCCCTGGCAAACTCTTGCACATTTGGCTTTCTGACCACGGGTGGACAACCTATGGCCAGGAGAAGGCTTGGCCAGGTTTTACCATATCTGCCACTGCAAGGGTGCCCTCAGAGCCTCTAGAAAGCCCCTCTCTTAACTAACTCTATATGGGCTTGCAAGACAACCCCCAGCCTCCTATTTCCATAACATGTAGGTTTGCTAATGTGCTGAAAGCTTAAATGATTTTTAAAGTCAGTTAAGCGGCTTTTTCTTTCCCTGAAATGACAAGGATTTTGGTTTTTAACTAAAATAAATATAATCACTGTGATAACACTAGATCCGAACAGGTCAGATTTACAGGTATGTATAGAAATTTATTTAATTCTGAGCAAATTAATAGCCCTTTTTAGTCAACAAGATAAATTATGTGAGTGAAGTTTTATACCCACCAGAGACTTCAGTTATGAGTTTGTTTTCTGGTGCCTGGTGTTCTGTGGCTATGCCTGTAAAACAGGAAATGCTCCGCAAGCTGTGGCACCTGACAAAGCCCACTTGCAGATCTCCACACTGCCTAGGTAAACTCTCTCTTGGTCACTTTGCATTTTCACATGTACTTTACGGGAACTCAGCCTGAATGAGGTCACTTACCCCATGATTCTGTCAAAGCAATTTCAGCTAATGGTTTAAATCATCTTGATGAAGCCTCTCATCCCCTTCCCAAGTTCCTCCTGGACTGGACAGCAGTGGGGCTGCCCCCAGTGAGGCATAGGACAGAGATCAGCCACTTCACTGCCCTCCCTTCTCCACATGCCACCATCTGGCTGGAATGTCTACTGTGAAATTTCCCCTACATGAGAAGGAAATCTTTGCTGCTCCATTAGGGCAGCCCTCTGTCTGCTTTGCACAGCCAGGGCCAAGGGTGAGGTCTGAACTTAGTGAATGCTGTGGGTTTCCCAGAGGGAAGAGTACACTATTTTTTTTATTTTTTTGTTATTCAGTGGTAGGATTTGAAAGGCTAAGATTTCCAGAATTGATTGGGAGCCACAACACCCAGCACACAGGGCAGTGATGGGGGTGAGCTTCGCAGCTCAGACAGGCAGGAATGCCAATGGTGCCCTTGCTAGTACTGCTGGCACACTGGGGCTGTGCCTGCTGCCACTGGAACCATGTGCCTAGTTCAAGGAAAAATGTTTGGCTCAAAGCACACAGTTCTTCAGGGAACAAGATATTTGTGTATACCTTAAATTACTTTGCAGCTACTTAAATAACTGTGCTACAAGTTCTGCAGGCAGTAATTATTCTACCATTTTCTTCTATTAGGCAGCCCTGAACTAGCCATCAAAATTGCTTTGAAATCACAGCAGACAAAGAGGAAACTTTTGGACGTAATTTATTTTAGGATGTTCCAAACCAAAGCAGTAGTGCAAACCAAAAAAAGAAGTCCAGCCCTGCCAAGTCCTTAATCACTGAAATGAAGAAAGAGACCACAAAACTGAATGAAAAGAGGATTGAAACAATTTTCCTGCTCTGAAAATGCCCCTTTTTTGGAGTTACTGTCAGAAGAAAATAAGGGAGCAACAGAACCCCTTAATACATCACTGATGTATCTAACTGGAGGTTACTTGCAGAGGCCAAACCTTTGAAATGGGAGCAATGCTGGAGTTTGTCCTTGCTGCAAGAGAGCTCGTATGTGGACTTTGCATTTCAGAAAATAAAGCCTCACTAGCATTTCCAGGGAAATTTCCAACCATGTGAGAGCAAGAGTCTTCTTAAGAGTGTCCACCATACACTGCCATTAGAACATAATTGTAACATAATATCCAAGCTCTTACACTTCAAGCACTTATGGACTCATCTTAAAAACATTTAGTGGGTACAGGATGACCTGTACCAGGTACAGGTATTATTCCTAGCACAGAAGTAACAAAGAGCTCACTCTGTCAGGATCAGGAGCCATTGAGCTTGAATATAAACACAGAGCAACAAAGTCTCTCAACCATACAGCTTATATCTGGAACCAGGAATGAAGGTATATTTTAAAACTCTGTGACTATGATCTGACAAATGGTGTAACTTCTGTTAAAAGGACCAATGTATATTTAAAATACAAATGTATCTAAGTTCTGGCAAATTCAGAGTTTAAATCTAGTCTGGAATATGATGCCACAAACATGAAAAAAAAGACAACAGCAAACAAAATTGTATGATTGGGAAAGCTAGCTGGGAATGAGACTTCATTTTAGCAAATCCTGTGATACATTTGTTATGAAATATAAAATCATCTGTACTAACCCTCAAGTGTCAATCACCATCTAGCAATATTGTGTCAGCATCAAACCAGAAAAAGTCCTGACAAGGGACATGAAGAAGCAGAGTGCAGTACAAAACTGGTTTCAGCAAGTATATTTCATCTCGCGATGCAAATGCGCACAGCACAGTTTTGCTCAAGTTACTAAATACAAGAGCACAGTTTCTGGGAAAAAGCCCTGCAGGCTCACCCCTCATCCCCTCCCTTCACTGCTGTTTGCTTAAACCATTTGTGTGTACTTAACTCCCCAAGACATGTTCCTTGGTGCCTCTGGGTGTGATTCAATGAGCACATAGACATCCCATTTGAGCCAGGGACCCTGCAGTCCCAGGCACCCCTGTGTCCTGCACCTCAGTGTGTTTCTGCCCTCTCAATGAAGCCAGTCCTAGCTCTCAACCTGCCCTCAGACAAGTGGGTAGAGGCCAAGAGAAACACTTTTACTCCTGTTTCATCTGCTACATTCACCAACTTGTTCTTAAACCATCTCTGAAGCCCTTTTTTTTTTTTTGAAGTGTGTCCTCCCTGTCATATGTATGGTACTAAAGCCCACAGAGCACTATTCAGTAGCATTTATTTCCTCAGGAGCCATGAAAGTTTACTTTTCCACAGAAAGAACTTTGCTATTTTGAGCATGGAATGAGGTGCGTGACTGCTCCTGGAGGTCCCACTCCCAAAAAGAGAGCAAAGCAAAACCCTGGATTCTTCCCAGTGTAGTGCTGAGCTCAAAGAGCTCAGAGAAGAGCCAAAAAGGGCATTTTCCGAAAAGAATCAGAAAAGCCTCAATTCGATGTTCATAAAACAACAGAGAGAACTCTTAAAATATCCTAAGAGTATTACAGCAGGCTCTGAGGTGTATACACAAGATGCCTACAGCCCACCACACTGACCAATATCAAGGCAGATGTGCTGCAAGTGAGACTGCCTGGCCCCCAGGAGTGTTTGTGGCAAGGTCTGCAGGGAGCAGGAACAGCTTTGAGATGTCCAAACTTTGGACTTTGGTACAGTAGAAAACCAGGTGAGTTCTGGGCACACAAACACCTCTTCACATCCTAACATTTTGCTGTTTCCCTGTTCTCCACTACATAGCTCCATCTGTTATTTCTCATCAGGTAAAAGCTTTGGGCCATTTCAGTCCTGTGTTTCAGCAATGCCCAGACCTGAGGTGCAAAAGAGTGTGACTCCTCCATGCTACAGTTACACCATGAGTCATGAATACTAATAACACCAAGGACGTGTGTCTCTGTTACAGCTGCAGCTCAGCGAGGCTTTTTGTCCTATTTTTTTCTTTATACCTCCTTGGACATAAATTCTAACTACAGCAGGTCAAAAATACAAACCAAACATTTAAAAATCACAATTCTTAATTTAGATGCCATCAAAATATTCTGCCCACCCCAAACAATAGGTGAGTCATTTGTGAAAGCTGATGATTTATTTATAAAGATGCAAAGTGCAAAGCTGCACCAAGATCTCAGGGCAAGAGAGTAGACCAAGCAGTGTATTATGAAACCCTCCACTGACACCTGCAGAAGATACTCACCTAAGGGAGAAACACAACAGGGAAATGTCCTGAACCTTAGAACAAAAGCAGGTAAGGGTTTCTTTGGACTCCTCCATTTCTGTCAGAAATAAACCACTTGAATAGCAACTTTAAAAATAGCAATTAGCCCCACTTGTAATATTATCAAATTCCACAAATCTTCTAAAGGGCCTTCCTCTGTTTCCCTACTCCATATCCTTTTCCTTCAAAAGCCAAAACCTAGATTTTTTTTTTAGGAATACTAACCAATAAACAGAGGAACAGGAACACTAGCAACAGGAAGGAAACTTTACTAAATTCAAATGTGAAAATGTGAAAAATGAAGGAACACAAAACCTTTTCAACAATGCCTGAGGAAGTCTACAAGTCCTAGAGCGGGTCAGAAATTCTGTTAATCCAAGGATTGCTTTTCACCTTTAGGATACACTTTCAAATTCGTCCAAATCTGTCATTAATCATTAATGTAATACTAATTTCTGGGTGCTGTCCCCTATACACATTCAAGATTAACCATTCCAGCATGAAATTTTTAACTAAATATAACAACTTTATTTGTAGAGTATTTCCATGGGTGGTGAAGTGATTCAGATCACTTCTGAATGCTCTGTGCATTCTCCTCACAGGGCATCTTCTCCAAACATGAGCCATGCCCAGTTTGGTTTCAGTGCTGAGCTATGATTTTTTCATGAGCTTCACCTGGTGCAGAGAGAAAGGAACAACCACAGAAGGCAGTGCAAATCCCTGACTCACCATCCCCCATCCCAACAGCAGCAGAAGCATCCCTGCATCCCTCAAAGACAACAGGCACAGTGGGATGGCACCAGCCCATGCCCTGGTCTTCCTAGGTTTGGCCCCAGCCCATCACTAAAGTCTTTACCAGAGTTAAGCCTCTAGTTTTTCTTCCTTAGCAGGAATTTTCCATCAACTGTTTCAGCTGGAAACTATCCACCTTCCTGCACCAGGAGAGGCAGAAAGCAGTCAGGGAGAGCAAGCCTCAAACACTTCATAAGGTTTTACATTTGCCAGATGCCCCAGTAAGTTTGCCAGTCTCTCTCGGCTGCAGGGATGGGGTCTCAGATCCACCAGCCACTCACTCGCCCATCAGAGAGCCAAACCAGCTGGAGGAGTTGTTCCCATCAGCATCCATAATTCTGCTGCCTAAGAATTTTCCAGCCCTCACAGACTGGAACAAAGAGGCTTTTCACAGAGATCCAGATTGCCTCCAGAGCCTGTCCCTTCTTTATTTACAGGAAGGCTCTTAGGTTTAGTCTAGGGAGGTCTGCAGATTGCCAGGGGCCTCTAGGGGAAGAATTCTGTCAAAGAATGTATGTTGCAATGCATCCTCAAAAGGGTCTGCTTTCTGATTCATTTAATCTTCCCTGGAAATCAACTTCACAGCCCCAGCTCCATTGACTGTGCATGATTTATCTTCAGATTATATTTGCCTTTCATGCCTTTATGATCTACTTTTTCCCCAAATAGCTCAATTACTTTGGATTTGTAGAGCCAAAGACAAGACAACTTGCAGGGCCAAGTGGGAACCTAACCAGGAAGTTCTGTGATAAGGCTGGGCCAGAGGGCAGACTTTCCCTTCTCACTTCCATGTTCCTACCAGGTCTGCACCTCCAGCTGTTCAGCTGACTCCAAAGCAGACTGCTTCAGCACTGAGGGGAGCAGTGGGAGAGAAAGTAAACACGTTGCCCCTTCTGGCCACCAGCATATATGTATCTACTCCAGCATAAACTGCATCACAGAAGTATGATGAGAATGAGAGCCCAAAGCAGATGGCAACACTGGTGGGGACCTCAAACTGCTCATCTTAGCATATTGTTTTCAGACTTAGGAAAAGGATTTAGTAACATACGCATTGGTATTTAGTCCTACTTAGCCACCCAGGAAGGCGTTACATATAGGACTGATGATTCACCTGTAAGTCCCTGAAGCAGCAAAATTCCACCTGAAGTTTCAGATATCAACCTAGAGCTGTCAAACACCAGGATGGTCCAGGACTGAGCAAAGCTCCCCTGCAAACGGGGGAAGGGCCATTACCTCCATCCCTCTGGTTGCTGCTGTATACAAGCGGAGAGAAACAGCAATACTATCAGCTGATAACAAGCTCATATTTATCTTACCTATCATGTACTGTCTCCCTCTAATTAGGCAGATCCCTATTCTTTCTTTTATCTGGCACAAGCCTTCTCTCTCTCTGCTTATGTACATGTAGGCAATGGGGCCAGCCACTCAAGGTAGTATTATCAGACCCTATTTTTATAGATTTTACGTAGAAAAATAAATGCAGTCAGAGGAAATAAATTTTTCCATAGAAAAATAAATGCAGTCAGAGGAAATAAACTTTACCGTCAGAAAAATAAATGCACTCTTCCCCAAGAGGTGGAAATATCAAATAAGTAAGGTAGCACTGAATCCATGTCACACACCTCCATCAACCACATCAGGCATGATGGCATGTAAGGACAGGACTGTATTCAAGCTAAAACAATAATGGAGTATTTGGGACATGGAGCATAAAAAGATATTTTTAATTCGGATGGTCTCATGATAGAAAAGGAGCAAGATTTGAAATAGATTTTATTGGGTCACCTGATACACATAGTAGACAAGTTTTCAGGCACAAAAGAATCATGAAGCAGTTGCTTTAATGACAGAACAGCATCTGGTACAAAACACTAGCAGCAGCAGTATGGAAATGAGGTGAAAAAGCATAATGGAAGAAATTATCCAAAGATTCTCATCAAATAAAAAAATCCTGCATTAGCATGATGGAGTAACTTGGGATACTTCGGAATTTTATGATCCACACACATGTGTGACAAAATTGATACTTTTTAAAAACAGCCCTGCTATCAAGCTAGGATGAATTGCTGGGATGGTTTCTAGTGAAAAAAATACAGTGCAGCTAAAAAGAACTGCAGCACTAAGATTTCATTTTAGTGAAACTGCCATTAACATTTCACCTAATGTAAGCCAATCTTCTCCTTCACTTGGGAAAAAGCATCCTTTCACACCCTGTATTTAATTTGATTTCACCAACAGAATTCTACAGCAGCCGCTCAGAGCCAATCAGCAATGCCCTTTTTTGTACAACAGACTGAAACACCTGTCTCTTATAATTACATGATTTTATTTTTGTTAACAGTAAAATAAAGACAGTTAAATACCAACCTGGTTGAAATAAATACCTTCAGGTCTGAGGGACAGTAACAAATAGTTCCATTGCTTATCTCATTCGTGGATTAGAAGTCACCCTCACACTGAGGTTAGTTTGGGTGGGACAGCATTACAAGTGTTTGAGCCATGAGAACAGCATTCTTCATACAGTTGTTTTAGCTAAAACATTGGTTGGGTTCCCAGAGGAAACTATCAAGCAGCATTACTGTATGTTAAAATAACTTCAGTTTTAAAGCAGCCAAAGCTGTAATTGTTGGTAGGACTATCTGAAGAACTGAAGTGCTCAGGAAACAATTGTTTCAATGATAATACCTTCGCAGCAGCAGTCATCAAATGTTCATATGAGTACTAAAAACAAGTGCTAAAGGTTTTATAACAAGTAGAAAACAAAACCAAATGTATGTTGATGAATGCAAACCACCACCATGCAAGGTAAATTACATTCTGACTATCCTTTCCACTGAGACCAGGGTTTTCCAGTATTCCTCCCCACTTATCTTTAGAGATTGAACATGCATGGAATGCAAAATGTTTTTATCTAGAAGCACCAAATCCCTTAAAATACCAGACCTTTGTTCCCTCTGACCTGAAGTGACAATATGAGAACTTAAGAATTTAACAGCTAAACTAGCAGTTACTAGGTATGGCACTCATGCATTAACCAAAGTAAAAATGTATTGCAGTTCTGAACGATTCAAAAAATAAAGCAAGAGTGAGACTTGGTTTGAGAGCAGAGTCATACAGAATCAAGTTTTTTACCAAAGATGGCCAATTAAATTTCTATTAAAAAAAAAAAAGTAAGTTGTTTTTTATAGAACCTTTATCAGTTAGTAATTATGAGGTTAAACACAGTGCTGTATGTCTATTTAAAATGTCACTTATGGATATTATTTAGTCTAATACTTTAGATTTTCTTGAGATAATTTCCCTGCAGTACAGTATTTGGCTAAGTTGGAGAGTATATGCAAAAACAGCACACGATCTTGTCAGCTCTGGCACACACATTTAGGCACTGTCTGTGACAATTAGACACACGAGGACTGGATACATGGAAGGGTCACATGCCATACCACCACTCCCCCTGCAAGAACTTTTTCTGTGATTCCCAGTGCCACCTGACTCAGATTGCAAGGAAGGTAATCGTCCTCCATCGCTCTCTCCTTGGCAAGGTATTTCAGGATCATGGCCGAGGCTGTGCTGAAGAAACTGAAGGCAGGGGGCATCATACAGGGTAGGATGAAGTGAACCACAATGTCTCCATCTAAGGACAGAGAGGAGGGGTCTGGCAGCTGCCAATACTTAGGCTGCTGGTCATCTACCAGAAGCTACTGACACTCAGTGAGCGAGGTGATCTTCAGTGTGATAAAAGGAGTTAAAAAATCTGCTGGGAAAACAGCAGATTTGAAAACCTGGGAAAGTAATATTTAAATGCAAACTGATAGCGCTCAGAGCCTGGGTGAACAAGAAAGAACATCCTCGAGTCACAAGAGAAAACAGACAACCTCCCATAAATAGTTCCACTTTTAGTTGAGTCTGACCGGTTTTTTTGTAGCCCTTGGGCTGCTCTCTGGCTCTGCGTAAGGAGGGACATGCCTGAAGCTCTGCATGATTCCCAGACTTTGTCTCAACAGTTTTCATATACAGGCAGCCTTCAGAGCCCCTGACATGTGGCCCTGCAACCCTAAATCACAGGTGATGTTACCAGTATCTCATGCTCTGCTCCTTCCTCTCATGAAGTAACTAAGAAACAAACAGTTCAGTAAGGCTGGAAGCTAGACACTGCTTTCTGCTCACGACCAGACTCCTGTCTGGTTTTGCCTGTCCATTCCCTCCACCAGTTTTTGGGGCTGTCCAGTCTGACCAAAAAAAAAGAGAGCATCAACATGACAAAAATGAATGCAAGCCATGCTGATGAAAGCACCATTTAAATGGGTGAATTCTCCCACCACCTTTGGTGAGAGCAGCATCACACAAAGAAATTAAGAACAAATACAAAGCCCACTAGGGTTTTAATTGTAACTATCCCACCATCCTGCCTGGAAAATTCTTCCTAGACATGGTAGCTAAACCATGACATTAGTGTCCTGATGCAAGTCCCTGACAAAACTACACTTCTGCAACCTAACAGAGAAAGAGGGGAATGATTCAGTGATTGAATCATACAGACGTAACTCCTAAAGCACACAGTCACATCACCCAGAGGTGCAGACCTGCCCACCCCTGCTCAGGTCTGCTCTTTGCTCAGCTCTGCCCTGCTTCTTATATAGCAACTGGTTGCACCTGTGAAGAAGGTAGGATTGCTGACAGTAAGCCACTTAATTCTTTCTTAAACCTGTCTCTATACCTATAGACTAAAACTGGTGTTTAGTACAAGGTATTGACAAGGATACATCAAGCCTTTGAAACTCAAAGTAAGTGCAAGGGAAGAGAAGGATCCCCTCTCAGAAGTGGTGAAGAACACAGATTCATTTGCTCACTCAGGGCCTGACCTTTCCCACTCTTAAATAGCCTGCACCAATCCCCATTTAACCCTGGGAGGGCATTTACCCCACACCGTATCCAAGGAATTAAACTATTCCTAGGTGTGCACAGCATGGTACAAGAGCAGGTGTAAAGTCCTGGGATGCCACTTAGAAGGACCCAGTCCAAGATCAGTGGCTTACAGAAGTACACTCCAGCCCCTGTAGTCCAGAGGGGCCACTGCTGGCCCTGTGGCCACAGAAGGGGGTCCTGGCTGCTCCTCCACAGGCTCTGGCAGCAGTGTTGTTTCACTGTCCCTGCAGAGCCATGACCCCAAAATACCCTTCCTCCACAGCAATTCAGTGCTGTCACAGTACTGTCTGTACCCTGACACTGAGGCTGGGTACAGACCAGCCTCCTCCAGGCTCATTCTGACTTGCAAAAGCCACTTATAAAATGGACACTGTCACTTTGCAAAACACAGAAGAAGGAGACAACAAGGAATACTATTTCACTCCTAAAGAAGTTTATCATAAAATAAAGTTATCAAACTATATCTACAGTCCATCTGTGTGATTGAGGAATACAAGTTCCCATTATGGTTAGATTTAAGGTTAGTCATCTCACTAAATAGCAACTGTTTAGGCAGTAAGATTATGCTTGATGAGAAGCACTCATTTTAGAAAGTTTTTCTTTTACTGGTAAAATTCATCTTTGGATGGATCTCTTTCATATCCACTCAGTAATTTTTGTCCTGGAAATACACAAGGTATTCCAAATATTTGTATGAAAATTTTTTATCCCTGCACCTTTTTTCAAATAAAGGCTCAAATACAGAGTGCAGCAGTCACCTGAAACATTATTTTTTTTTGCAAAACATATTAAAAAAGGATCCAAGTGTTTTCTAAAAGAAATCATCCAGTTCAACCTTGTTAACACGAACTGTGCCTTTATTTTCCAAACAGTCATGAGTTAATAGTAGTCTTTAATTTATCACTTACATAAAGTTATGACCAGGCTAGTTTTTGGAGCTCTTATATTCCCCAAAGAATAGTCTGTGGTTTAAATTACTTGATGGCATGGGAGAAGGGCTTTTCAAAGAGTTTACAACCTATATCTCTTCTTCTGCAGAAACTAATTGCTTATGCACAATTTAATTTTATCCATATAGACTTATGTCCTGTTCTATCACATAATATTAAGATGACTCTTACAACTTTCCTGTGAAATAGGAAAAATGTTGTAGTCCTGCCCTTGCACTAGAAGCCCCACCCTGTACTCTTCACTACCCTTAATGGAATTTTTGCCTGAATGGCTTGTGTTTTCAATTTCATTTTGTGCTGGTTTAAAGATCAATAGAGGAAGGTGACACCAAGGCACAGTAATTTAAAGTATATAACTATCGTGCAAATGCTACGACTTTAATTATACAACCAGGCATCTGTGCCTGTCCAAACAAAAAGTGACAAACAATCTGCTTACACAGTGGCAGCAACAGGCTCAAGAGCCATGAATTTATGTCCATAAACATTGGCTGCAGCAGCAGAACTAATTTGGTATATCCTCAGAAGTGCATCCCATATAGCTACCTTGCTGAGGGGAAGTCAGCTACCTTCTTAACTAAGTTATACTGTCTTACATGGAATTTTTCATGGATAAACCCCAAGTCTTTAAATTGCTTTCTCTGGCTCCTTTTTTCTTTTTCTGCCTGAACATATCTAGTGAACTAAAAAATAAGATTAAAAAATACAGCTTTTTTAATAGCTCAGTTTTTACAATTGCCCAAGTAATGACCTATGGATCAGAGGGGGTCACTGTAAATACAGATGTGGTCTGGGACAGTGATTGAGAAAGACACCACCTGAGGTACTGGTTAACAGATAAACAGCAGTTGGCAACTTCTGGGGCAGTTCCAACATCTCCCTCCAGAGATAACCATCTCTGAGGTTTTGCCTGCAAAGGAAGTGGAACGGCTTTAATTATGCCAGGATGTATTTACTGCCTGGGAAGCAGTCATGCCAAGTCTGTTAAAGACAAACAGTACACAAAAGGAAATAATGTACAATGCAAACTAAATGCATCCCAGTTTGACAGCTAAGACTACCTTGGTGTAATAATTTTTTAAAAAACATAAAGCATTCTGAGATAGTTAACACTGCAATCCAGGCCCATTCCTGGCTATGGAGGAAAGTTTGCTAAGGACTTCCTGATGAATACGAGGCCTTTAACTCTGGCTATAAAGAACCCCCAGAAGCTCCCTTTGGGGGCTGTGGGTACTACCAGGCACTTGGAGATCTCCTGACACATTCTCTGCAGAGCTCAGCCTAAAACAGGAGCACTCAAACTCTACCTAAAATCCTCTTGGAGACAACTTAACAAGAAAAGCAACAGAAACAGGCATACGAGAAGAATCTCTAACCACAACAACTTCTGGTTTTACAGCATTTTAATGACAGTACCCAATCCCACCCCATTTTTATCTCATATATTCATGTAATTCATAACAGGCTCAAGTTTGTCAATATTTCAGCTGGACAGAGTCATTCTACCTCCTCCTTTGTCATACAGGTCCTTTTTCTTGTGTTGATGGCTGACCTCTCTCCCTAACAACTTCATACAGAGCAGAAACCTTATCTCATCCATGATGTCACTTTGTACTGTCTATTGGGAGGGATTAACTGCTTTGTCCCCTTAAAGAAATCTAACTTAAGCATTCATACCATACAACTATTATTCTACTCAGTAATTTCTTTTTTTTTGTGGAAAAATATTTTGTTCAGAGACATTAAACAGACAGAGACATCACAAACACTGGATCCAGTTGCTTTCAGTATTCCTTCTTTACTGATGTGTCAAGTAACTTTTGGGGCAGGTCACCAAAATGAATGCAGCAAAACAGGTTGGACATGTCTCAGTCTGTTTTCAGTCACAGAACACTATAGGATTTGTTAAGTGGCACAGATACAACTTGCACTATCATAGTGCCATCAAAATACAGATTGTGGAAACCATGGCTATAAAGCTCACTACATAAACCTTAAAACTATATTTAGCCAAAAAAAACCCCCAGTTATTCTCACAGCAAAGAATACTGCAAAACAAACAAAAATATTCAACATATTATGGTAAAAGATAGACATCACAGTAACTAAATACATAAATTATTTCTATTCTGAATCTAGCAACAAAAGGATTTGGAAAGCTTTACTTAAAAGGGATTTCTAAAGCATATTGATGCTTTCCAATTCCTTATTCACAGGCAGCCTCTGGATCTAGGATGAGGAGTCATTAGCCACAGTACTGGGTGCAGGTGAGTGCTATAACTTGCATTACCTCCCCTCAACTCAATAGAGGGATGTCACTGGTTTGCACTAGAGCTACCAGACCATTCTGAAGGAAAACTAAGATCAACTTAGACTAGTCTAACCTGCACAGAACACTTATTTTTAAGACATTAAAAAAAACCATTTTTCTTCCTGTGAGGGTGTTCAAACACTGGCATGGGTAGTTCAGAGAGGCTGTGGTGTTTTTATCCTTGGAGATACTCAAAACCTGACTCAAGCTGACCTTCCTCTAAGCTACAAGGTGGACTATACCACCCTCAGAGGGGCCTTCCGGCCTCTGCCATTCTGTGATGAATAAAATCAGTGGATCTATACTGCCTACATCAGGGAGTTCAAAAAATGTTTTGGTAAAAAAATTGTCTCCAATTCCTCATTTCTTCACAGAGAATTTATTATGAGATAATATCAGAGATTAATTTTAGATCCAAGTAACATGAAATTAATTGGACTTTTTATTATGTATTACTTGACAATCAAAGACTGAGGGACACAAGAGGGAAGCAGTAGGAATGTGCAGTACAGCCAGGGCAGAGGAAAGGCAGTATCTGTTCCTCTTTTAGCAGCAGCTAACTGCTAGACCAGCTGGATCTGTTTCTTGGTATGCACACAAAAACCAAAAGGTGGGAGTGTGACAGAAAATAATTACAGATATGTAAGGACAAGTGAAACTAAAATACATATGCTCATCAATCACCAAATGGATTAGTTGCAAAACAGTACTCATTAATGCAGTCCTTACTTCCCAACAGGGATTCCACTCTCACATGAAAAAGTTTGCAACAGTGATGAAATAGCAAGAGACGAGTGTCACAAATCTGTCAAGTCGCATGGCCAGTGAGTGATCTCTTGCCAAGAATTGCATGAACCACTTCAGCAAGCACTTAAAAATGAGGCCGATGAGGTCTGAAGGAAAGATCTTGCAGCACTTCCAAGCCAGAAAGAAGGTCACAGTTGAGCAGATGGTGAAAGAGAGGGAGCAATCCAGGAAAATGAAGGAATATGAAAAGTGCGTTCTTCTCTCAAAATATTTAGGGGAAGGAAGGCATTTTTGTGATTGCACATTTAAGAAGACTATCTTCAAAAGAGTGTGTACATTTTCTATGGTCTTCAGACAAAAGCTCTTCCCTGGCAGCAAGAAAGAATCTATTCATTTAGGTAAGTTTAACATAGCCAAAAATGTACCAGACAATGAATGCTACCATGCTTTAACACCAGTGCTCTAAGATCCCAGAAATCTTAGCTTCAACATTCTGCATTATGCTGCCTTCATTTTAGGGCACTCAGGGTCCCTCATTAAGTAGGTGCTCTGGCAAACCTTGCTGCTGCAGTGTAAATTATGACTTGTCTGCTCTGTCCTTCTTATAGAGGCTGCTGTCCCCAGAGCAAAGCCAGCACAAGTGAAAATGTTCTCAGACTGGAGGTGTTCTAGTGAACAGACCAGTCTTTTGACACTTTCAGCAATGTACTTTGGTAATAATGCTGTGCTGATTTAAAGTGTTACCACCTGCATATATTCCTCCTGATGAGAGAACGTGGCAAATGGGAACATCCCTTTACCCAGTGCAAAGCTACTGCCCTTTGCTCTGCCAGTGAAGTGGCTTTGGGCTAAAATGCCAGCCACCAACCTGAGCAGTTGAGTGGGCACCTGGTCTCTTCTGATGGCTCTGTTAGGCCATTTTTACGCTGGGGGTGATGATGTTCTAAGTGACCATGGCAAGACTTGCAGGGCTTATCTGTCAGTCGTAAGAGTGAACCTACATCCACCTTCACTGTAAGCAAATTGAAGGGCTTTGCACTCCAGTAAGTGATATGCAGACCCTCGTTCCATTCCATCAATGTTCTACCACAGCACAATTCCCCAGAGCTTGCTGCTTGGACTGAACCAACCAAGCAGAAAATCCCTTCATTTTCCTTATCAAAAGAGAGAAAAACAGTTAAGCAATAAAATGTTGCAAGGGTCTGTTTGGGAGCATGTGTTGTAGCACCCTGGAGAAGGAGGCAAAATTAGTTAACATTGCTAATGACACTTGGTTGCCGCGGCTATCAAGTCCAACAGAAATGATTCTAAGAACCTGCGGGTAAGATTGGAGGCAGTCAGCAGATGAAGAGCCCAGCACCTTCTAAAAATGAATCTGTATAAACACATGTGTAAACAGAGACACAACTGTCTGCATTAAATAGTGGTAATTTTTGAACAAGTGTCCTAAGAATGACGGGAATCCAGAAAATAGTCTACCCCTCTTACTTACCAAAAAAGTCCCAAAATGAGAACAGTTCAAGAATTAACAAGCACTTTACATGCAGTTACTCCTGCTAACATAAGAGACTGGTCCTACCTTACAGACTTTAAATGAGTCTGTAAAATGAATAAGAGCGTTTATTGATCATCATACATACAAGATCGTGCAATAGATTAAGAACTTCACAGCCCTTTTTACAACTTTTATCTCAACATGAAATAGTGGTCATTGGGGACAATAGAAGAATGTTTTAACTCAAGTAAAAAATTACACACTT
Organism: Corvus cornix cornix; assembly: GCF_000738735.6. Lineage (NCBI taxonomy): Eukaryota > Metazoa > Chordata > Aves > Passeriformes > Corvidae > Corvus > Corvus cornix. The sequence continues at coordinate 49,398,247 of NC_047056.1, forward strand.
CCATCACACACTAAAATGCAACAACAAAAAAAAGTTGCTGAAATTTTTTTAAGATTAAACTATTTTGAAATATCACCTAAATTTGTCACCAATAGGTTACCTTCTTATTGATTTGAGCCCCTTCTGTTTCTTAAGTGAGACAGAATTTTGAGTTATGCTATGGCTTGCTGTTTTCCTGTAAGACTCCCACCTTGTTCAGCACACATCATGTGGTGCTTGCTGGTTAAGCAGTTGTTCAACACTTCGCAAGGTCTTCACAGCTCAAAGTGTGGTTCTGTACCTTGTTTCTTTCATGTTATTTTTTGAATTCACTGACAGTCTACTCATGGGCTTGTCTAATATGTCCAGATTACCTAAGTGTCCATCTGAATTCTTTGCAAACAAGAATGAATTTACTTCATATCAGCTCATTTTGCAAACAGTGTATTTTTATTACCTCCATTTTATAATGGAGGTATGGAAAGATTCATATCAAATATTTCCAATAAATTTGACTACTTAGAGTCACTTTTTTTTTTTTCAAAGACAGCTTAAAATATAGGTGATACATGGATTTCACCTGTTTTTGCAAAAGCTCTGCATTTCCACAAATGAGATTGAGGTTCTCAAGACAGAGACCACAAAATAAGGAACACGAAAATGAATGATTGCTTTTGAAAAATCTATTTTAAATTACTGGCTTCTCACCAGACAGGAAATACGCAGAGGCATGAAAAACACCCCTGGTTCATCAGGGTAGCATTCAACTGTCAGCATATGAATTTTCTTTTTTTTTTTTTTATTCCAGTTTCTAGCACTAGTCATTATGCTTTTTCCACTTTCTTCAATAAACAAGGCAAGGTTCCTTCAGATAATGACGTTTTTAGAAATAAACTCATCCACAGAATGGAGTCCAACAGAAAGCAATATTGTTTAAACTGAAGGCCAGAATATAACAAGTGAATGTAAGAATGTCAAATTCCAAGGGCAAACACCAAAAATTCATGAGGGTTTAACAAGGAACCAAAGAAAGGAACCTGCTTAATAAAACAAAAATCTTAAAGATAATATCAGCTCCAGAGCTGAAATACAATACATCACCCTGTCACTTCACCTAAAATAGAAACCAATAACCCCAGCAGACTATGCTTTCCTTTATGGAGAAGTGTAGGAAGGGATTGGGACATACTTGTTGCGAGTAGATTCTGTGGGTATTTCTTGAGAGCTGGAACAGTTCAAAAAAATCTGTTCCATTCCAGATCAGCACATGCTCTAACAAGCTGTTTTAAGAAGCAGGGAAGACGGGTTCACCAAAGGACTGAGGGAAGTTCATTGCAAAATACATCTTTTCAGGAAAGAGAAAGGCTTTACCTGAAACCGGAACACTTCTAACCAAGAAATCCAGTTTTCTCTATTGCTTCATCTTCAAAACTGCCCCCCTTTTTTCTGTTCAGCGATTACCATTCTTGTAAAAATTGTGATTATTTTTACTTTTCTTTTTTCTTTCTCACAGAGCAGAATAGCCACTACTAATTCATCCTTGTAACTGACATAGCTGGAACCAAGTTTTCATCGAAATCAGCACTGTATCAACAAAATTGACATGAGCATTTATCGTAGGCACAATAATGCTTGTAAATAAGCACATAAGCAGAATTACACAATTTGTATGCAAAGATGTGGGTTTCCAAGGGCAGCATTTTACCATTATAACATTACAGGTGAAGTGTACCTTCAAACATGCACCCGTTTTTACTGATTTGTACTTTAATGAAGAATAGCAATGATTGTTTACTTCATAAAACATCTGAACCTGGCACTACCACTTCTTAATGAACAGTTCTAGAAAGTGTGGTGTGTTTTGCATTTACAATTTTATTGTGGTAACACTCAAAAAAGACAATGTACGTACTTGCATTTCCTAGAAATTCACCACAGACCAGGCTTCTCTCCATAATTCTTGAACTGTCATATTTCTGTGTTTTTACCATGCTCACATTTGTGATGCCAGATCATCTTATATGGGCATGTAATAAAATATCCTGACATATTTCACTTTCTATTTCATACTACATTGAAGGCCCACCGTGAGTTGTTATCTCTTTCTTGAGTGTTTATCCCTTAATTAGTCTGTATCATCACATCATATACCTGGACTGAAAGTTTAGAATAATTTTTCAGGTCAAATTATTTGGAACGGTGGCTGGGAACAACAGAATTTACCTGTATTGGAATTTGACCAGCATGCTCTGACAAACACTAGTAATTAAAAATGTGCTGGTCAGCGCTTGATTTGTACTTCCCACACCTTCAAATATATTAAATATGATACTACTCTATCAAAAACCCCACAAAACCCAAACAACAGAACCATGCCCCAGAAAATTAAGCACTTCAACATGCGTAACAACTGCTCCATGTGTCCTGCCAAATGAAACAAAAGCAGGAGGTCAGTCTGAAAATCGTGCATGCTCCTTCTGCTTACCTCCTAGCTTATCTCCTGGCACAATTTAGGGTACAGCCAGCACTAGGGACCATTCCCTCAGAAGCGGGGATCACCTTTCCACCATTCTCCAGCGTCAGCCAAGGACACCTCAGCAGGCTGGACACCTGCAGACATCCCATACCCCAGTGCACGCAGAATTCTACTGATTTTCACGTTGTAAAAGCACTCTGATGGGCTGACATATAGCCTTTGAAGGGCTTGGAATTGGGAAAAAAACCGAACCAAAACCACTTACACTAAAAATCACCTAAATGACAAACAACAAAGTCACGATCCAACAACAAAGCTGGAGGTGCCTGTTGCCCCTGCCCGAGCCTGTGGCCGAATGTGCGTATGTATGTATATAGATACGTATGTGTATATATACATGTGTATGTATATATTTATATATATACACGTATAAAGGCGTGTATATGTGTTAATGTGTCTATGTATTTGTGTATACACATGTCTATATACATATATTGTATATACGTATAGATCCAGACATTTATATACGTATATTATATGCATGTAAATATATACAGAAAGTCTTTTAAAAAATTATCTTTAAAACGACTTTAAAGCCGGAGTTGCGGCAGCTGCAGGGGCGCTTCCCCCGGCTCGCACTGCCCCCGCCGGCCGCCCAGCGTCGGGACACCCGCGCGGGCTGCCGGGTGCCGCCACCCGCCCCCGCTCCGGCGCCGCTCCCCGCCCCTCATCCGCCTCCCGCCGCGTCCCGGCGGCCCCCGGCTCCCGGCGGCCGCGCCTCTGCCGGGACACCGCGCCCGACCCGGCATCGGAGGCGGGGCTCCCGATAAAAAAACGTCAGTTACCAGGAGTGGGGTTCGAACCCACGCGGACATACGTCCATTGGATCTTAAGTCCAACGCCTTAACCACTCGGCCATCCTGGTGCAGATACTGGGACGGCTCGGAGCCGCTCCTACATTGACGGCCGCACGCCCACCCTCCCCCCGGGCCGCCCGCGACCCTCGGGGGTGCCCCGTCCCCGCCGCCGCGCTCTCGCGCCTTTATTCCCAGCGCGGCGGGCGCGGAGCGCAGGGGGCGGCGCGCACGGGCGGCCTCTCCCGGCGGCGGCGGGAGGCGGGCGGGCAGGGCCCGGCGGGGAGCGCTGCCACGGACCCGAGCCGAGCCGAGCCGGGCCGAGCCGAGCCGGGCCGAGCCGAGCCGGGCCGGGCCGGGCCGAGCCGAGCCGAGCCGAGCCGGGCCGAGCCGGGCCGGGCCGGGCCGAGCCGGGCCGGGCCGGGCCCGCCGCCACCGCCTTCCCGCCGACGGGCGCCGGGCCCCGAGCGGAAGGGGGAGGCGGGGGAGGTGCGCGGCGCTGGCACGGGCCCGCCCCTGGGGGAGAGCGGGGCGGGCAGCGCTGGGCCGGGGGCGGCGGGGTGCGAGGGCCGCGGGCAGTGCGGGCTCAGGGCAGTGCGGGCTCAGCCCCCTCAGAGCGGGCAGGGCCGCGGTGCCGGCGGGCTCGTCGGGCGTGAGAGGGCAGCGGAGAGGTTGTGCCGATAAGGCACCGACACTTTATTATTTCCGTCCAAGTGTTTCCTGGAATGTATCTTGTCTCGCTCGTAGAAGGTGAACCAAAACCAACAAAGCTATCAGTTATGCTTAATTAGTAGAAAAATATCGCAGGTGAAAGATTTTTTTTGCTGGTCTGCACTATATGCCGGGTCTACGGAAGCACCTATTGCAATATTCCTGGTTACTGCCTGCCCTGGGACCTCCTTCTTCCCTACATCAGTGGGGGAATGGGAAAGTGTCCCTTCACTGGTTTTAGCCCTAGCACTGGCTCCCACTCTCGCTGCTGTTTTTCAGTGGAGAAAATGGACATCCTGCATGCCACCAAACTTTGGCACCTTTGAGGTGTGAGAAACATACTCCACATAGCACAGGCTGAGGACACGGGCCTGTGCCACCCTCCAGCACACAAGGAGGCAGGCAGAGGCCGTCTGCTTCCCCACAAGCAGAACAGGAGCACACTCCCTGCTCGGGAGCTGGACACTCTGGCTGTCCCTGCCCCTCTGCAAGGGGTCTGGGGCTCGAATTTGCAGGTGCAGGTGGTACCTGACCTCCTCGGCTCTTAATGCTCAGAAACCCCGGGGACACTAGGCATGCTTGAGAGGGAAAATACTTCTCACATACCATACAAGTGAACTGTTAACATTTTACATACATGAAAAACAGATGTGAAACTCACATCTTTTTCCTTCATTTTATTCACATGCTGGAGTTTATGAATGAAACTTCCAATGGAACTTGCCATGCTGTATCATCAGCTTGAAATGGGTGGCATGCCATAGTTCTCTATTCAGCAGGGTTGTGCCTTTCAGCAAAGTATTGAGTAGAGGAATACCATCAGTTAGGTTTTCTCCTTTTCTGTTCACATCTAACATTATTTCTAAGAAACACAGTAAAATGTTACTTTTTCTTGTTCAGATTTGGTGCCCTAACAATGTGTGCACTGTAAGGTGTGATGATGAAGCTGTCTTCCACTGGCTCTTACTTGTTTTGGCTCAGTCATTATGAAGACACTATATAATATGCGAAAAATGTGGAAGATAGATCTGCTGTTGCCTTCTTACATGTTAGAGAAACAAACAGCGTGGCTCCATGTGAAAATCCCATTGCATTGGAAATTTATTAACCAGAACCACCACATACAGTATCTATTAAATTACACTGTTTCTTGCCTCCATTATATCTCTGATACTTTACTAGAGATAGAAGCACAACCCCATGTAGCTCTTCAATTCCATATAGCTACCATGGCTCAAAAATCTAGAGAACATGTTTTGTTTTCAAGAAATAATAAAATACAGCTCAGGCTGTGCATTCAAAACATTCTTAATGCAGGTTAGATTAGAAAAGCAGCAGTTTCGCATAGCTACTCAGTTCAGCCCTCAGGGAAAAAAGTATCTGGATCTTAAGAGCTATCCCTTTACTTCAAGAAGTTTCTCCCAAAAGACGTGCTCTAGATACCTGCTTATGTGTGCAAGTGTGTCCACAGTCTGGTCCTTCATTTTGAGGAAGCAATTGTCCCACTGCCATCTTGCTAAAATGAAACCCATGATTAAAAAAAAAATCAAACAAAAAAACTCTCTCAAGATGAAATGGAGACTCATACACATATCCATTACATACTAAACATTATATTTTGTAATAGGGGACTTTTTTGTCTCCTTTATATTTATGCATTGCTGTCTTACATATTTTAGAAGGCGCGAAGTGCCACTGGTTGCCAGTTCTTCTTTGTTCTCCTCAGAAAGAGCTGAGATTCATGGCTGGGTGGTTGGTGGTGTGGGTTGTCAAGCTTCAGCTTCAGTAGGAAACAAAACCAAAGTAACAGCAATCCTAAAAGCTAAACCATCCCCTGTCAGATTTTAATTTCTTCACCCCTCACACCCTGTTGAAATATTTGCCGTATAAGGGAAGAGGGGAAAAACCCCACCAACCCATAGAATAGGCTGCACACATCTCCACAGAGTTGTGCTGACTTTTAGGAGGAAAAGGCAGCTTTCCTTTGAAGATGTCCATTCTCCAGCTTCTGTTATTAATACGCTAGCATATTATCAAGCAACTTTTATCATCTTCTTCCACTCATCCTGTGTGGCATGAGTCCTTACAGCTATAGTGTGATCAGGTTTTTTTTCAAAAGTCTGTTTAACTGTGATTAGGCAAGTTCATGGGCTGGCTAAATTTGAGTTCTTACACAACTGAAGGGTAGAAAAAAACCCATAATATTAAGCAATGGACGTGTTTGCAATGAAGAGAATGATTGCTTCAGTTACTGGAAGTCATTTTTAAGTGTCTCATAACTCACAGTGCATCTTAAAAATAGTTTTAAAGGGTCTCAGGTTGGTTTTTGAATAATTCTCATTTTCTTCCTTGCAGCAACAGCCCTAAGTCAGGAGAGAGAGTCTACAATTACCTTTTCTTTCCGTTCTCTTTCCCTGTGCCTCAATCAAACTAAAAATTTGAATACTAGTTTTGCATATCTACTAGTGAAATCATCAAGATCTCTCAGAACTGCCAGAATAATTTTTTTTTCACTAGAGATTCATCTTAGAATGCATGAAACTAATTTTTCTTGGTTTTTTTAGGAAAAAAAGTAGTAATATTTTATCTAATAAATATTAGATTAGAAAATAGTAATATTATCTATCTCAATACGCAACACATTTCATTTACCCTGGCAAAAAATATTAGGACAACTGTTTTTTTCTAGGCCTTGTTTAATCTCCTTTTACCAACTCACAATTTAGTCTAGCAACTTTTAAACTAACCTTTGACAATGCAAAAAACCATTCAGAGCTGCTGATTCAATGTACGCCACTCCGCACTTTCCTTTTTTCTCATTAAATCTTTATTCCATTTTCCATGTAGATGAAAAAAGGAACCAGCACAAAAAAAAAAAAGTACATCTTTTTTATCAAGGTCTAGGAATACGCATGCGAAAGGAAATACATTATTTCATTCTTCATTGATTTATCCCCACATGCTGACTCTCAGAGGTTTAGGGTATTTCTCTACAAATGCACAGTTCCACTGACTTAATGGCAGTACCTACAGAGTAAACAGCTTTGTCTTCTTGAGTAGCACCAAAGCCACTGGCTGTGGTGCCAGCTCATCACCCTCCTTTCTCCCACTTGAAGTTTGAACACTGTTGTTGGAGAGGTCCTCAGACAAGCGTAACACTGATATCACCAGTACACCACTGAGTATCAAAATATCTTATAGTTTAGAAGACAGGTGTTCCTCACTCTTCCATGTTACCAGAGAAAAGTGCTACAGCAAAAGGGACACTCAGTTTCTGAGAAGAGTTATCCCTTTAGTTTCTATTTGTGTAAAAACACCTGTCTGGCTAAGCAGTGTTTCCCAGTAAGATATGAAAGCTTGGAAGTTGGATTTATTTTGCTGTTTTGTTATATTAATAAAAATAGTAAGAAATGTTTGGGGCTTTTTTTCACATATAAATTTAGGGTGCAAAAGGTTAGAAGGGAGAAGTTTCACTGCGACTGGTGCAGGAAAATGCACATCTGTGCACATCTGAGGAAAACTCCCAAATACAAAATATTTGAAATGTTGAAATATATTTATTAAAATAGGTACAAATAGGATCATCAGTTAAAAAAAAATTAACTTCTGAAAAAAATGTCCTGCATTATTTCAAAGGATAGCAATAATCACAGTGTATCAGGAAGCCACTTAGAAATACAGTTGGAAAGCCTCCAGATGCAGGAGCTATGATCACTCACCAGACTTTATGAACATGTTTCACTCACAATGCTCAGTGCTTACCAGGGCTGCATATTTTTTATTTCCTTACCATACTCCAAACCTACTGGTTTGCCCTTGTGTAAGGGCAGACTCCCATCACACAAAAGAAGAATTTCCTTTTAAGCTTGAAAAGAGGACTGAAATGACATGAAACTGTTTTCTATCTTCTTCAGATGTACTAAAGAAATAGTTCTATTTGCTTTCCCAGGTGGAGATTTCCCAACAATTGGAGAAAGTAAAAATTTTTGTACACCAGTAAAACTGCATATTAAAAAAAAAAATTAATCCTTCATCTTATTTAAAATAGATATAAAAAAACTCTTATTTGATCAATGCTTATAAAAAATAAAAATATATTGATAGGCCAGTCATTCCACTAAAACTGCTTGTATGTATGTGCCAGTACAGGAGTCCCTAAAATGCTTTCTCAGTCCCACAACTGTTGTCTTCTTATGTTTGTTTCTGCAGAAGGCCACTCCATGTTTCTCTTCTGGCTGAAGTGCTAATTGGCAGAAAAATGCATCAGAATGTGAAAGCATGGCAGGTTTGAAATTGAGAGTCCAGAAAGTGGCTCAAGTTAAAAGTGAGTGAGATGCCTCAGTGCTGCAGTGCTTTTAGCCACCTTGAGAGAGTTGGGTACTCAAAATGGAAAAAAGCAGTCACTTGCACACAGATAGAGCAAAATGTGCATAGTATAATTTAAGGTGCAGCCACTTCTGTTAAGATTCAAGACAGCTGGGAATCAAGTTGAAAGAGAAACTAGTTCTGTGTCCTGCTCCTGCTAGCAGGCTCAATATTTTGTCAAATTTGCATCAAGCAGGCTCCAAACTAGTTAAAACTGAAACCTCTTGATTCTGTGGTGTACTGTGTCACCCGAGGCAGTAAGGCTTCACTGCCTGCAGCCTCACTTGGACAAATAAGAATAAAGGTACTTTTTGAAAGTATTCATCTTCCCTAGGCCAAGTTATTAATTCCTCTTTCTTGCCTATCTGAAACAAGTATTACTGCAGAGATCTTGCACCTCTAGTTACAGTAACAGGACCTTTCAATAAAAATTAGATTAAAAATAGTTTTATCAACATTTCTAAGAGTTCATAATAGAAACAGCCTTCAGCACATTTAGTAAAAAGGCAATGAACAAACTATCCCCCCTATTTCTAGGGCTTGTCATTACAAAAAAGTCTCTGGAAAGAACACCTGATTTTGAAGACATTTGAGTCAGTCTGTGATAGCTCCAGTGGGATCATCACCTTCTGCAACATGATAAGCAGCAGCAGAGGATTGTTCTGAGAGGATGTTTTCTCCTGTATTCCAAAGCTTTTTTCACTTGCTCTTTAGCATCTCCTACATAGTCCTCAACATTCTGCATATTTATCTCAATAACATCGAAGGTGTCTGCCTGTTCCTCCACCAGCAGGGCCACCTGCAGAAAGAGCTCATGAACTTCCTTAATGCGACCTTCTAACTTCACCAGCTCCTTATGTCGTGTCTCTATCTCATTCAAGGCTGAGCGAGCCCCCTTAACATCTGACAAGAGATTCTCGGAGAAGACATCCCATTTGCCTTGCTCAATCATCTCCTCAATCTGGTTGCCAGAAACATCTTTGCCCATGATCTCCAGCTGCCGCTGAATTCGAATCTTGCAGTTCTCCCGCTGGTTCATCTCCGTTGCATTGTAATCAAACATAGCGTCCTGAAATGTGTGCATGAGGTCAACGTAGTGGTTCTTTGCCACCCTGGCAATGACAGACATAGCTCCATATTTTGTTATTGCATCTTCACAAAAATCTCTCATTACCTGCAGTTTCCTGTGGATGTTTTCTCCACGGGCCTTAATGTCTCTGGCAATACAGTTAGTATCTCGTTTGATGCTACTAAGACGGCGCATGGAAGTCAGAAAGCGGGTGTTTTGCTTTCTGAGACGGTTGACATCGGCTTTTAGGTGGTCATTTTCTGTCCGGATGTTCTGTATGTCCTTATGAAGAATTTCCAAGGCATAATCCGTCTCATAAAGGAGAATATCCTGGGGTGAATTTTCATCATCATCACTATCAGAAAACTGCTGGTTGTGTAACCTGGCAAATTCACGCAGCTCACTTAGACGGTCTTTCATCCTCCCTGTAAAACAGGAACAGGAGGAATGAGTTTAAAGTAACTAAAATACTGCTTTATAAGAGTTGAAGATTTGTAACTAATAACTACATCATGGTGATAACTAAATCATAGATAACAAACATAACTACATCAAAGATAACCCAAATATCAGATTTTAAATTTGTTCACAATGTTTTATACAGTGATGGATTTCACATCCAAAACTCTGCTAGAACACTGTTCTAGAAAGTACAAAGATTAGAAACAAAAACTGCAGGAAAGAGGACAACAAATCCTGAAGACAAATCAAAAAGAATAGTAGGACAATCCCAAACTCCCCCAAAAATGCCAGTCTTTTACTTGGATGGAAAAAAACCAGACTCTTGATAGAAAGCCTTCAGCTATCAGCATCTGTAGACAGGTTAATAACTGAACACCTCCTACTGCTGCTCACTAGAGAAATCTCCTCTAGCTCCTGATCCTTCATTGCATCAACTGCCCAAGATGTCACAGGGTTTCCCTTGTTCTGAGTTTGCTTTTCCTGGGAGAATACTAAGAAGCCTCTCAGAAACGGCATTTACAAATACAGTTGGAAAAGTTTCAAAAAATGGTGTGGAAAGTATCAAGATAGGGAGGAAAAAAAAAAAAGGACGAGCAACTTTAGTGTCTCCAGATGCTATCACTGACCATAGAGTATCAGGCATCAACAATCAGGGGTGTGGAGCATCTCTCTTATGAGGAGACACTGCGGGAGCTGTGCCTGTTTAGAGAAGAGAATACTAAGAGGGGATCTCATCAACACATATAAATATGTCAAAGGTGGGTGCCAGGAGGATGGTGCCAGACTCTTTTCAGTGGTACCCAGCAACAGGACAAAGAAAAATGTCCATAAGCTAAAACACAAGAAGTTTCACCTCAACATGAGGAAGAACTTTTTCACATTGAGGGCGGCAGACCTCTGGAAGAGGCCACCCAGGGAGGTTGTGGAGTCTTCCTCTTGGGAGGCATTCAAAACCCACTGGACACATTCCTGTGTCACCTAATTTAGGTGACCCTTCCTTGGGAGGGGATTTGAACTAAATGATCTCCAAGGTCCCTTCCAACCTTAATAATTTGTGAACTTTGAAATCTGTGAACTTTGTACTTCACCATTCCTTAAACTTCAGAAAAATTAAATTTCATTGACCGTCCACAAAGAGCATAGTAACAACTGGCTCAACAATGATTTCATTTTCTGTTTGTGTTCTCTTTGTCAAGCAAAGACTGAGTAAAGCTCCTGTGTAATAAACTCATAATTTTGTAAGAGTAGGTCTACTCTTCCTTCCCCAGGAAGAAATAGGGAAGCAAATACATAGTAATTCACAACATGAAAATATTAATGCTGTAGTAAATTCATGTGTATACTAATCCTGCAGCCTCTCTAAAAATACTGGGTTTTTTTCTTTCAATATAACAGGAAAGGTTAAAAAGTCAATCATTAAGAGAATAGTAAGGAGCTGTTAAGTGTGGCCTTGGATTGCACCACAATGTTGCCTGCACACAGGAAGATCACGCAATTAAACACTGGCCTATGTACTATCACTTCCACCAAGTCTCTGCCTACAGTCTGTACATGCTGAACAAAAGTTGTACAACATAAAATTTAATATTCATCATTCAGTTCATGCTATCTCATTGACTATGTTGCTACTGTTCATTTCCTCAGGGATTTCCCCTGCAAAATCTTTGGAAAATTCCATAAACTCATACCAGTCTTTTGGGGAAAGGCAGATCTAATAGTCAGGTTTCAGCCCAGAGTCATTAAGTATAAGAATGATAGACTCTTGATGATTTATGACGCCCACTTGAGACACTTCAAGCACAATTCTTTGTAGCTGGGATGTTCAGAAGTCAGCTCCTTCTGACTTCAGCCACTGCTGCAAGCCTCGAGCACTTTGCTGGGTAAGATCGCAGAGGAACAAGCTGGACATCAATGAATGAACACATGCATCAAGGCCACTTGTGAAGAGCTCCTCTCCCATGACAAGGACAGCATCACACACGATCTCCGTGATCCAGCAGATCCAGGAGAGTCTAGCTGTAAGCGGAACAGAGGGATCAAGTTGCAGTTGCACTGACAATCTTCAGCCTGGGTTTTCCCAGTTTCCCAGTACTTAGTTCTAAAAGCCTACATTATTTGTACCTATGTACCAAAACTTACATTCAAGGTAGTCAACATTAGTATCTTTTAACTCTGCATTGAGGACCTGTACCTGTCTGGGATCTGGCTTCACAGCTAAAGTATTCACACTTTTGTCCCAACAAATGGATGCTATCTCTTTAAGCCTGACTTCAGAGTCCTGCAAAATCAGGGACTTTTTGGCACCTTCTTTCATTCTCCCCAAGTCCTGTCTTTTACACCCTGTTTCTAAACTGCATCACCTAGCCTGCTTCCCACCTCATCTTCACATTTTCAAGATGCTCATCCTTATCTACACACAGTACCTGGACAGGATGGAAGGACAGGAAGTGAGTAACTTTGTGCCTGTATGTCAGCATCATATTAGGCCACAAACACCACAAATTACAGAGGACACCTGTTCAGCTTTATGCTGAACATGTTCAAGTACTCAGCATTTGCAATATTTGGCTGAAGAGATTTGTAAGGTTCAAGAAAATGTTTCGATTTCAGCTTTCTTGAGCACCTTTTGCTCAAGGAACACAGTAAATTTATTTGGGGTATTTGGAAACTGTTGCTTTGGGAAACTCACAATTTGGCAGAATTTCATGATTTTTTACATAAACAGCAGGCTGGAATGTAACATCACCACAGAAGTCTTTTCCTATTTCAAATTCTCATTTCAAACAAAGGGGAACCAGATCTTCCCAAGAGAGAACAGTAACTTCCTAGCATTCCTTGGGTGGTGTCAGGAACAGAACTGACACTAAAGATCTGAAACAAATAAGCAGAGAGAGAAAGGTGGAACGGCAATTTGAAACATTTCAACTTAGCAAATCAATGTTTAGAAAAGTTGACCTCCTTTATCAGATGCTGTTCTTACTCAGCAAAGTTTGCATCTTCACATATGTTGATAGTATTGTTTGTAATTAGAACAGAAATAAATTAATACATAGTACATTACTGGTTGTTAGGAATAGCCTCAGACCTCAATCTGTAAAATGAACGTCAGTCTCTCCCTTCATACAGTGCCTGATGCAGCAGTAGAAGTTGGGCTCTCTGGGAAGCAGCTCTGCAGGACCTTGGTGTGCTGGTAGGCATGAACTGGAACATGTGCCTTGCATCCAGGCTGGAGTAGCAAAAGTGAGGAAGAAAGGGGACCCCTCCTGTCTGACACGTGGGAGGCCACATCTGGAGTGTTACTCATCATAGACACACTGGAATGAGCCCAGGGGAGGCCACAGAGGTGGTCAGAGGTGCTGGAGCACCTGACATATGAAGAGAGCCTGAGAGAGTTGGGAATGTTCAGCCTGAGAAACAGGAAGCTCAAGGGAGATCTTGTTGCCATCACTAACTCCTTAATGCAAGGCTAGACCCTTCAAGGAAATTGTACAGCAATAGCACAAGAGGCAACAGACCTAAGTGGAAACAAGGCAAGAGCCAGCCAGATAGGAGATGGGGGAGAAAGGAAGGGGAAAAAAACCAAACCTGAACATTTAGAAACAATGGAAAAAGTACCCAGAAAAGTTGTGGAATCTGCATCCTTGAAGATATTTAAAACTCTACTTGACATGGCCCTCAGCAAAACTGCCTGTGTGCATTTTGAGTGGGGCTGGATTAGACAATGTCCAAAGGTCCAGTCTAAATTGTTCGGGTACTCAGCCTTAGATAAAAGGTTTGCTAATTCGAACATAAACACTAAATATATTCAACTACTTGTGCAAGTCTATATAAGAGACATCTAACACATTAGAATATCAAGACAGAAACTACTCTGGAGTAACAGCTGCAAGGGTATAATGCCTTAATTCTAAGGGTGTGAGGTTTAATAGATTAGCTGTCAGTTTTATTTTATTTTAAAATGCTGCGTATATTCAAACTGGAACATGTACTTCCATGTTTGTACTTCTGGGCTAGATAAATCTGTCCTTGTAAAAATGAAGTTCCTTCTGCAGTCCATCATGACGTGTACACCCAAACACACACAGGAAGTACGGGCCAAGTGATGACTGCAGAGGTTACAAGTTTGAAGGCAGATACCCAGCAAGTACAGTCAGCTGAGGGCATGTTCAGTGCTCATCTTTTTATGTTACTTATTGGTATTAATCACCACAGTGACTAGCTTTCCCATGATGCATGAGAAAGATACAAAATGTCCTGTTGCAATAAGACTGCAGCCCCACACAACTGTGTATAACATGGGGTTTCAGACAAGAAAGAAAATCCACTCTGAAAATCAAAAACTATGCATATGCATAAACCCCCTTTCTGTTATCCCCATATACATACAAAAGGGAGTCCTACAAAGCATATTTCCATTGCCATGCTAATGTTCTGAAGCATGCTGACTATGTAGAAATAACTTAAGGATAAAAAGTTATTTCTATAGAAACAAATGAGTTGCACACCTATGTTTATTTCAGCTTTAACATTTGTATGTCCACACTTGATCCCGTATGGGCCATTCACTTATGAATTGGGCTCAATGATCCTTTTGGGTCCCTTCCAGCTCAGAATATTCTGTGATTCTGTGATCAGAGTTTGGGGACAAATGGTGAAATAATTAAGCAGTTTCAGCACAGCCCAAAAGTCTAGTCAGTAATCTTTTCAGCCTTGAGTAGGGCTTACAAGATGAAGCTTTTACTTCAGTTGTTTGAGGAACAACAGATATTTCAAAACAAGCCAGTTAAAAATAATTTCTGTCAGTAGTTCTTCTCGACCTTGGAAGGTAAAAGGAACCCACGTGGCTCATCCTGGCTCTGAATGGCATGTGATTTTGATTGCATGACACACAATAGACATGAGCCAAAAAACAAGTGGTGAACAATAATAACCCGCCCCTAGGCAAAAATACTTCATAGCTAAGTGTCCGTCAGCACATTTCAGTGACTTCCCATATGTCTTGTAGAGGATGTAGTAGTGATGGAAATCTACTCAGATGGACTTGCTGAATTGAACACACTCCATTCCAAGGCAAATAGTGTGCTGCTGTTGCACTAAAATGCAATTCATGCATAGGTAAAAAAAGTGTTACATTTAGCTGAAGCCTTTTGTTTTAGAGTTGGAGTCTCAGATTTAATAATAATTTTGTAGTAAGTTTCTGTTTTAGAAACAATTGTCTTAGGCCAGATTTAATACTTTTGATTGGTATCTGTTGTCTAATAATAGATTTGACAATATTAATTAACTTAGAGAAAAGACTCTTTTTCTTAACAGTAGGTTTTCCTCTTTCCAGAAGAGTAACTGGCTTATAGCAGAGTACTAGTCATCTTTCCAGTCCAAATTCCCTGTCTTCCCAACCATGCCCATCACAGGTGGCACAGCAGGCTTGAATTTTTCAAATCATTCATCTTTTATTTCTCTCTTCTCTGTAAGAGCCTGAAAAAACAAAAATTATAATCTAATGATTAGGACAGTTTGCCTTCTCAAGCTGTTCTAAGATCACATCTGTGTACTAACTCCAGTACTAACAACTACGACAGAGATCAGCAGTTCAAACTCTTTTTGTGGCCTCACTGAAAGGAAGTTATCCTCTCTGGAATTTCTTGGATTTCTCAGTGTTTAAGATTAGACAAAACGTATTCAGGGACTAAAGTCCATCAGTTAACACTGAATGCCAGTTATAAAGCTACAGAAATCCATCAAGAAGTTGCAAGTGTATCTGAAGACTACACCACCCGGCTCATACGCTCATCAAAGCCTACGTACAGCAGATTACCACCTTTACACTTTCCATCATCCTAGTGACAAATATCTGCACTTGCAAATGTCTCAGGGTATTATTTTTTCCCAAAAGCTTGCATGAAGTGTCAACTTCTCTGTTTGTGCCAGCACAAGTTATTTATTACAAGCTGATATATTCAGAGAAGTAGGGATGACTCCATTCTTATCAGGCTACTTCTGCAGTTGGCAGAATCTCCAAGACTTCAGGGGTTCCTTTCCTACCATAAAGGCTAGGAAAAACGGGGGGGGGGGGGGAGGGGAATTAAAATTCAAATTGTTGCCTCTGACTCAAAGAAATGAGGCGATAACTACTAGAATACTGATAGCTTTGGAGGTTCTTCTTTGACTTATCTCAGTTTCTTTACCAGTATTTGATCTCTTCAACAGAAAGGAACTCTCAATTTTTGTATGACAGCAATAATTATAAATTCAAGGATCTAGGGTGCCTCTCATACTTCTCAGATGTACTGAGTAAGGTTAACCACCCTGGTGTTTTCCATAGACTGGCTATCAGGTTTCCCAGACATTAGTATCAAAACTAGGAGAAGATGCTGGTGTGCATTGATTGCAATACAAAAATGCATTGCATTTTTTCACATATTTATTATAAGACTGACAAAAAATTCTGAAGTTTTAACTTGCTATTACTCAGTAACCATGAGAGTAAACATTATTCCTGCATTGGAGAGGACAGATTGTTTTACATAGGTTGACTGCTACTATTTACTAGGTTGTCTAAATTTTCACCGGAGAGCTACGGATCACCACTGACAAATTTTCAACAGTGCATAGATAAAATGGATTCTCGGTATGTCCTCTTGACATTTTTCTCACAAGTCACGTAAATGAGCAATTGTAACTAGATGTGGTGTTGGTTGGGTGGGGTGGGGAGCAGTTGTAACAGGGCTGTAGACAAAAAAAGTTGCTCCATCTTCACTGGTTTGCAATACCAAGGTCTTCAGGTTAAATTGGCCTGGATGGAGACAAGGGAAGTGTGAACTGTACCTCCAAGGGACTGGCAGATGGTTAAGACAGATCCATACCACTAACATAAACAGTGAGACAGCCATCCATGCATTTCTTGGCAATTACTACAGCTCAGCATCACTACAAGTCACTGTGCAGGGCAATTAGCCAACGCACTCACAGGCAGTGCTGGCACTACGGCACCATGAGTATGTACATTATCTAATTAATCACCTCGGCTTCCCTGAAACATATTGGCTCAGCGAAATAACTACGTACATACCACATGTAGATAACTACTACTGCTACCACACAGTGGTATTTATAAGTGATTAAGACATTATGTTGGCATGCAAACAGAAAAAAGAGGTTGCATGTGATCATCAGTCAGAAGCAACATGTTCTACTGACACTTTTAAATAAGCAAAACTGCATTATTTTTTAAAAAACACATGTATTTAAGACTTGTGATAAAGTGTTATGATCTGAGACCAAGTACTCTTGACATTAAAAAAATTCCTTTAAGGTTAAATACAGGGTGTTTTCTTGGTATTTGTTCATGTGGACTAGTACACATGAGGTTCAGTTTGGGACCTATTGCAAAATCTACACAACTGTACCTGCACAAAACTAGTTCCAGACAGGAAATAAGCCCTACAGCCACATATCCATACCCACAGCCTCAGCCCCAGGACGTGTCAGGCTTTATGGCAGTTACTTAGCAGCCCCTGGGTGTTTACAGGCCCATTCAAAGCACCAGTGAAGTTAAGACAAGATATAGATGTAATTAGGGACACACCTGACTGGGTATATCCAAAGCTCAAGCAAACTTTATTCTTGCTTTCAAAAATAAGTGAGTTGTCACTACCACGAACACAGCACAGAGAAAAGGCATAGCAGTAAAAGCTGGAGCATGCAGTAATTCCCTGACTTTTGCGAACATGAGCCTTGTTGAGAATAACTGTGGCAATTAATGGGTTAACTGCCATAGCAGATTAATCAAAAGCTTCACAGATGATAAACCTTCTGAAGTCAAGATATGAGACATCATTCTCTCTCTGGTAAAATGACATAAATATGGCCTAGATGTTAAGTGCCAAACACTGTGCAAGAGCTCTTGCTGACTGCATAGAGTGTCTTGATATCTCATCTAGCCTATCAAAGCAGAAGTAGAAACCAAACTGCCTTGCTTCCCTCATGTGGAGCACCCCCCACTACCCAAGAGGGGGTTCCTGGGAGCCAGCCCAAGACCGCTCCCTGGGAATGATGTTCCTCACCAGAGTTGGTTCATGGCCACATCTTGGGGAATAACCCAAATTACAAGTATAATCAAAAATGGCTTCACTGCAAAAAGCAGTGACCAACCACGCATTTGGTGTTGAGATGAGTTTATTGGATCAAGTTAACATTGCCTCTGTAATTTCTGCACCATGCTTTGTCATCCTCGAACTCCAGAGATGACCAGAGTCAAAGAAAATTGATGGGCCGGAGAAAAGATAATAGAAAGCGTATCTGGTCCAGCACCTTCATACTTGACACAGCAGTTGTCTTCTCACCATCAGAACTGGTTTTGAACATGTCAGCATTGGGATGGCTATCTGTCACACTCAGAGGTTATCCATATTTTCCATTAGTAACTTGGAGAGTGGAACCAAATATGAGATTATACAGTCTCCGTGTGACACTGAACTGGAAGGGAGTGGAAGCAAGTTTTTGGTGGAGGCAGGGAAGGAGAAATTATGAGAATTTATGGTGATTTTAACAGTAAGAAAAGAATTAACAAAAATAAAAGGAATATTCAATAGAGACAAGCCTGGCACAGTTAGATAAAATTATTCACACAAATAGAAAGCAGGAAACACCTAGTTTGGCAGCAGAAAGGTATTGGTGGGGTTATAGCTGATTGCAAGCTACAAAACAAGTTCACAATATAATGCCATTGTGAAAAAAAACCAACATCTCATGTCTTATATGAGAGATGGCTTGGGAAGGACTGGTTTTACTCTGGTTGGCATAGATAAGGCCTCAGTTGGAATAGTACATCCTGCACCAATTACCACATTAGGAAAGTCAAAGGGAGCACATTTGGCATTGTCTCCAAACAGTTTAGAAAATACAATCCTGGAGAAAGAGGAGTTGAAGGAATTATCTTCATTTAATTCAGAAGACCAGGGAAAGAGACACAGCACTCCAACACATAAAAGGAGTTTTCTATGAAAAGGGAAATGGTCAGTTTGATCCCTGTGTCGACATTGGAAACATGCAAAGTAATCAATTTCTTTCACACAACACCTATTTTGAACTGGCTGTGACTTGCTGACAATTGGACTACTTCTCTCTGGAAGCACTGTGGGACCCTCTTCCTTGACAAAGAGAGAGAAGACAGATAAACCCCTCTCAGGCCTGGTTTAGGTGTACAGCTATGGTGCACCAAATGGATTAAGCAATGTCTTACAGTCCCGCAGTGGCCCTGCATTCCCATGATTTGCTCAGTGCCCTCACCCCCAGTGTCACCGTGTGTGTCCAGCACACCATACATGTTCACACTGCCTGTGCTGGGGACAAATTTAGGTGACTCTTTTCACTCAGCAGATTTTCTTCCTTCTCTATCATTGATGCACCAGTGGTAACTACCATTTCTCCTTCTGAAGCAGGTCTTGGTTACTGTTATAATATAGTGGAAGATGTTGGACATGGAGCCTAATCCCACAGCACCCAAATTCTCCAGGACTGATACAATATGCAGTTGCATTCCATAGCATCATGTTTATCTGCAGTGCCCAGAAGGTACTATATTTTACTCATTTTTATGTCTCAAGAGATCTTCTGTACCATGCTTACTTTCTTCATGGAGATGTCTTTCGACAACAGAGTTTAACTTGCAGTTTCAGCCTCAGCCAAAACACCAGATACCATATGACTGAACACGCAATTTTGGTTTCAGAGCAGTGGTCATACAAGGGAGTCAGAGAAAAAGTGTGAGAAAAAGGTCATTGTAGGAGCTGGGCACCTAAACCATCCTTTCCTAACGATGACCTTTTATTCTGTTCATCTGTTAGACCTCTGGTCTGTTTTGAATTAAAAAAGTTATGGTCATCTTGTAGTATCACCACTATTTAAATAGTGAGTATCAGCACCAGTAAGAAAACATCATCCTTCAAACTTATTCTCATCCTAAAAAGTCATATACTGCCATTTTGATCCCTGACAGCTTCAAAGACAGCTCCTAAAATACCATCTAAAGAATAGGGAAAAAAAGTGCAAGCGTCCATTTTCGGCCAGTGTTGTTATTCTAGTCATTTCCTTTCTCCGTATCACAGAGTGACATGTAGTTATCTCAGGCATACACGAGTGCCAGTTCTTCTTGGTAGGAAGGAAATGAGTATCAATTTAATAGGAAGCAATCAAAGAACGCTAACTTTTGCACCCACTTCCAGATCAGGCCATGATGACACTCAAGAACAAAGGAAAAGCTATTATATTTTGCATATAAACCAAATTTTCTGTAAAATCTGCTCTGGAGCTATTCATAAGCATGTATGAGCACTATGAATAAAATGTTAATACTCGTTAAGCCAGACAAACAAGGCAGTGGAAATGCAGACATCCGTTGTGACTACATGAAAAGACACATATTTGGAAGTGCCTCTGCTTTTCTCTCATCCTGTGAAAACCTAGCCGTCCATTTTGCCTTCCACGAGGAGCAGGGCTAGCTTAAGGCACATTCGGACCCAAACGCCCAGTCAACATTTCCTATCATCTCTCCTGCCTCCGGGTTTCAGACTTCGCCTCTCGACTCAAAGGGGGCAGTTTCGTCTACTCTTGTGCAAAAACCGAGGTGCCGAGCGCTCCGCACGCCCCGCGGCCCCTCCGCCTCGCCGGCTGGGCTGGCTGCCGAGCACCGGGAACGCCCGGAGCGCGCCCCAACAGCAGGGGAAGGGGCGACCAGCCCGGGCTCCGGCACTGCCCAGCGCTGCCCTCCCTCCGGCAGCAGCTCCGGGCGCGTCGGCGTCCGGGAACTCCACCTGATGCTCAGGGGAGCTCGGGAATACGGCTGTGCTCCCGTCCCCGGGAGCCGACACCGGCTGTGCCCGGAGTGAAGAAGCCAAACCCTGCCCGGCACCCGAGGAAAGCGTTGTTTCGTCCTATCCCGCCCCGGCAGATACTCACCCCCGGGCAGGGCAGTCCGGCCGGTCCCGTGTCGCTCCTCCCGCGCCGCTCCCCGAGGTGCCGGTGCCGCCCTCGAGGTGCCGATGCCGCCCTCGAGGTGCCGATGCCGCTCCCGAGGCGCCGATGCCGTTCCCGAGGCGCCGATGCCGCTCCCGAGGTGCCGATGCCGCTCCCGAGGCGCCGATGCCGTTCCCGAGGCGCCGATGCCGCTCCCGAGGTGCCGGTGCCGCCGCAGCGCCCGCGCCGTCGAGGCGAGCGCTCGTCCCCGCGGAGCGCCCCGCCCCTCGGCCCGGCCCGGCCGCCTATTGGCTGCAGGGGCTGATTTGCATGGTGGCGCCCCGCCCCCTGGGGGTCTGTGGCCCGGCGCGGGCCGGGAAGGGCGGGGCGGGGCGGGCGCTCGGGCCCTGGGCCGCCCCTCCCGGGCCGCCCCCTCCCGGCCCTGTGGGAAGATGCTCGGCTCGCGTCGCTTCCCAGCCCGGGGAAAGTCCGCCGCTGGGTGCCGGCAAGCGTGGGCGCGGTGAGGTGGCCCGTTTCTTCGCCGTCGTCCCCGTGGATGTCCCCTGACCTTTCTTGCCCTCCCCTGCCCGCCGGCAAGCGGGGGCTTTCCGACTCTGCGATTCTGTAATTCAGATTGCTGCTGCTTCGTGTAAGGAAGATGTGCTCTTCGCTTCATGCGTTAGAGTATGTGTCAAATTAGGTCCGTTTTTGCATTGTGACTTCAACTCTGACAACTTTGAGCATTCTTGAGGAAGAAACCCAACACCTTCCCCATCATTCTAACTGAAAAGAAACCTAACAAAACTCTGGTGTCATAGTGTTCAATACACAGTAATAATACACATTCATTAGCCACACAAGTAGTTATATAGATTGTTCCAGTCTTTCTGAGATGGGAAGTTTTTGCTTTTCTTGGAAATCTTGGACACATACTTTATTCTCTTTTTCATCACGAAAATTGGATATAATTTGAATCCAGAAATTTTAAAATAGTTACATTTTTGTTGGTGCCAAGAAGTAGCTGAAAGAGCAACTGTGCTTTCCTGAGCAGTCATCAATTATGAGGCTCCAAAATTTCTTACATTGCATCCCACCCTGGATGACCGAGAACAAATTCTGTCATGATGGAGACAATTGCAGAGACGTAGGAAGCTTCCTCCCTCCTTATTTTCTATGCTGGTTTTGCGCCAGGAAAAAAATGTAAGTAATAGGTAAATAATTGGGGTTTTGTGGTTAACAGTCAGTTAAAAATGTATCTGACAGAAAGGCTCTTTTACCTTGAAAAATCCGGGACTGCACTGGGCACTTTGCTGGGATTTTTCTCTTAGACCTTAATGCCGGAGAAAAATTTAGGTGCGTGGGTCTCATCAGTCCCCTAAAACTACCTGAAGGCACTGAACTATGAGTGGGTTTCCTCTTCTTTTTTCTTCACAGCTGCTTTGTGAAACCAGCTGCAGCATCCCCACATGTGGGCAAGCAGTTTTCTCCTTGCCACTGGACCGCAGAACGCAAATGGGCCTTTTGTGTTGTTTAGTGTTGTTAATGCAAGCGGAGCTGAAAATAGAGCTGGGCGTTAATGTAATGTCATGGGTAATCAAAGGTGCAGGCTGCTTTGCGTGGCATGGAACAACAATTACAAATTAATCTGCTGTTGTCTCAGCACAGGCAAAGCTGTGGGTGCATTGACTGATGTGTCTGATGATCCAGTCAAGAACAAAATGCTCCTCTAGAAACATCTGGTGTCTTCTGTATAATTCATGTGGAGGATATGGAAGACCAAAGAGATGAATGTCAAGTCTCCCCTGCTTTGGGAGAGACTTCAGTTAAAATGTCAGTAGCTGAGTAGCAGGCAAGGTAGCAATATTGTTAAAATATTAAGCTTCTAAGAAAGGAATGGAGAGTGAGAGAAATTTATTATTTCTACAAATTCTGCCACCTAGATTAGATGAAGATAAAGAAGGTTCAAAACTCTCATAAAAAGCCTGCTAATTAAGCTACACAAATAGGTAGCTAAAAAAAAATCAGCATTGCTGAACAAGTATCCTGAAGTTCTTGAGTGTATTATGTTGCTAGATATTACAAAAGGTGCCATTTGCATGGTGTTATGAGAAACAAAACCAGATGAGTCATATGAAAAGATTGTTGTGTCATCATATGTACCAAAGACACTTGTTTTGGATTATTATGCTCATTTCAATTACTTCTGAAATAACATGAGCAGTGTAGATTGGTAACGGAAATGATTAGAGAGAGGAAAGGGATTTTCCAAAATAAGGGATAAAGAATTTTCAGTCTTGTAATTTTATTCTCCTGTGAGTCCTGAGCAGCATTACATACCAAGCTACCAAAGTAACATATTAATTTTTTTTCACTTTCTACTATCTCTTATTATAAGAGAAACACTTTGTAGTTTACCAGTGAAAGCAAATACTCAATTTACATAGATAAAGGCAGAACTTGTTAGTATAGGGATCACAGATGCCAATAAGGTTCTAAAGGAGTTTGGGCAATAAAAATGTACAATACATCTGCAGACAGTAAGCCTCTCTTTTAGTTCTTTTTTTTCTTCCCTGAAGAGCTATTGCATTTTTTTTCCCTTAAAGGCTTCTAATCCTGACCTAGGTCTTGAGAGATTGCTTTGAATGAGCCAGGTTTTTCTTCCAGTTCTCTCATCTCTAGAAAGAAGATAGACATAATTACTTTCAGTTCTCATAAATGTGTATTGAAAAGTAATATATAAACAAATTGGAGTCTCGTGTGTGAAAATACCTTGAGGATGTGTAGTATTTCACGGACAATTCACTACATGAGAGAGACCCATAATCTCCCTGCTGTGGTGCGTGATGCTTCCAAAGACATTTCCAACCAGGAAACTGAGTTTCTTCCAGAGCCTAAGAAATTAGAAATTATGTGGAAATGTAGATTTCTCATTGCTACCACTTGCCAACATCTCAGGGCATCTGGGAGTTCTGGGGAATCTCAATTTTTGGGAAGAGCAGTTTCACTGGGCGACTTACACACAGGTGACATACAGGCCCCTGTTTGTCTAGAGCTTACCCATCTCTACAAAGCAGTTTGTACCCATAACATCTGTACTGGTTTCAGTATGCAGTTATAGTAGTGTCAATTATCACAGCGTCCCGCTGTGGTAGGGAGAAGAAGAGAGATCCAACAGGCAGGCATTGTGCAGCAAGATTGATTTATTTACTTATTTTACAAACTCTTTTATAGACCTTTTTCTTCATAGTCTAATTGGTCAAAGGATCAGCCACCCCTTTGGGGTGATTGTCTAAAATCCTAAAACATCCATTGTCAAAATATTTTTCTATTATACTATAAACAAGGCTTTGCAAGGTCGCAGGTGTTCATAGCTTATAGAACTCTACTAATATCTTCTGTGAGAGAGAAAACCATCTCACAGGACTGGAAAGAAGCAAGAGAAATTCTTGCTAGCAGCATATTTGCATCCACAGTCAATCTGTAATAATTGACACTTGTGAATAATTGACACTTGTGAAACTTCTGGCTAAAAATAGAACAAATTGCTACCAGTTCAGTTGTGTATCCTAGAGCTAGTTCTCAGACACATATAAAATTCATGTACACTTTTCTGGATGTGCAGTACACATGAGCCTCTTCTAAGCTAGAATCAGATCTGATGTCATCTAGCTCACATTGATTCAATTAAAGCAATGATTCATGGTCCTGGAAAAATAACTTTTTTCTTTTAAACCTCATGGATCAGTAGAGTCATTCTGGCAGTATATGATTTGTCAATTGCCAGGTGAGTTGAAGGGAGACACCAAAAGACTGATGCTAGAAAATTCTTTCACTATATTCATTTACCAGAGAAACTGAGCCTTCATCTGTGATACTTCCAGCTTGAGAAAAGTCCAACATTCCTTCTCTCTTTTCACATTTCACTGTAACCTCTCACAAAAGCTACTGGTGTTACAGAACAGCTTCATCAATAAATGTTGCTGATGTAAAGAGATTCTCCTTGGCTGCATGAGGAATAGAGTGCTGAAAATAATTCAGAAGCCAAGTATCTCCACAGGTAGCTAAATCCACTTTAATTCTTTGTTGAAGCCCATGGAGCTATTTGGATTTACATAGGGATAATATAGTGCTCTAGGTATTGAGCCCTGCAGATGTTTTTCTTTTCGCTTTCCTTTTCTCTCCTTCATTAGGAAGGAAGAAGAGTGTTACAAAAGGATGGAGTGCTGAGAACTGTGCAGATGTAATTGCTGTGGAGTCAGAGGATGCCCTGTGCCAGGGCCCTCTCACTTGCTTATTTAGGAAAGGATTTAACATTCTTCTCCAATTATGCCCAAAAGGCATGTGAAGCCAGCCCTGGGTGTATTGCCCCTGAATTCCTTGTGAACCACAACTTGGCACTCATGCCTGGCTCTGAAGGTTCATTACCTATACACGAGTTCTTAAAGAGTTGCAAATCTAGTTAGGGCTGTATCAAATGCCAGATTGGATGCACGGGAAATAGCCCTGGGACTCCTGTTGACTTCAAAGATGATGGCAGGTGCCAGCATGTTTTATTAAGCTAGTAACCAATAAATGAACAAGTTCAAAATGTTTTCACATCATGGATGTAAACAAGTACAGTTAACTGGAGCCAGTGGAACAATACTGATGTCTGGGAACTGAAGGCTTGGTTGATTATCGGGTGAGCCACTGGATTTCTCTGCCGCTGTCACAGCTTTTGAATGCAAGAGCATAGCCCACACATCCAACATGACAAAGGCCCCATCACATCAGCTGGCCTAATGGGAAGTATTACCTAACCCTGTTCCTATACTTCAGTAGAGGTGTGTGTTCTAACTCCTGTAATCAGGCAGGAATGAGGTATTTCTCCTGCACATTTGTGTGCCCATAGACTGAGATCAGTTAACTTCTGCAGTATGGGGAGCACTTTGCAACCTGTCAGAGCAGAGACAAGGACATCTTTATGTCATTCAAGAGGGATCAAAAAGCCAGGGGAGGAAGGCACATAGCAGGCACTCAGATTTGGGTATAGTCCCAGTAACAGTAGATTCTAGGGCAAGTTCATATTGCCGAAAACTACATGCGCTATTTTTGCCTCATCACTACTCTCTGAGCAGAAAATGGCCAGGCTGTGTATTAGGTATGAAGGGAGAAGTACCTGGGGAGTAATAAAAAGGGATTTTTTTTCCCAGAGGTTAAAAGCCTTAAATGGCTTAGAAGGGTGAGGCAAAGAGTAAATAGACCTTCGCAAAGAGAGCTATTGCAAAATGAGGATATTTCCATAGCTTTTTTGGAGCATCCTTTTCACATTAGTCATTCAGAGAAAAGGTGTTATTTTCTAAAACTCACTGATTTTCAATGACATAAAACAATTCTATCCTAGAATTGTGTGAACATAAATTTTATACTGCCATGTTGATGGCTCACCTTATTCAAGCTGCCAGTGCTTTTCAGTAAGCAATATAACATCCAGAAAGTGGTGGGGAGCCTGCCTAAACTGCACAAGGTGCTCCTGTACCATGCAGACTACCTTCTTCTGAAGGCATGCTGCACATGTGGAAACCTTTTAGGTGGCTTTGTGGCTAGATCTAAATACCTTGTGGTAGATCTTCCCAAAGGTAGTGACGTGCTACAGATCTGAGAAGAAAAAGAAAAGCTTTCTGTTTAGTTGAAGGCAAGGGAAGAATTATTTGGGATCATTTAGCTGAGAATACCCAGACAGGGAGTAGTATGTTTCACAGCCCAGTCATGACCGATTGCTGCCTGGAATCTTCTGTGAATGGCGGGGCAGATTGTATCTAAGCAAGTTGTACATGACACAGTAACAGCATGAGAGATTTCCTTGGAGTGAAACGAAGTCACTGCTGACGCGTGCATGTTGTAGCTAAAAAAAGAAAAACAAACAAACAAAAAAAACCCCTAAAAATTAATGGTACTTGTCAAAGTAGAAGGGTATTTGTCAAACACCTTGCAAAACTTATCTGAGAAGAGTGAAGGCTTACGTTTTATCTTTGAAACCTGTCTGATGGCTGTGGCAAGTATCCCAGGATTCTGAGAGGCAGCTGCTACCGGCCACACTGCAAGCCTCGCAGTTAAGAAAGGCAAGGACAGGAAGTACCGGGGGCACTGAGCAGCTGCACAGTAAAGCCACAGGAGCCCAGAGGTCTCTTCCCATTTACCCCAGCCAGGGAGCATCTCTGTACATGAGAGTGAGTAAGGCAGAGGGGCAGCTGAGTACCTGCACTGCTTTTATAAAGCTGCCAGCTTTTGATGGATGCAGCTGCCTCGGTGATTAGTCACAGAAAGATCAAACCTGCCCAAACCTTCTGGATTCCTGGGTGAGTCCCTGGCGCTTCCAGCTCTCCCCAACTCACCCTGTGCTCAGAGGTAGCAGTGGGTGAGAGAGGCTCTGCAGCAGCCAAGGGGTACAGTCATCTTTCCATGAGAAGCAACTATTAGCTTGCAATTAATTTAATGTGCATCTAGGCTGAAGCTGGGCACTGGCACTGTTAAACATATCCTTTAACTTCTGGATCTCTGAAAACTTTAGATTCTGGCCTTTGCATTTGCCAGGTTCATAACTGAGTAAGCAAAATGATGTGGAAGTCCCAACAGGTGAACCAAAACCAGAGCACACAGCCTCTCTTCGAATTTGTCAATCTAGAGAATTATTTGGTGTGAAAATGTGTTTCACATATATTAAAAAAAATTAATAATAATAAAAAAAATATATATACACTTTACAAGTTACATCTGTGTGTAGGTTGTGTAATACTATGGCAGAGAAGGAGTACTGCACTGTGCTTACAGGCTCAGTTCTTATTTCTTCCTCTTCCTCGTGCTCTGAGCTTCAGCAATGCAACCTAGCCTGGCTATGCCTCTTTTTTAAGCTAGATAAGTATCTACTAGGAGTAATTCAAGTATGGCTGATTTTAAATTGAGGTAGAGAGTGGATTAGATGACTTTCTGAAACTTATTTTAGCCTAATTTTCTAAATCTTATTAAAGATATTAACATGTCAAAGATATTGATAGAATATCTATATATCCTATATATACTCTGTATATTTGTAGAAATACAAATACTAAAATACACTAAAACATAAGACTACAGCTTCAAAGGGGTAAATCAGTTCTCCAAAATTAGAGCCAAATGTTGAAAGTGGGTATTTTTTATTAAGATAATAAACAGTTGCAAGGATATTGTAAGATTTTTGACAGATTACAGGAAATCTATTAATATCATACTAACAAATATCATAAGGTAAATCTGGTAGCTGTTCTTTTAATCCTGAGAAGTTAATTCACCCTTTTTTTTTACTGGAAGAAAATGGCTTCTGGAAATATCTGTCATCTACTATGCCTTTGTACCATGCCTACCAACATAAACCTTGCTTCCTGGCCAAGGTCAGCAGCAGTTCCCCCCCAGAAATACCACTCAGACAGGGAACAAGCACAGAAAACAATGCTCCACGCTACATGGCTTGGAACCATTGGTTTCAGTCAAACCTGGTAGCCGACACTGGCAGTGTTACACCTGTATGTTACAAGGATGTTAAACACAGCTTCCATCTTACAGAAGAAGAAAATTTTTACAACATGATAAATGAAAGAAAACCCAACTAACATTTAATTATGCAAGAAAAGATCCAATATAAATAATAATTTAACGAACTACTCATATTTAATTTTAATTACAACATATACAATTGCTGTGAATACCAACAGGGTGTGAATTTAAAATTAAGTATAACTTAAAAAAATAATTTAATAACAGATAAACGAAATAATATACTGAAGCAAATTTAATATAATATTTAGTTTAAAATAATTTTTAAAAAATTTAATTAATATAAAGCAGCAAATTTAAAGTTCACCAAAATTGGTACTACATCTAGAATCCATCTAGAGAAGTGAGTCTTTACTTCATTCCAAATGGCACTGAATACCTGCATATCAAATTTCCACATGCTCACTACCTGAAGATGACAGGAGAGAGACACATCAATTTATGATGAAAAATGTTTCTATTTTATGACTTCGCAAGAAAATTTTCCAAGTGATGTTTGAAATCTTGCCATATCTGCAGTTTTAGTGACAGTTAAATTAATTACATCTAACATAAGCTTTCTTTAGAGACTTTTTCTCCCCCTTCGTTCCCCAAAGGGGTCAGGTCACCCATTCAATTGATGCCACGCAGTCCTTTACACCCTGTAAGAAACATGGAGGAATGGTGGGGAAAAGACACATTGAAATGACAGATTCTCTAAATTTCCATCTCCACCCATCACAGTTTTCTTAAGGTTATTCTGTTACCCATATGATGCCATTCCTCTGTCTCCCTCTGACTGGATTTTCCACATAAGACTTAGCCCCTTATTGTTCAGAGAGAAGATCATAAATACTTTTGCAATTCAAAATCACAGCCAATCTGTGGGGATACTATGGTCAGTGAGAATGTATTAATGTGAGGTTTGGAAACCTGAAAAATGTTCTCTCTGCTGCCCTACACTTTGCTTACCCTTGGGAACGACCCTCCCTGTTACAGTAAAACTGCATGGCCTGAAAATATGTTATAGGCATAGGAAGAGTTCTTGCTCCCTTTCCTTGATTTTTCTAAGAAAGCCAGCAGTTCTGGGATTTCCAGTGTGAGGAGGATGTTGATGAACTTGAGTGAGTCCAGCAAAGAGTCACAAAGATGGTCACAGGGTTGGAGTGTGTGACCTATAGGGAGAGGCTGAAGGAACCAGGTTTGTTTAGCAGAGAAAAGGAAAGATTTAGAGGATCTAACAGCAGCCTTAATGTACTGAAGAGATTACTGATACAACCCAAATGTATGGCAGGAGAATGAGAAACAATGCTCATAACTGGGATAAAGTTCCAATAGGAAATAAAGGAAAAATCCACATTATGAGGGCAGTGAAGCACTGGAACAGGAGATTGCCTGAATAAGTTGTTGAATCTCTGTTCTTGGAGATTTTCAAGACCCAGCTGGACAAAGCACAGAGATCAATGTTGGCTCTGAGAGTTGGAGCAGCAGATTGAACAAAATTACTCCCTGACGTCTCCTAACGTGTGATTCTAATGTGGTCCAAAATCCACAGCTGTAGAGATCTTGGTGCTGAAAGATCCCTCTAAACAGGAAGCCCTTAAATCCCACATCCTACATACCACAGTGCAAGAACAGTCTGGCTGCTCATGCAGTGCCTGTTAGTGCATGAACAGTGTCTAAGGAAGGCTCATTAGCTGCTGCAACAACGTCAGCTCTTCACAGGCAATGTTCTCACAGCAACACACCTACATTTATTGGCTACCGATCTACTGCACTTGTTTCCCTGAGATTTGTTATTTCTAAGGATACATATCTGCAGTTATATAATTTGCAGCTTTCTTTGGAAACAACTCAGTCTTCACTCAGGTTTCTGGGTAGAGCAATCTCCCCACACTGTCTGTCAGTGCAAGTCACAAAACACGCTTCCCTGGCACCAGCTGGTGGCCTGACGGGGAGCATTGCCAAACTCTTATGGGATCAGTAGGTGCTGAGGTATATCCCAGATCTTTGTGACTTGGTCAAAGAACTGTAGAAGGCAGTGTCACACTGTAACACATTTGCAGTATATTTCAATTGATAAGAGGGATTTATTAGAAGCTGACAAGTAATATGCCCATCAGTCTTCAAACCTGTACTACATGGAAATTTTCAGAATCTTACTGCCTGAAGATGAAAGGAGATAGATGTGCCAGTTGTTGAAGGACAATGTTAGACTTGAAAGATGATTTTCCAAGTAACATTAGAAACCCTGCCATACATGTGGCTTTGGTGACAATTAAATTGATGGACTAAGCTAGGTTTTTATGTGACAACAATAATAATATTGCATTACATTTATAAACTATGCTCCACTTCAGGCTCTCTAAACCAATTTGCAAGCAATTACTTTAAAATACTGCTGTGTGTATTGCTACCCATGTATTATAGATGGGAAAGAAATCACAGAAAGTGTCAAAATGCCTAGAGGTGTACAGCAAGTCTTGATCTAACTAGAAGTTGCATCCAAATCCCCTGAGTGCTAGCTCTCTCTTTTCATGAAAAGACTACATGTCTTTTCATGTCTCTGCTTTTCTCTTACAGATATTTTGTTTCTCTAAAGGCTTATGCCTCTGTACAGCCATCTTTCTACCTAAATAATTCTCTCCCCTCAGTAATTTCTTAGGTGTGAATGCTATTCAGGTGACATGGAAAAAACTGTGTGCTACTTAATGAGCCTATGCCAGTTAAAATTAATTGCCAGATTCTGCTCTCAGTGAAGTCAGTGGAAGTTTGAATATGGTATCAAATGAGACAGGCCCAATATTAAAAACTACAGGAAGCATAACATGGAGGATAGGCAGTGGGTTGTTTTCTTACTGGTATAGAGGAGAATCAAAGTTTTTATAAGGACATGTAGTGAGAGGAAAAGGGGAAATGGCTTTAATCTGAAAGAGCATAGGTTTAGATTAGATATTAGGAAGAAATTCTTTACTCTGAGGGTGGAGAGGCACTGGAACAGGTTGCCCAGAGAAGTTGTGGATGTCCCATCCCTGGAAGTGTTCCAGGCCTGGTTGGATGGGTCTTTGATCAACCCGGTGTAGTGAAAGCCGTTCCTGCCCATGGTTGGTGGGTTGGAACTGAATGATCTTTAAGGTCCCTTCCAACCCAAACCATCCTATGAATCAGTGATAAGGATCATGTATCCAGGTGAATGAACAGACCAAATGTGTCCTCTAGCCAATGCCCTTAAGACAAGACAGAAAGCAAAATGAAATTAATTATATAAATGCTCTGGCAGCTGCCTTTGGCAGTTAAAATATTTATTTTTAATGAAATGCTTCCCAGATCCTAGAGACAAGCACAAACTAGCCCCCAGAACTCAGATACTTACACAACTGCAAATCACAACCAGACTTGTTAGTGTCCCATCTTCCTAATGAGCTGATCCAAGAATCCCAACTCTGATGCCCCAAACCTTGCGGAAGAACGCATTCACACCCAGATACAGGCAGAGTAATTCAAATCCAATAGTACCACACATCTGTAAGAAATGTTTTGTGCTAGTGTACCTTTATTAGAGTACCTTTCTTAGAAAAAAAACTACTACCAAAGGTCTGTCTAAGCCCAAAGGCTGTTTCTTTTACAAGCCATTAATACCACTCAGTAGAAAACTAAAATAGAGTTTGATGGTGACTTGTGTCTTCAGACAGCTGCCCAATAACCAATAGCTGTAGGATTTCTGCGATGAAGGTTGCATTCAAGCATTCAAACAGCTGAAAAGGTGTCGTCAGGGCCAACGCACAAGTTGTTGTTTATATGGAACATATTGGTTGAAGCAATTTAAAAGTGCATTCCGATTCACCCCCACCCCCCTTCCTCCAGCTCATCCTGGGCAAACAGAATTTCATTTTGGGTAAAAAAGTGGAAATTTTCAGATTTGCTACAAAAATGGTAGAGCTCATTGTAGTTAATGATATAAGCGTCTCTGCATACCAGTCAAAATGCAGGTCTCAAAGGAGCTCCTCAGCACAGGGTGAGGAGGACGAGAAATGCGTCAGCACACGTGTGGGCTCAGTTCAGACTCTGCTTGAGGATGTAGGAGGAAACAGAAACTTAACTGACAATAAAATTTTCCAAAGGGCTCATTTACCTAGATCAAACCATTTCAGACATAAACAAGGCTCACCTAGAGGTGCTGTGCTGTGCTGTGCTGTGCTGTGCTGTGCTGAGCTGAGTCAGTGAAAAAACCTTCATGGAGAGCTGGAGCAGAGCTGGGTGATGGGCACAGAGCAGTACCAGCAAGGAGCCTGCTCTGACACCAGGTCAGCATGGAGTTTCTGGCAAAGGATTTCATTGTCTGTGTCAAGATCCTCATCTATTTGATTAGGGCAGTGCTTTCCTTTCTTAGTATGGCCATCAAGAGTTAGTGCTTGTAGGTTACTATACAGTCCTCAGAAGAAAGGCTACTGTACTTTCTAATGTGTTTTATAAAGGAAACAGTGACATCCATAAAGTACATGACTGCCCTCAATGTTTTGTTTCCTTTTCTCTCTAGACTTGTGGCTAGCTTTTTCCTAAAGCATGCTTCTGTTTCTTTAGCTGATAGAACATCTGACAAACAACTCTCAATGCAAAGGTTTCTCTAATTCCGCCTGAGCATAAAATATTCTTAGCTAAAAGGCCATTTTCTTCTTCCACAAAACAGCAGTCAAAATAATACACTTGCAGAAAGATTTTGGCTTATGATTTCTATGCCACCATTCTGGAATTCTACACACACATAAAAGATCCACCTTATTTCCTAAACCTAACTTACTATTGAAAATAGTCTTTTAAATAGAGTAATAATAGTCCCTTAAGAAAAGATGAAAAGTACAGATGCTGTTTTTTTGATTCAAACTCCATGGGAAGATCTGTTAGGATCATAATGGTGAATAGTTTTAATAGTGAAGGAAAACACAGATAATTTTTTTCCCCCCTGTGTGAAGGAAGAAGTACTTGGCCTCCTCCCAGGGATTCTGGGAGGAGAACTAAACAGCAGAGTGTATCAGAAGGAGACATTCCATGGGTACCACTGAAATGATTCAAACTGTAATTAACTATCCCTGCTGTCTCAAAATACAGGTGCATGTGCATTTGGGAATGAGAGGAGGATCAAATTACAAACTGAGTCACTCGACAAGCTTGTTTTACCCTTCCAATTATGCAAGCCAGTTTGTGACTCAGCAGCTATACAAGTCTGTTCTCCAATGGCAAGACAAATCAGTTCTGCAGCTGAGTCATTCAGAGCAGCTCTTTTCACACTGATAAATTCAGCAGTCAGCCGTGGTACCGAAAAGATTGTGGAGCCTTTATTACCTGTGTGAGATACAATAAATATAGGAGAATAATCTGCAGCTCATCTTCACACAAAGAATTCACTGAATAGGAGAGAAAAAAGCTGTCATGAGATTACACTGACCAATGTTTATGGTCCTTTAACTAAAAGAGACCAGGGTTTTTTTCTGATAGTGTTTTCTGTTGTGTGTTCATCCCTTACTAATAAAAATCACTTGACAACATGCTGTAATTGCAAATGTAGTTGAGAATTAATTTCTTTAATTGTCTTTGACTTTTCTTTCAAGGTTTGCAAATAATTTCCTACATACTTGAGTGTGACAAGGTGTCGTGACAGCTACAGATAGTCACAGATTCATGCACACATTGGCTTGGGAATCTCTGCCCCAACCTGTTCCTCGAAAATGCTGACTTTTTGCTGGCACCAACAATAAGTTTTCCTTAACCTTCAGGCTTGATCCTTTTGAGGTGCCAAGTATGAACGACTGCTGTCAATGGTCCTGGCACTTGAAATACCTAACCTAAGTTCTTAAGTCTACTGGCAGAACCTCTAAACAGTATTTGGAACTTTAAGTGAAGAACCCACAGGTTAGACTGCACTTCTCTTTCTCTGCCTGTTAAAAATACGTCCCGTTAATCCTGTTCAAAGCCAGGTGTCTTTATGCCCAGAGGTGAATATCACAGATAGCCGCGATATTTGATGTAACAATAGCACCATGAGGCTGTGAACGAGGCCCTACTGGGTGAGTACAAACAGTGTAGGAGAACGTCTTAGCCAAGAAGA
Organism: Corvus cornix cornix; assembly: GCF_000738735.6. Taxonomy (NCBI): domain Eukaryota; kingdom Metazoa; phylum Chordata; class Aves; order Passeriformes; family Corvidae; genus Corvus; species Corvus cornix. The sequence continues at coordinate 49,432,767 of NC_047056.1, forward strand.
GCCATTGTCAAGGTACACAAGGCTGAAAAAGATAGAGAAAAGGGAACAGAGAGTTACAGTTTTCAAATGCTTTCATTTCATACTGAAGGCTTTTCCAAAAATGGGCTGCCATACACAGCTGTATGTGAATACCAAATCATCTGTGCTTCACAGCAGCTATTCTGAGAGTTGCATAAGCAGTCATCAACACGATCTACGCACATCCTGTTGGGGCTCTAGATTACAACCCCAGTGCCAGAAGTTTTCACAATGACTGGTGCTTTTCTTAAAGCCTCTTTCCCTGCAATCAAGTATGTGAACATTTCAGCTCTAATCTTCTGAAGTTAAGTACCTTCAAACATCATAAAAATAAATACTTTCAAACATTTATGGAGAAAAGCAATTACAAAGTGAAATATGGAAGCTCAAAATGCAAACAGAAAAAAAAAGAGAGCAAACAATACACACTATTTAAAAACAATGGCAAAAAATATCCCCACATCTTTGAAAGCTTACTTAAAAATGTCCAGGTTTGGGGGATATTTTTGTCAAATAGCTTTTGGTTTTTGGTGGTTTCAAGGTTCTTAGTCTGCATGGTGCTGAGGAGGTGGGAAGAAATATTACAGTCTAAAAGAGATCTTTTTGCTGTACTCCTTGAATGTTTGCTTTCCAAAATCAGCAATTCTCTTTCAAGCTCTCAAATCACATTCCAAGATGTATAGATGGGATGGTTATCATCATACATTACTAACGTTACCCAGCCCTGACTATAAATAGCTTGCTTCCAGTGGCTTATTCCTCGCCAAGTTTCTACACTCTGGGGTTTTTTTTTATTTTGAGGATCTAGTCAATTAAGCAATTTTCAGCTTGTGACGAATAAGATATTCCCAACAATGAAACCAACAGTCAAAAAGACAATTATTATGAGTTACTAAGAGTTGGGATTTGAACATATTCATTTGTCTATGGTGCTTGGTGTTGTGAAAAATTATGTTCTGTTTGCCTTAAAAGTAATAAACAGCAATACTTTGAAAAAGCTGAAGGTGAGATACGCTTCATCATCTTATTCGTGAGAGCTTTACTTTCACAGTACATGCAAGAGGCTTATGTACATTTCTTATTTCAAATGAGGAAGTTCCCAACCCAGGCTGAGAAACAACTGGTTTATAGCAGCCTTATAGCAGCCTTCCAGTACATAAAGGGGACTTACAAGAAGGTTGGAGAGGGACTTTTTAGCAGGGTGTGTAATGGTAGGACAAGGGGAAAAGGCCTTAAACTGAAGGAGGGTAGACTTAGACTTGATTCTATAATTCTGTGGTGAACTGGTGGTAACTGGTGTGTGCCATTTCCTAGAGACACATGGAAGGGACAGTTATATTCTTCCACCTGCAATGATAGTAATATCCTAAAAATCCATTGCTTCCCTCTCTCTCTTTTGCTGTTTGTCCCACGAGCAATCAGTCTGAAATTTCACAACATGACTTAGTACAACACACACCAAATAGGTGAGCTAATGACTGACTGTTATCAGTGGCTCCATGCTTCTCCTGCTCTTATTTTCTACTTTCACAAACTGACTTGCTATGCACTAACAGATGAGCTGCCCTTGTGCACAATACAGATGATGGATTTTTTTGTCTAGATAAGGGTGATGACACCAATGTCCTCTGTGCTTACTGCAGAGAAGGAGGTGAAATGATGAATACTTGTGCACTATGTGTGTAGTGGAAAGCTGGAGAGAGAAAAGGCTGGCTACAGATAGGCTTCTTGGTACAGAACATTTTTAAATACTGTTCTGAAGAAATCAGTATTTTTGAAACATGATGATTACATGGCAGATAAAAAAAGAAACAGCTGCATTAAGCAGCTTCAAGTCAGACTTAAAAAAAGGAAAGTTGCCTCCTCTGTTCTTCCCTTCCTTGCATATAGAAAGAATACAGTGATATGATACACAGAGCTACTCAATGGCCAGATCAATTTCTTCTAATTTAAGTTTGTGTACATTTCTAATATCTTCTCTAGGGCCTATTTAAAGATGTACCTTTCATCACTGCTACTTTTTTATACCTTACTGAACACGATTAATAGCTGTATTAAGCTGTGGCAGTTTATCTGGAGTGAATGAAGAAAACACACCAAAGAAAATGGACAGAATACAGCTGCTTCTTGGATAGTCCTGTAGTCTTCCTCAGTTTTGTTGTGTTGACTATTATTACTTCATTTTATTTCCAAATGCATCACAGGAACAAACCTTTCCCATTACAAAAACATGTATGGACACAAGTCCTTTCAATTCACCTGGCAGACTATTACTGGCTCTATTTTTAGCCTGAAGAGGTAACTAATCACATTAGTGGACAGGCTTTTATTTTCAAAGTGATGGCTTTGGAATAAAGAACTTCCCTCTAAACAGCAAGTGAGAACTGCCTCTACCAGGCCTCCGTTGTGCTCCATCTCCCTCCACACCACATTCCTCAGATCACCGCATTATTTCCGAATCTCACCTGTAAGCGCTGTGCTAGTGACCCCTACTGTCTCTCTGCTTTTAGCGTGCTCCTACACCTTGTTAGGAAATTCTCAGGGGCATCTAAATGAAGCTAATTCAATTGTGCTGCGCACCTAAGGCACACAGCTGTTATTCAGACCCATACAGAAGGCGTAGAGCATCACAGTGATAGTCACAAGCAGATGATGGAAGCTACAAGGCCCAGTCTTTGTGATCCCTAAGCTGCTCCTGGGCAAGGCACCGTTAGTGCAGGTCACAGGTCTACTCAGTCTGACAATTCTTCAGCAGTGAATTTCTCTAGCTACAGTCTGATTTAAGATAATATGATTGATTACGTTGATACAGAGCAGCCTGAAGTGTATGCCTTCAATGGTACGATACACAGTATTTCTTCTTTCTTGATTTTTAAATTCCATATTCTTCCAATCTATAGCTTTGGCAGAGAATCAGCCATACAACCCTAAAAGAAGCTTCCAGATGTTGGAGTATTTATGCACTATAAAATCAAAGCAATAACAAAACACAGTTTCTAGTAGTGGAAGAAACTTTGAAACTTAACCATGCTTGCAAGGGCAGTGTTTCCTCTGTCCCAGCAGCAGCCCAAAGGCTGCAGGTGGCTGCAGTGTGAAGGCATATTCTTACCCTGCAGCAAAATCATGATTCTGACTGCAAGGCAAAGAAATCAGGGCAGTTTACATAAAACAAGGTGGAAAAAGAGACTTGCTTGTGAAAAATGTTTTTCACAGGATCTTTGAGAAAAGCAGCAAAAATGCCTTCCACCTCTTACAGGGCCAAAATAAGGGCTGTCTGAGGCTGATAATGTTGGTAGGCTATAACAACATTTGAGAAACTGCATCACAGTTCATGTGATAGCATAGGAAATGTGAAAAAAACCCCAAAACATGCAATTAGAGAAAGGTAACTTTTCCAGCCTAAAATTGCTAAATGGTAATGTAACCTCTGAAAATAATGATTTAAGAACCCTGTTTTAGCAGAAGCAACATATTTCTAATGAAACACATGCTTTAAAAAAATTCACATGCCACATAGACATGAGGTTTTTATCATTATTTAATTTCCAGCACCATTCCTTCCAGGCTAATGCAACCTGAAACATTTTTACCTCTCTGTATTTGTAGGATAAATCAATATAGTGAAGAACAGAGACATTTCAGGGAGGCGGGAGGGAGGGGGGAAGGCATGTATCCCCATCTTATCATCTTTCTGGGTATGTGTTGGATTTATCTATTAAGAGTGTCACATCCTCTTGTTTGCAGAGTGTTTATTCCTCCACTCGTCTACCCAAAGAGTCAGTAGGGAATTCAAAAATTTGGTTGTGTCTTGCAGTGGGCAGCCACTGACACTGTCTTTCTTGTTCCAGCAGCCCCCTCTACCGTCCTTCTCCACATTTCGGAGGAGCAACCAACCGCTCCGTGTTCATGGAAGAAGAATTTTTGCAGGTCCAACCCTGACACCTAGTGGCCTCCGCAGTTCCTTACGTCCTCCCGGTCTCTCCACCTTTTGAAACTTGGCTTGAAAAGATAGAGCATTACTCTCCAAATAAAGAATTTCAGCTCTTAAATCCACACATTTATGCAATTTCCATAAGTAAGCATCCATTTTTGTATATTCTGATAATTATATTTATTGGTATTCAGTACAAAAACCTTGACATAACCCAAAATGTATCTTATTCAGGAATCCTTGTCACACGAGCATATTACCACTGAGCAATAATTCTCTCTCTCTCTAGCTGCATCTGCTTTTCCCCACTCATTTAGTATTCCTAAACTTGAAATGAAAGTGCCCAAGTGCAGCCATTCATTTTGTATGGGCCTAACAAGAAAAACAAGGCCCAACAACAGATTTTATTTTTGTATAGAAGAAATGAAGAGAAAGTGAATACAATTGAATATAATTCTTCAAAGCTAGCAGATGGAACTTTTTATTTTTTGAGTGAAATTGAAGTTCAGTAATTACATGTAAATAATTGTCACTTGCTTGTCAGCTGGTAATTTTACTACCTATTTTTTCTTCCTAATATTGGTAAGCTTGTCTGGCAGTCTCAGAGGTTTTTGATCAAAGCCAATATAGAGTGGAGTTTTGGTGTGTTTTTCCAGAACTTTGGATGCTTGAATGCAGCATTTTAATCTGGCCCACTAACAAACATGCTGAAAATTTCAGATTTACGCTTCCCATTCAGGTTTGGAGGGGTTTTTTTGTTTTGTTTTGTTTAGGTTTGGTTTTGTTTGGTTGGTGTTTTATTGCTCTTATTTCATTGGTTTTTTGTTTTGGTTGGCTGGGGGTTTTCTTCTCTCTCTTTTTTCCTTTTCTTTTTCTTTTCTTTTTTTTAAACTAGAACTCTTATACCTGTTTAATTTAATGCAGTTGCTGCTCCTAGAAACTGCAACATCTGCAAGAGATGGATAAGCTTCTGGGAATCATTTCTGCTCCAAAGACTGATTATTTTAATCAATACATCTCCTGGTTTCCAAGAGGATACAAAACAGCTTCAAAACAGCTGTGAGGGCAGCCTTATGTGTCACTGTGTTGGCATGGAACATCTGTTAAAAGCTAGCATTATCCTTGCCATCCCACTCTTTAGAAAGATGCCATTTAAAAAAAGAAATGAAAGCTTTCCCATGTTGAGAATGTGTCTTTCTGTATACCAGCATACATAGAAACTCCTAAAGTGTCATGTTTGTTTATTTTTCCTCTCTTGGTCTCTCTGAAAGCAACCACAGAATGCAACTGCTGTATCCAGCTGTGTAATCTGCTTCCAGCTAAGTAAGCCTTGGTAGCAATGACTCAACAGATCCTCATAAAAATAACAGAAATAAAAATTTATAGTCCTCATTTAGCTCTTTGCACTGAAGGGTAAGGACACTTCAGAACATTGTTTTTACATTGCTTTATATGGCCTTGGTTTTATAAGACACTCACTTTCAAACAAGGGGCATAGAATCATCTGGGTTTTCACACAACATTTCTGTGGATTTCTTTTTGGCTACAGGGCATTTACAAGGACAGGAAGAAATAGCTCAGTGTCCTACTGAAAATTTTCTGGCAATGTGTCTTTCCTATTTTAAAACAAATTATTAAAAACACTACTATCATATGAAAGCATGAATCATTTAATGCATTTTAAACTTAACATTATGTAAGCTCTTCAGCAGAGCTGAAAAAACTTCCATTATGGTGGATAATAAAATTTATTTTAAGTTTGACTTTGACCAAAAGAAGACAGACAACACAAGTTATATTTTCTGTGGGTTTTATATGTGCTTATGGATTTAACATTCAGATAAAATAGTACTTGCACTGTCAAAAAATCATTTTCAACATTAATATTTAATTTTGACTTAACCCCCCTGATCCTGCTCAGCTCTACAGACTGCCTGGGAAATAGTAACTCAGAACTCTTCACCTTACAAAGGAACAGGGATGGGACCTACAGGACTTTCCTCAGTTGTACGTAGCAGAAGTAACCTCACCAAGCTTCTTATTTTGGGAGGACCTGCAAATGCTGTGCCCTCTTCAGCCCTTCTCTACGTGGGCTTGTATGAGAGTGACCACAGAAGGTGCTGTATTGCCCTCTCACCAAGCAAAGGGCTAACGAAAAGGGGTGTTGTGCTGCTCTAGGCACCTCCTGGGTGGTTTTGTGGTAGCTTTTTCTTTCTCCAGAGCCAGGCTTCCCATGTCACTTACTTGGGAAGCAACTCTTGAGTTGCGGTTTATACAGAGACAGTGCCAGGAGCTGGGATTAAGCTGTGCCCTGAAGCGTGAGCCTCGCGGCTTTGCTTTCCTGTTTTCTGACACCTTCTGGCAGGAGAGACTTTCTGATGTTCCCCATGATCCACTACGTGGGTATTTCCTAGCCAGGTGGGACGGTGCATGTCCCTTGGATTCCAGGTGAATTGAGCAGTATCAAAGCTGTTCCTTTGCTTTACGAATTAACGGGGGCTCGAGGCTTTAGACCGAGGCTCAGTTGAGCATCTGGCTCAGTCTGAGTCGCAGCCCCGTACCCGTGCTCAGAATACGAGATCAGATCTGGAGCCAGCCCTCAACCCTCACGTACGTGCTTTGAAATAACTCTGTGTTACAGATGCCGGCCCGGCCTTGTAACTACCTCTTGTCTTACTATGGATTATCTAACTGACGTGACCGGACCGGGAGTAAATTATGTTATTACGATATCAATATTTAATCATGCCGGGGCCCAGCCCCCGGCCGCGGCGGAGAGGAGACTACAACTCCCAGGAGGCCCTTCCCGGCGCGCTCCCGTCGGGCACCGCGGCAGGAAAGGCGGCGGGAAGCGCTGCTGCGCCCGCCGGAAAAGATCCCGGCGCCGAGACCTGTCCGCGTCTCCCAGGCCCTTCCGCGTCTCCCAGGCCCTTCCGCGTCTCCCAGGCCCTTCCGCGCCGCCCAGGCCCCTCCGCGCCGCCGAGACCCGACCCCAGCGCCCAGGCCCTTCCTCCCCGCCCGCCATCCCGCACTCCGCCCGCCCGCCCGCCGCGCCATGACGGACCGCTACACGATCCACAGCCAGCTGGAACACCTGCAGTCCAAGTACATCGGCACGGGGCACGCCGACACCACCAAGTGGGAGTGGCTGGTGAACCAGCACCGCGACTCGTACTGCTCCTACATGGGCCACTTCGACCTGCTCAACTACTTCGCCATCGCCGAGAACGAGAGCAAGGCGCGCGTCCGCTTCAACCTGATGGAGAAGATGCTGCAGCCCTGCGGGCCGCCCGCCGACAAGCCCGACGAGTCCTGACCTCCGTCCTCCTGGTCCCGGCCCTCTCTCCTGTGTGGTTCCCGCCAAGGACTGACCGGGAGAAGTCTCGCAAAATGCCTGCTTCTGGACTCTGACTGTGCGGTCGTTCGCATTTTCTCAAGTGGAAAATAATAAAGCTTACTGGGCATTCCTAATGTTTGGTTTTGTAGTCTCCTTGTAAGAGCTTTTTGTTCCCAAAGGAGTGCTGGTACTCGGTATTGAGCGTTTCGTTGAAACCATCCGAGGTGCGAGTCTCGGATACTCCCAGACAGCATTTTCCTGGCATGATGGATTGATGCTTGCTTGCAAAACTCAGTTTTTAGGGGAGAGAGGGGAAGTTTGTTGGTACTCAAGGGGTTTGGTTTCTTGGTACCATTATTGTGTGTAATGGTTTCTGGTATAGCATAAGTCAGTTCCTCTAGTACTTTAAAACTCCAAATTGGTATTTCTTTAAACACCATTTTCTTGCTTCATCTTTCTTGTACTTTAGAATTTTTCAAACCTTGATTCTTTTTGATGCAACTTTGCTACATTTTTTCCCCCTAATGCTGTCTAGTAACCTAGCATTTTAATTTTTTCTGCATTACATCAAGCAAAGACATTAATACTGGGCTGGCCTCTGTTAATATGGAATAAGAATATAAGGGTTAGTCCCATTTAGAAGTAAAACGGTTTGACATGATGCAGTCTTAGATGAGATTGCATACTGAGCTGATGTTGATTCAGATTTGTCTTTTTAAATAGGCATTCTGTTCACTTACAGTTAAAATAAATTTTGAGTTCCAATGGATGGAAAGGCCTCAGACCAAAACTGTGAGATATGTTGCTTGGAGAAATAAAATGCTCTAATTTCTGACATGTTTGTTTGTATTAACGTTGGAGGGGAAAGTGCAGTGTTTTGTGGTCCTATTAAGACACTATGCAAGCTTATTGATTATTTTCTGAAATTGGTGATCTCTAGTCAGTACATCTGTCCTTTGAAGAATTTGAAGATGGCATTTTTCAAACTTTGTTGCACGTAATAAGATGAGGGCATGGGTGAAGTGGACTGAAAGAAATTTTACCTGCAAGTTTTGTGGGGAACTACTTCATTTTCCAATAAATAAGGCGAATACGTAGAAAACTGGTTTTCAATTTGCCTGCAAGCTGGTGCAGGTAATTTGAAGAGCATCTGTTCCTCACATACTGAGGAACATGGCTGAAAGTTTTTCCAGAAAAAGTTAAGTTCAAGTGCATAGGCACAGGTACACAAGGCAGTCTTGCAAAAATTGAACAAAATTTGCATGTAAATAAAGTAAGTTTCCTGTTCAGTTTAACAGTTCTTGTTAAAAGTCTGCTCTGTTCCCAAATCTTAGAAACTTGCCTTCCATAAGGCGTCTCCTGTGCTGGCAGCCAGTGGGCAGTTGGTGTGTGCAACAGGGAGCAAAGGAGCTTGAGCCTTAGTGCTGGGCCTTGGCAAGTGGAAAGGCTGGAGAGAGGATAACAGGTGCTTTTGTAATGGTTTGCAAACTGAACTTGCAATGTTTTGTGAAGTCTTGAATCTCCTACAGTAAGGAGAAACAGAAGCCATGCAATTTAATCACTCCTGCATAAATTAGAACTTAAAACTATTTCACAGGAGATTTCTCTTAGGATAAACTAGCAATTAGCTCTATCTGTGGAGATTCATTTTAAAATGTGAGCAACAAATATGTAATACATAAGTAAAGATTAATGCTCTTTTGCAGGTCAGCTCTTCACTACAAAGGCCAAACAGCCCTCAGGGACAAAAGATTTTCATGGTGAATGAACTTGCTGGTTCTTCCAGGTATACTTGCTTGGATCTCAGTTAGGCACATACCTCTGTTTTAGCATGGTTGGAAAGATGTTTTTGAAGCATCTGTAGTAAGTAATGATTATGAAACATTAGCACTTCCTTAAGAAATCGAGAAAACCAAAGGGAAGCTGTAATTGCTAAGAATTCAAGATAAACTTGAAGTGAATTGGGAGACACTGAAGAGTTCATTTCTGGACGGTGGTATTTTTCCTAAATCCCAAAGCATTTTAAAAGCCAGAAAAGGCAGTGAATTAACTTCTACATTACTGAAAAGGGTAAAGCCTACAAAGAACAGAGTTAATTACCTGTCCTATTGGGATGCATCTGATTTTTACCTCTATCCTGATTGAAATATGACAGGTACTGTTTGTTTATAAATTGGTTTGATATTTGCATTTATGCTCTTTTTACATCCAAGCAGTATGATTTTTAATGAAAAAATAGGTGGATACATAAAAAAGCTGGTAAAGCTACCCAACAGGAAAAAGTCATTAGTTTTTTTCAGTGGGGTGGTTCCAAGGTTCCGAGTGTGTATTACACCTTTTTTTCACAATGGGTGAATAGAACAGTATAGGAGTCCTAGCACAATACCGTCACTCTATTGCTTGGAATACCTTGATCTTTTTTACTATTTTCTGATTTATCAGAATGATAGCAGTACATTAGTTAACATTTGCACAGTGCAGCAATTATATTAGTGAGCTGTTTTCTGCAAACTGTAAAACTTGGGTCAATTCTTTCATTTTAGTCATGTTCAGCATAAAAGTTGTTTTTTAAGATTATTTGCATATATTAAACTTTCATAGATGATAACATTTGTAGTTTGTTTTAGTATCAGGGTTTTACTTCAGCACATCAGATAATTCCTTTTTAAAGCTGAGCTATTTTAGGCAACACTGGTCTGTAAATCCTCATCAGAGCTCCATTGGTTCTGTGATGTTGCACCACTAACTCTAGATTTTTTGTAGTAAAATGAAAAAAACCCCACAAACATCATCCTTCCCCTTCCCCCCCACAAGAGGCATTTGGTTTCATGGTACACAAAGGGGTTGTTTCTTGGTCGTTAGAATTTAATCATGCAGTATTTCATTTTAGTTCTGTTGTTATAATACATCCATAAATGCATGCTCTATCCACTTTCTACTGCCCTAGTGCTAGCTTAATTGCCCCAAAGAACTTAATTACTTTTAAAATGGATTAAAGTGTGGCACATTGCTGCAAGTTAGACAATCGTGTTTGAAAATCCCATTAATGTCCCTTTATTCCCTGTCTATTTGCCATTTTCCTTCTATATTCATCTCTTTGAATCAATCTTTCCAAATCAATCATATTTGATTTGGAAAAGAAACCCTTGTGAATGTAATAGAGTTCAGTGTATTCTTTGTTGCCTTTTGAAACTGAGCCATCATTCTATGCTATCATGAAGAAATGTGTAAGGATGCTGACATACCTGAAAGCTTCTGACTGCTCTAAAAATAGAACTAGAATAACATTTTTCTTGGGTTCAGAACTTAACCGTTTTTCTTTCTCATTTTCATACCAACTTGGTAATTAGTTTTTATTGCAAAAATCACCAAATACATTGGACTTCCCCTTGTAACATGTACCAGAATAGTCTCTGCCACAAACAGTTCACAACTGGAATTTACTTTGAAACCCACATCAAACGGCTGGAATAGTCCAACTCATATATGTCTATGCAGACTCCTTGTTTTTTGTGAAAAAGAACTTTAGTCCAAATAATTGGTACTCTGATCATGGATGAATAACAGTTCGAACTTCTTGTAAGTTGCAAAAAAATAAATCAATTTTGAGGTGATACATGTGAAATTAGGGTTTTTAAGCAGGTAAATTACAACAGGATTTACTCAAGTTCAAGAGAGGCATGGTTGCCCCATGTTTTTTTCTGCTGGACAGCTGGCTTAGAAGCTCTCAGAGTCCAATGCCTCGCAGGTAATGCTGATATTGGTGCTTGTGGGGCTGCAATGTAAATCACATTGCTGAAGTGGAGTTAAGATTAAATTTGCAAAGTTAGGGTTTGTAAACATCCTACAAAGCCCTGAGGTTATATTTAATGTTTCTCTTCTCCCATCAGGTTTATAGCTTGACTATACATGGCACTGGCATAACTGAGCAGGGAGCTGCTATGGACAGACTGGGAATAAAGAACTGGATGTGAAAATATCTTAAGTGGCCTTTGCTAAGAAATCTGCATGTTTTATATTCTGAGCCAGAAGTCATTACAATCTGTGCAGAAGCTATGTGCAGGCTGCTGCGGGATTTGGTACATGCACAGCTGAGCACGCGTGTAAAGCCCAGAGAATCGGAATTAAACATGACCACAGCACACAGCAGAGCAGACATCAGATGGCACAGGCAAACAAGTTTTGTGTTTCTTCATGTTTGAGTAGCATGTAAGTAGCGTTCTTTTCATATAGCATTAAAAGAAATTGAATCTGCTTTCTAGTTTTTTAAAAGGCAAATCCCAATAGTTACTAGCCTAGCAATTTTCCCATCATGTATCATCAGCTACACTCGATCCTCAGATTTTTAGTATGGTCACAGACTGAAAATTTATTATTTTGATTACTGTCTGAGCTATAGAATTAACAGAGAAGGGTATTTAAAGGAGGTGGAATGTTTTTGTTAAATGTAGTTTTCCAAAAACAAGCAGTGAGCTTCCAATGTTATGTTCAGGACAAAGATAAAATTAGTTAAATTTGAAGCATATTTCTTCACATACTACCATTTCCAGTGATAGCATGGCCCCAGTGTTTAAGTATTCAACTTAACCTTATTGTTCTGGTAAGATTTCCTGGAGGAACAGAAAACATGAGGAAACTGGTGACTTGAACAATTACTGTCCTAATAATATTGGAATGAAAAGTCAAGGAAGAAAATAAAGCAGCTTCTTTTCATCCTGTGCCAGCCCATGTTTGTGGGGGAAGAGAAGCTAAAGGGGGCTTATACGACAGATAAGGACAGACTAAAAATCAGGGTTTGTTGTGATAGAACAAGGGGTAATGGTTTTAAACCGAAAGAGAGTAGTTTGAGACTAGGTTTAAGGAAGAAATTTTTTACTATGAGAATAGCAAAACACTGGAACAGATTGCTCAGAGAGGTTGTAGATGCTCTGTCCCTGGAAGTGTTCAAGGCCAGGCTGGATGGGGCTCTGAGCAGCCTGGTGTAGGTGATGATGTACCTGCTTATCGCAGGAGGGTTGGACTAGATGACCTTTAAAGGTCCCTTCCAACCCAAACCATTTTCTGATTCTATGATTCTAATGTGAGTGGGAAAAATCTCATCTGTCAAAGTGTCATACCAAAGTGTTGGTACCTGTCAAGCAGAGCGAAATAAAGAGTACTTTGTTTTGCTCTGGAAAGGATCAGAGCTGTTGCTAAGGTTGTGGAAGTGCTCCCAGTATCTCTCTCATGTCTTTCCAGTGCAGGGCATGTGACAGCGATACTTTATAACTGTAAAGCCCACAGGCTTTCATGTCATTGTGCTGAAGGATACAGCTTTTTTTTCAAATGTCCTCCTGCTAGATCACTTTCAAGGCAACCTTGCATCTAAAACATTCAGGCCTTTAGCTGTTACTTCTCTGATGTCCATTTTGTAGAACAACCATAGTGTGAAACTTAAAAACAAGTTAAAAAAGATTGAGGATGTAAGAATATGTGGCACCTGCCCGTCCTTACTTCTTTTGTGAAAATAGTCTTTACATTATAAGACACTGAAAGCTCTTGTTCAATCTGTGGAGTAGCAAACTCAATGAGAACTAGAAGGAAACATGTTTCTTTAGAATTCCTTTCATCTTTCTGGTATGTCTGTAATGCACCAGTCTGGTGGAAACCAAAATAAGCTCATTTCTGCTATCTTAGCCTGATACTGTGATTTCCTGACATGCTGTTAATTGCAGATGAGGCTGAGCTGAGACTCATGCAGGAATTTTCTGAACTTTGCAGCATTCATATTTTATGTCCTATTGGGCATAAATAAATAAATATTGAAAAACCAAATATATGGTGCTGATTAATGGAGAACAGTAAATGCTTGTGTTTTCTGTTCACTGATGACAGGGTATAAATGCTGATTGGCATAAGTCACTTCCCACTTGGACATCTTGACTGACATGCATGCAGATTCAGTACTTCATATTTTAAAAGCCTAAGAGTGTCTTTGGCATTATCAGACCACTATTTGTGATGGTTTAAGAGATGACAATAGCTGGGACAGCCAAGCTCACTGTTTCACCTGCAACTGCTCCACAGTGCCTTTTGGGGCACCTTTCCACTCAGGGGACTGGACTCTGCAAGGTATCACTGGGTCAGACTTGGTGAACAGGGCCTTCATGGGTTATCCTGAGAGTGCGGCAGACCCATCCACAGGCTGGAAAAGTGTCCTGTACCCACACCAGAGCTTCAGGATTTTGCTAAGGAGCTGCAATAGGCCTTCATACAAGTGTTTAAGGAGCTATGTTCTGCTTTTCATTGCTTGTTAAAATGTTTTCCTTCTAAGGCACTGATTGTGAATCAGCTATTTGCATACAAATCTGTGAGCACTGCAGCTGTCCTGGGAAGACCCTGGAAAGTTGCAGTGAATGAAGGCTTTGGCAAACAGCTCCTCCAATGCTCCACTTTGTGGTTTTATTCCCAGTATTTTGATTGGTTGTTTATGATGAGGCTTTAAGGGAAAGAGACTAGCCATATGCTCATCAAACAAGTCACAGGAAGCAAGTAGGCCTTTAGGATCTCAGCAGCAGGATGACTGTCTGGGTGGAAAGTGAAGACTTTGTGGGGCAGTGCAGGCCCACAGGCTTTGCTTCCCTGCAGGCTAGGATTTACCAACCTGCCCAGCAGGGCACTTGGACATTCAGTCTGTTAGTCATCCAGGCCTGGATCTTATCCAGCTTTTGCCATCTCATCTGGAGATTCTCATTGAATCACAGTGTTCAAGCACTTGGTGTCTCTCTGGGTCAGGCCTTTAGGTGATTTTTCTTCTCTGCTGATGAAGGCTTGTACCCTGCCAGGTGCTTTGCAAGCAAGGGAGAAGCCCCAATAGGGCCTGCAATCTAGTCAGAAGAAATGTGTGTGTGAAGCCCAGTGGAAAAGAGGATCCCTAGGAAAGTTGATGGAATCATCTCTTTCCAGCTGCATGAACTTCATACCAAAGTTTTGTGGCTGTGAGTTCCAGAACATAGGCCTTATTTTTCAGAGCTGCTTCTTGGCTCTCAGAATATGAAGCATGGTGCAGAAGAGGCAGTGAAAAGCCAAACTTAAAACATTGAAAACTAATTGAAGCAACACTCCTAACACATGCACTGGTGAGACTGCCAGCATCGGTAGAAAAGTGGGCTGAAGTCAGCAATGTACAAGGACTGTATTATCTGTTGGACATGATGTATGTTTTCTAGGAAATGAGGCAGCAGGGTTGAGGGATCACAGTTCTTAATAATTCTTAGAGGAAGAGATTTCATTCTTCATGCTGCCCTTATGGCAGTTAGCAGTAAGCCTTTTCCTGAAAGCTTATCTACCCCCTTCAGCTCTACAAGGACACTACCAGAAAAGCTAATGTCATGAACAGGAACAAAGCATTTTTCTTGGCAAAGCTGAACAACAAGCTTCAGGTGTTGTCTACAAAAAGAAAGCAAGGGAGGATGTGAATGCAAAGTAAAATGCCTGTTTCTGGCTATCGCTCTGTGAGGATGGTCTTTTCCTGCGGTAAAGATAACTTAAACTGAAGATAAGGGCTCAAGAACAAGTTACTTGTGGTAAACTAACTGTGAGAGCTTACCTGCTGCTCTGTAGCTAGTGACCATTGCACATCTTTTCTTTAGTGTCAAATATGGGATCTTCTGCCTCTTTCTTGGAGGAACTTTCTTCGCATCGTGGAGGCACTACAAGGAGAAAAACAGGGCAGAAAAAACTCCCTCAGGCAGCTGCCCCAAAGTAGGTGATTACAGTGCGCCGCAAGTTCAAACCCTGATTTCCCAGGCTGTAACTCCCGTGTCTTTGGTGTAAGCCATTAAGGGAACCAGCTGCAGTAAGTCAGGGTAAGTCTCTCCTGCGGAAGTGTAGGAGTGCCTCGACAGACTGGAGAGCAAAGGGTTGCAGAGAATTTACCAGAGCCCTGTGACTGGGTCCCAAAACACAGGGGAGGGCAGCTAAGACAGCAGGGTATTCCGACAGCACCTTGACCATCTGTGGGTCTCCCTGCATCTGTGTGAACAGAAGCACTGTATAAAACCAAAAAGGTTAAATGAAAAGATCTACTGCCAAGGGAAACCTCTTATATCTTGTGAACAGCTTTCTTCTTTTTAATGTGTTGACTCCAACTCAAAACTGCATACTGGTAAGAGACCTTTTTTGCCCCTTATAGGAAATGCATGTATTCCAGATAGAAGAGCTGTTTCAGATGCTTGTGTAGGATGAAATACGAGTCTGCTCAGTAAGTTGGAGAGAATTTTACTCTGAAATTTGAAAATGGCACAATATCAAGTTTAGTTCTGCAAATACCCTAACACTTGGGTATTTTCAAGGCAGGACAAAGCATAGACATGAAACAAAAGCATTCAGGGTTTCTGGGCTTCCCCCTTAGGATAGCAAAAACAACATCCAACTCTTACTTCAGCTTTCAAGATGGCCTTGCAGCCAAACATAGCTCAGCAAGGACTAAACTCTAAGCTGGTTGTTGTATATATAAATCATCTCAGTGGATTTCTGGAACTGATCCTCATTATTTATTTGCTTTACTTGTACCTTTAAAATATAGGAATTTAGACACAGTACAAGCTCCCATCCTGGGCACATTCATCTCCTCCTTTGCCTTGGGAAAACATTTTGATCCTAGTTTGGCCAGAAAATTTGTTCATCCATTTTCTATGTTCTCCCTCAGAATAAAGGCATGACAAAGATTTAGGACTGAAGACATCATTAATTTACATAATACTTGCATTAATACACTCCTCGGTCATGTGGGGAGTTAGAGTCGTCTTATTTCACTATAGTCAAGCACCTAAGCTTTTGCTTTTTTAATTCTGAGGGACAGCAGGCCAGTGGGTTTGTTTTTGCCTTTAGTCCTGAGCACTGCCTGGCAATGCAAGGGCAGCAGCACTCGGGACAGGCCAAGAGGAAGGCTCAGGTCTGATCATGCCTTCCCTGCTGAGGTGAGTAACGAGGCCTCGGGCCCTCTGTCCCAGTCACACCTGTCCTGTCCCCACCCATCCCATTCCAAAATCCCCTGTGCCTGGAATGGACTAGCCCAAGCCTCCAGGAGCCTGGGCCAGGACAGGTTATTTGCTTTGCTTTGCTTTGCATTCACATGTAGGTACTTTTTACACTCTCTTTGGTCGAGTCTGGGGCAAAGTTTGGCAAGGGAGTCCACTTTGACTGTGACTCGACAGGAGGGTCTCCCTTATTCCCTTTAATCCTCACTGTTCCCTATCCTTACCCTTCCCCCTGTCTCCACATAGATAATGTTTGGGTTGAGTTCACTTTTGTACTGGTTGATTTCAGGTTTCAGATTTCAGTTTGCTTTTTCTCCGTGTGCTTTTACCACCTAGTAACCAGTAGAGTGAACCTTGCCTATGAACTCCATTGTGCTTTCTCTTTTACCTGCTTTTGCTGATGAGAACTTTTGGGGATTTTAATATGATTCATTTGCTACCTTCTTAGTAACAGCCATAGCTGATACCCGTCACTAAGAGATAATTTACAAAAAATACTGACCTTTGATTGTGTGATAGTTTAGGTGTGATATGGAAATTGTTCAGATAAAGGGACAGTTAAAAATCACTAGTCTGAAGTTAAGAATGTTCCATATAGAAAGCTACTGTAAGCCAAGGTTTGACATGCTGATCTAAAGAAGACTTTTTTGCCCTATGTTACTTCTTATGAGGTCCTATGTCTTACAGTTCCTCTGATGTATTTCCCGGAGTGCATAATATGATCTGCTGACATTAAGCAGTTCCTGAGGTTGATAATCACACTTTCATTACAGCTAAAGATATGGCAATACATATTCCAGTCTCAGTGTCACAAATCTATTTTGTTCTGTTTCCTGACAGTGAAATTTTTTTTACAATATTTGGACTTTACTCATTATTGCAAAGGCAGTGGATGTCAGGAGCAGCTAAGGAATCCAGCCTGGGAACCTTTACAGCCCCAAAATAATAGGATGAGTTTTGTCTGTACTTTGATGGCTGTGGAACAGACCAAAGAAAAGAAAGCATACTCCAAACACAACACATCCTGCCCAAAAGCAGAAACAAATTTGCAATTCCTATTCTGCTAGAAGGAGAAAGCAAGACTTTTGAAAAAGAGAGAACAGTAATTATGGATGCATGGAGAATTTGAATGGATTCCAAAGAACATGCTCACTGTATTCACCTGATTTTTCAGTTTCAGGGGCTTCCCATTATCTTACATTTGGTATATGTGGAAAGGAACATGGACAAAGATGGTATATTGTAGTGTACAAGTAAAAAGTTTGTAGATATCAAATACATTCTGAAAATCCTTCAGGAATTCTAGAATGATGAACAATGGATCAAAGTTTTTGTCATCCTAACTTTCAACAAAAGGTAAAATCTGTCACATGCAGGGACAGCCTCTAGGTGTCACTTGAGTATACAAAGTAGAAACAAGATTTGGGGTTGGATAACCGAAGAGCGTTAACAATACAGTGCTATTTCGGCAGAAGTTAATTGTTTAACTGATCAGTGGGTTATTTTCTCAGGATAGCAAAATATAATTGAGTTTCTGGTATTTGGTATTCTGAGCAAATGATCTGATTGTTTGACATAAGTTGAAGCTTGAGAAATTTATGGGGATACCAAAAGAAGAATTTAAAATATATGATATTGATAAGAAAAAGAGGCATCAAAAAGTTAAAGTCAATCACCAATTTCTTTAATAATTAGAGACCAGTTGTGCAACATGTTCTGCATCCTGAGATTATTGTGTCTTGTGTTCTAGATTTCTAGTACTTTGAAAGCAAGTCATAAGGACTAACTATGCTGGAAAGCTGATGTGCCCCAAATATGTGGATATTGGCAGTAGAAATGTCTGTATGTGGTTTTTGGGCAATCTAAATGTCTGTGGCAGCTTCTCAGAGATCTGAAAGTCTTTGAACTGAGAAGATTTCCATGTTAGTTCAATCCTTGACTCATTTCCTACTCCTGAAGTGAGTGTCCTTAGTTCAGGAGGGCATGTAAGCAGTCCTTTCTCAGAAAACAGTTTTGCATGTGTTTAAGAATGCCCTTTATCCTCACTGACTTTGTTGAGCCATAGCTACCATCTCAGCGTGTTTCCCAGAGTAGGTACAAGACCAATTATGACCATGGGTTTTCTTTTTCTTGTGTTTTATCACCTTCTTGTGAGAGATTCTTCTCACAAAACTGAAATTCTGTAATGCAGAAAACTTAAAACACAGTTTTTACTTGTAGGCCACATACAAAAAATTCTTACATTAAAATTCAGCAAAACATTTAAAGAAACCTACTTTTCTTTTTTCCCCCTATTTGAACATACTTCCAGTTCAGGATCTTGAAGTGTTTTAAGGAAATCAAGTCTTAGTCATCTTATTAATGCAGAGACTTGAAGCAAGGCTGGAACTACAAAGTGGCACAATCCTAGGATCTGATATTAACAGGAAATTTAAGACTCCTAAATTTTTAATAAATAATTTTATTTTTCGTTTTAAATTGGCTGAAGTTACTAGGAGCGTCCCATGAACACTCCCTTGTATCTCAGATTGTGTACGAATATTTTCAACATACCAGAATATATGTTTATTTTGCAACATGAGGAAAAGAAGGTAATCTCATTTTATTTCAGTGCCAGAAAGCCAGGTTTCAGAAGCCATGGATTCAAATTTTGTGTCCAGACAATGAGGTCATGGACCCTCTGAAGGAAAATTTTATTGTGTTTTCACTGAAGCCAGTGCTTCTTGAGCAGCATTTCCTGAGATATAGCTAAATCTCTACTGATGTTTTCCTGTCTTCAGAAATAGAATGCTAAGTCTTTTTGAAAGGAGGTTATCATTTGGAGAACTCTTATGTTTCCAGAAAACTTCGGGTACTTTGCCACAGGATGGCAGTGTAACAGCACGTCGTTAAGTCTAATTTTTCTGAAGTTCTGAAAACATTGGATATTGGAGATCGAATATGTCTGTAACTAAGTGCAGCAGTGTTGCTTTTTAACTTTTCAAAATACCATTGTTCCCCTTGTTTGGTTAGTGCATCTTTGTATATGTTTTAATAAAATTGTTTTCCTTTTGTGCTGTCTGTTAGCTATACAATAAACTTTAATAAAGAATAATGAATCTCCTGAATATCCCTATTGTATCCTATGGTTAGTAGTATTTTATTTGTAGACTAATTCCCACCATCTTTTTTTTTTTCAGAAAAGTAATTTATTCTTTAAAATGTACTTGTTTTATTTCAGAATGTAATTGTTGATGTGGTTCATCTGGTATCTTTTCTTTTTTTTAAAGGATTGGGGTTTTTCATGAAATAGGTTTGGAGACTTTAGTTTGTAGTCCTTTGGTAGGTTCTCATAATTCTTTTTTTTCCAGTCTTCAAGCCTATTTTTTTAAACATTATTGTTGATTTGTTTATAACATTATTTGTTTATTCTTCAGTATTTTATTAATGTTCAGTTCTTTCCATGCTTCCACTGCTTTCTTGAGTAAGAATCACTATTGTCAGCAAGAGAGTGGCCATTTTTAAACTTAGGAAATGCTTTCATAGTTCTATTGCAAATATGGTGTTGTGAATCCTTGCTGTTACCTGTTTCTAATCAATCTGTTGTGGAATCTTGCTAGACCTTCACTGAAGGTATCTGAGAGGTAAGTGAACCAGTGTAAATTTGTTTGCCTTCATGACAAATTTTCAAGCCTTATTTATCAAAAATGTTACTGTTTTGTGCAATTTATGTTTTTATATGAAAGCCATTAAAGTTTTTAATCCTTTTGTGATTAGCCAAGGGGCAACGCAGTTTTGGACTTGTACTGAAATCCAAGTCCTTTCTAGGTGGACTCAAGGTGATCCACTTGAATGTGTTGCACTTGGCCGATGCATAAGATGGGGCTGGTTTTTATAGAGAGCACTTTGTGCTTCAGCATGTCTAATTAGCAGTCAAAGGAAAGATAGCTTGCAGTAACTTTTAAAATTTATTCAGTCTCCAAGAAAGATGGAATAAATTTTGATGGGGACCAAATAACAAGAAAAATCTCATCTTAGTTTTGTACTGAAATTCTGCATTCAACCTAACATGCAGTTTATTTCTGCAGTGAGGGGCACTGAGTTATGTGGTAATTCTGCCTCTGCTAGATTGATGTGCTGGTACTGTGCTATAGTCAGTTTTGGTATCTGCCCAGCAAAAATGAAAACTTCAGCTTTAATTTGTCTTACTTAAATACACTGTTCTGACAAACTTACATATGAGGTTTATAAAGATGCTTTAGAAGTCAGTGTAAGTTGACATTCAGATTAATTTCTGAGTAATATGAACTCAAAATGAAACTTAGTGAATTACTAATTAAATATCTAAATGGTTTGATGATTGCAAGCAAAATGAACAGAACACTATTTTTCATGAAATGTTTCTCCTTAACTACTGTGCACAGCAAGAACACAAATTACTTGTAGAGATGCTTGTAGTTTTTTAAAAATCCTGCAATTCAGATACCCAGCGCAGACAACATCTAAGTCTTTGTTCTGCCTGTTCTGTTGAGCAAGAGATGAGAAATTGACTGAAGATACTTTTCTACTGTTCAGTTTTCAGTGCTGACTAACCTTACAACCTTCTATTGCCATCTCTAGAGATCTTTAAGAATCCCATCTTGTCAGGGGTTTTTAATATATCTTTACCCTGTCACGATTCATAATAAGTATCTCTTTTAGCTATTGTTTCTATGTACATTTTATCAATTCTACATTTTCTAACTTCTACTTACATGCCTGTCTTGATTCTGTTACCTTCTGAGCACAGGCATGACTTCATTTATAAAAAAAATATTGGCGAAGAGTTTTCTCTGTTTCTCATTTTATTCTCCATTTATTAACTTAGTTATTTTGTTTCTGAAAGCAGAAATCTAGGAATTGTCCTTGATCCTTCTTTTCCTTCTGTGGGATGTTTCTGTCAGGCTTTCTCTGTTTACTGTTGGAATGCAAACAGAATTTGTACTTAACATAGTATTGCCTCTTTTTTCTGTGTTTGTTACATTTTTTCTTTCCTGATACAACTTCTTACAGCCTCTCTATATCTTCTTGCTGTTTAGCCAGGTAATCTAAAGGCAGCTACTTCTTCTTGTTGCTGCAAGAGAATAGAGATCAGTTATTCACTTCAGGATGCAGAATTTAATACCCATGTGTTTTGCTACTGGTTTCTTGTCACTGCAGAAAGGCTTTTTAAAGTGAGGGCATAGCAACCTGACCACATCAGGGACAAAGATCTCAGATGCAGGTACATAAATCACTCAAATGGAAAATGTATCACGTAATACCAATATATTGGAAAATAGCAGGATCGAGGTTAATTTATTTACTCCTGAAATACTTATTAGATACTTTTACTTATCTCTTTGGTATTTTGATGAGCAAGGTTTCTTGCTAGGTGTTTGTATGATTTTGCAAACTGTTTCATGGCTAAGGTCATATTACTAGCAGTCTTTTCCTTACATCATAGGTAGACTGGCTCTATGTATCAAATACAGTAATTTTCTATCATTCTCCATTTCAGCTCTTAGTTCAATTATTCTACTTTTACATGGTAGATCTCTGGTCTCTTGGTCATTTCTCTTTCTCAGGCCCACACATCCTCAAAGAATTAAAGATTATTTTTGTATTACCCCAACGCTGTCAAGCTTTCATGTATAGCTTATTGAATCACGTTCTCTAAATGGATTTGGTTTTCTGTTTCCCCACTGCAGCTCACTTCTCTGCATTATTGGATAAAGCTGGAGTACACTTGAATCCTCATTCTTATATACATATGTAAGTCCAGTTACTAGTGAATGGTTATGAAATTACTTAGAGTTCTCACTATGCTTTTTACTGTACTTTGCATTATTATGTCATTTTGATGTTTCATAGCTCTCATCTTTTTTTTGCACTACCAAAACTTATTTCTTTTTTAATAAGCTGGTAGAGCCTGCCTTTCTCAGCCTAGCTCATTGTATTAGTTCTACTTACCACTTGTAGTAGTTGCAGCAATTGGTACTAATTAAATGAGCTGTGGGGAGAAAAATCTGTTTGTTATGCTTGCCCCAGAATCATAGAACACAGGACTCTGAAGCAACCTGCAGTTCCTTTGGCCTCTCTAAGGCAAGGCAAATCATACATGTATTATCACAGACTGTTCTTAAAAATCTTCCAGAGTTGGAGTTTACACAGCTTCTTCACCCACTGTTTCCAGCTGTGTTTTTACTTGTGATCTGAAAAAGTTCATAGAACAATATGTGTTGGAAAAGACCTCAAAAGATAATCTGGTCCAATTTTCATGTGAAAGGGAGCCTACCTAGATGGGCATATCTGTCCAGCCACATCTTGAAAACCTCCAGTGATGGGGCCTCTACCATGTCCCTGGGGAGGCTGCTCCAATGATTGACTGCTTTCACAATTTCTGTTTCATACAGAGATGAAACCTCTCCCAGTGCAACCAGTACTGATTGCCCTTTGTCTTTTCCATGTAGCTCTTTGTGAAGAGAGAGCCTCTGGCCTCCTTGTAGACACCCTTCAAGTACTGTGATACTGTGATGAGGTCCCTCCGAGCCCTCTTTTCTTCAGGGAGAAAAGACCTAACTCCCTCAGTCTTTGATCATCTTTGTGGTCCTTCTTTGGACCCTCTCTGGGCTGTCTGTATCTTTTTTTGTTGGGACCAGAACTGTACAGCAGGTGTGGCCTGTCAAGTGCTGAGTAGAGTGGGACAATTGCGTCTCTGTCTGATCTAATAATGCCTTTTTTGCTGCCATGCATGTGCATATTACTCCTATTACCTGCAAAGAGAGTAGATTATTGCCTTCCTCTATGTGTCAGTCAGGAGGAGCATTCTTCAGAATTTGAACACTAAAACGATTTTTCCCCTTGGTGTCTTCTTCAGCCTGAATAATCTCAGTGCTTTCAGTCTATCCTCAGATATGATGTGTTAGAGACTTCAGCCATGCATGTTGCTTTTAGTTAGACTCTGGAATTTGTCCAGTCTCTCTTAAAATGTACCTGAATTAAACACAGTATTGCGGGTAAGTGCTTAGAGTTGAAAAAGGTAAAATAACGACTTTATCAATCTCCTGCATGGTAGTCACGTGTGCTTTTTACCAATGGCATTGATTCTGTTGACTCATTAACAGCATGTCGATCCTGTAGTTTCAGATCCTTTTCAGCACAGCTGCCAGCTAAACATTCCCCAGCTTGTATGTATGCATGTTGCTCTGCATCTACATCTTGCGCATGTCCTTACTGAATTGCAGTCTACTTTTTCAGATTTATTTCCTGTTTGTCAAGATCACTTTGAATTACAGCCCTCCTGCCCCAAACACTTGCAGTTCCTCACAGGCTGGTGTAACTGCCAGGTTAAAAAGCTTCCTCTTTTCTTTACAACCCACTTCAAGAACTAATGCATCAAACAGTATCAGCCCCAGGGCAGACTCCTGCAAATGTCACATTGGTACTGAATTAATGATAGCTACTTCTTGATAGGTTTTCCACCAGTTTTATACCTTCGATGTGCATATTTCCTCTAGAGTAGGTAACGTTTGCATAAGCAAACTAGGGATATGTGAAAAAGTGTCAAAAACTCTACGAAAGATGGATATATGGCATCTGCTGTCTCTTCCTTATGCACAAAGTGTTCCCCTCTCAAAGCATGTTACTCTTTGCACAGAAAGAAACTATGATCTGGCCCAATTTATTTTCAACACAACTATGATGAGTGCTGTTTCAGTCATGCAGTGGTTTGATTATTCATTCCATGATTTGGTTTTCTTTTTTAATAGGAGCTGCTGCTAAACCCATGGTTAGGTAATTTCCAAACAACGCTTTTAGTCTTTTCCCTATGCTTTTATATTTGTCCTTGCTCAGCCTTGAAGTTCCTCAAGATGGTTCAAAGGAGGATCACAAAAGCAGAACTGCAGAAGAGTTACAAGGTAGGACTAATTCTCTTTATTAGAAATAAAGTTGTGCTGAGGTACTTTCAAGGCTGAGATGCTTACTAGGCTCATACTAATACTTTCAGAACTGGGAAAGAGTTTTGTCTCTGGGTAGACAAGAACTCTTGCTTCCTTCAGCAGTTACTGGTATGGTTTGCCTGCTGATATCATTCATCTTGGCTTAGTTAGTATCTGTCACTACTGAGAGCCAAACCCTTGTCTATGCTTGGGACATACACTTCAATCATCTGAGAATGGAAATATTTTATGAACAGATTTATGTACAGGTACCTGGGTAAAATCTAATGGCCCCTTACCTCCATAGGTAAGATCAAATTAGATGATTTAATGCAATTGTAATAGCTTTCAACTACTAAATATTATGAAGTTTAAGAGTAATATATCTAAGAAAATTTCTTCAGATTTTCTGTTCTGTTTCACTAGTAAGTTTGCCCCTTTTGATTATTTTACTCCAAGTTTATATTAATGTGCAGTTCTGAGTTTTGTGGGAGACATCCATATTTCACAGAATAAAAACAAACATTTCATTGCAACCTCTGATATGAAGCCACATACTGACAAATTATAGTTGTGGGTTGCTGATTTGGAAATTCTTTTCATACACTTCAGCAACACAAGATCCATGTTAGAGGCAAATAATAATTTGGGTCAAATTCTGCTGGTTCAAGTAAACTGAAAGTCTTTCTTGCTTGTTTTACAGAATTAGTCTTTTACATGTTAACTTCTTAAAAAGCTTCAATTTTTACATAAAGCTGAATCACCGTTCTGGTCTTAAGTTACTTGTAATGTTAAATGCTAATATTTCTTTTACACAAAAGAAGGTCTGAATGCTGAGATATTTTCAAGGTGGCTGAATCCTATTATCATTTATACTAATTCATAGACAGTCTAAAAATGCTGGGAAAAGAACTCCAAAGGCATGCTTTGCCTTCTTGTAACCACTGCACTGCAGCTACACAAAACCCTTTTTGTGGAGTAAGAGAGTTGGCCTCGTCTCTTAGAGGCACCTTGAAAAGGAAATATGCTTACATAAAAATAGAAAAATGTATTATTTTTTGCATGTTTTTTTGGAAATTAGCTGCTGACCCTAAATGGCTAAAGATACTGCAATTTCAAAGTCCTCTTTGCACTTTAAAAAACAAAACATCAGTGTATACTCAAAATATAACCATGTTTCTTAGACAGAGGTGTACTAAATTGTCCCCTAGTCCATGCCATTGTTCCAGTGACCCAAACATGCTGTGGAACATAATAATCCTTTAAGCTGTTTGCAGCTGATGGCATTTGCTTGCTTCAGACTTCAGTTTCTCTCTGATAAAAATAACCTATTAGATAAAAGCAGACTTTTTTTCAGTAAATGCACTGCTTATTGTCTTTTTAGTAACACAGAGATGTAAAATGATATTAGAAATGGGGGGGTGGATCGTTCACTGAAAAAAACTTGTTCTGTTAAACTTGCTTTAGTTGTATCTTTACATATTTATCTCTTTCCAGTTAAAAAACTTTAAAGAATTTCAGTTTTTCTTATGTTTTTCTGCCCTGTCCTACTCAGCTGTGATATAAGGCAACTTGAATGACAGAGGCATTGATGTCTTGAGCCCTTGTGTCAGACTGGTTTTATATGTAGTATTCTCACATTTGGTCAGACATTTCGTCGGCTTTGTGTTCAGTCATACAAACGTCGTGCTGGTCCAAGACCAGAGAGGGGTAAGAGTTTAACCTGTTGTTATCTGCACTGCTGACTGACATAGTGTTTTAATGAATTGCTGGGTTTCAGCTGAAACTGTGGTGCCTGTTCCAATGTCTTCCCAAGCTGCTTGAAAGAGCATCCTTAGTCCCAGGCCAGGCTTATCTTGGTCATCTCTGTGGTACTTGCAAGTGTCTCGGGAGACAGGCCATGCTCATTCCTTGCCACTTCAGGAGCCTGGATTGGTCTCAAAGCCAGAAAGGGAGAAGTAAAAGAGCCCAGCTGCCTGAGGGAGTTGTTTTTTTCTCAGCCTGTGACTGATAGAATGATTTTCTTTATCTTTCTTTTTTGTCCTGGTATAGAGGATGAAATGCTCTACATGGTAGCTTAGAGAAAGTAGAGGTGAGATAGAGAAGAGTAGAATGAACTTGGCAGCAAGTTTGGTTTGGGGTCCACATACTTGACAAGTACAGAATAACAGAATTCTTGTACAAAAACTAAAATTGTCTTTTTTGCTATGGTCATGTTTGGAATAAGACTAGATGTGATTAAGATACAGCTAGTAAAGTTATACCTTACCTCCATCATTTTCTCATTCATGGTCACATGTAGTTGTTAGAAAGAGCCAACAGAAATAGTATGCAATTATTATAAAATAGCTCAAGTAGATTAAATAGCTCAAAAGTATACAACTTATCAAAATTATGTAGTGAAATGAGCTTGTGTGTGCAAATTCTAAAAAATTACCTGTCATGCTCAGCTCACACAGAGAAGCCACACAATATAACCATGTGTTTCTTTGTTAATAGCTGAAGTATTAAACCTCTGTAGAACAATCCAACAACAGGCTGCTTTTTAGGGAACAACTGTATTTCATTAGCAGAGAAGTTGAACTTTATTAAAATAACTACCAAGATTAAAGATTACCGGAAATAGGCAAGGGTGTATTTACACTCAGGTGGGTTTTCTTACTATTTCTTCAATTAGTAGTTCTTATTCAAGAAAGTTGTGCCTGGAAAAGCAGCTCTTTCAAGAACTGGGTCACAATTTCTATCATGGCAAATATTTTCCACTAATTTCAGGTCTTGGTTCTGCCAACTAACCAAAGAGACATTCCAAACAGAAGATCCAAAGGACACTACGTGTATTTTTGTCATTTGTCTTTATGTTTTTCTCCAAATGTAGTAGTGGATTCTTCATAATGTAATCAATGTAATGTATTGAAATAAATTTATTCTTGCTTTTCTCTCATGTCTTTTCTGGTCTCTGATTTGATTGCATGGTGAGAAATAGTACATGTTGTATTCCCCAAGGATGGGAAGATTAGCAAGTCCTGACTCCTCTTAGAGCATCATGTGGTTATAAAGGTTGAGAAATCATAAGGAATCTGGTGGGAACATCTCGAGTGAACTGAAATAGCTTTGTTACTACTGGTGACTTGAGTTCCAGATTTGGAGGAAGAAGCTTCTAAATGAGTATGGGTAAATGTCTATCTCTAGAGAGAGAAGATCTGATATTCTGGGATTGTCTTAGATTGCCCTGTTCATACTCTGCAAAAGACTGACAAGTTAATGGGCAGACATACATTTTTCAGAGAAAAGAAGCTGAGGAAAAGTGGATTTTCAAAAAAAAAAAAAAAGGAATTTTTTTCTCTTGTAGTGTTGGACCACTTCTACTGTCCATAAATATTCAGACATGTTCTCTCACTTTTTCTTGTGGAGGATGGTATTGTGGAGACTGGAGAACACAAGCTTTCTTCAGGAAACAGAAAAGGAGTGATTGTTTTTTGAAAGGAGAAATCAGAGTATTCATGTCGGTTTCTCTGAGGCTAGGAAAGGTCTAGAAGTGAGCCAGGTGGGTGTTTTAACTATGTGAAAATTGTTTATGAGAAGCTCAGGACCTCCCTGAGGAATGAAAAGATCCAAGAATGGACTAACAGGAGGAAGAGTAATTTACAGTTGGTCCTGGTTTTGATGTTCACGTGGCATTGGGGAGATGAAGGGAGATCTAAGCTGAACCCTTGTAACATCTCCTTAGTAAAGATATCCTTCAGAGCAGTGAGAGAACATTTAGGTGGTTGTAGCTCACTCTCACTCCCCCTGTGAGGATCACACAAAGGCTTTTTTAACTGTGTCCCTTTCAGCAGTTTTGCAGTAGCCTTGTGTTTCACATTTGGCACATAATACACACACGGGGATGTAAACTAAGTTCACAAAAATCCGTAAAGAACCAAGTTTCCTTTTGAGCAAGGAGAATGCTAAGCCAGCATTTCTTATGTGGTTTCTGTTCAAAATTGCTAGAGTTTTTAACAGAAACTGAATACACTATGCTTAAATTTACTGTTTGTAGAGTGTTGTTGTCATCTTGGATTCTCTATGCATTCCTTTTCTCAAGGGAATGAGACCAGGATTTTTTTTTTACTTTATGACAATTTTGTACAGCTCTATCCAGTACTGAAATGGATGATGGAAAAAACCAAACCAACCAACCAACCAACCAACCAACCAAAAATAACAAAAAAAACCCCTACAAACCCCACAAAGAAACAACAAACCTCCCCCCCCCCCAAAAAAAAACCAAAGCCAAAAGCAAGCAAATACTTCTTTAAAGCAAATGAATTTTATCTGAGTGTTATATTCTGAATGGAAGCTAAAAATCATAAAAGTAATGATCCTTTTTAAAAGAAGTAGGAAATGGTCTAAGTTAAGAAAACAATATCGCTGTTCTTGTGTACCTAGAGTTCTGTATGAGCAATAACTAAAAAAGACAATGTCCTTTTGTTTAAAAACGCAATTTATTTCCAACTTCTATGTGTGGCAGTCAAGCAAAAAGGATTGTCACCTTTTTGCAAATTTAAAACATTGTTTCATATTCATCCAGCTTTTGTTTAAATGCCAACCCTTTTCCTCAAGTACTGCATTATTATTTTCTGAACAAAAGTGTGTTGATCAAGTTCCTGAATAAATTTGTGTCCTGTTTCCTTGTGATTATCATATTAATTTCCACTTATTCCTTTCAAAATGAACTAAATGGAAAAGTAGAATAAAATTTTAAAAGAAACTTTGTTCTTTTATAGTGTCCTATGACAGACATCTATACTGTACTGTAGAGAGAAATTAGCAGATATTCTATAAGGTGATGAAAGCTGATTTTTCTGGTTTTTTCTCTGGGTTTAGGTTTGTTTAAAGCTGGTTTTTTTTACCCCTCCTTTCTTGTCCTGGGGCAAACCAAGGAAAACTAGCACCTTGGGGATAATGTTACAGATTTAATCCAGAGTTGAAATATTTTCAGCTTAAAAATAGTCATAATGACTTTTTTCCTGCACATACTGAGTATGAAGTGGGACTAGCTCTTCACTGATACTGAAGACTAATGAGCAGTGGTGAATCAATCCAATACTAACCTGCTTGCTGCAGTTATTTGTTAAATATTTCGTATCAGTTTTGTCACCTCGAACTTTTTTTTAAATGGGTTACAGGTGTAAATAAATCCATTGCTTAACTGTAAAGCAGGTTTATGAAGCTTTTTTCTTACCTGTTTCCTAAGCTGCAGTAGTGATGCATTTGCTCCCATGATCTTCATGCAGTCCTACTGGGGGAAAGAAAAAGACCAACTCTCAAGCATTTTATTAGAAGGAAACGGGAAAACTGATACAAAGACTTAAACCTTGCACAGTGAAACAAAGCGAACTCTTACATCTCTTCTGCCCTAAATCCTAAGCATAACACTCACTTTAGCTATCTACAGCTTGGCAACCACCAGATACCAAATAATCTACCATGAATCTTTCATTACTTCTTCTTGCATCAGCACCAGGTTCCTTGCAATTTCCAGGATAAACACAGGTCTTCAGTCCTTACTAATTCAAAACCTGACACAATCAGACCTGAATCTTGGCTTCAACTGCAGGCCCACAACCCATACACTGTGCCAGATGAGCGGTGAGCCAAAGTCCATTTGCCAGCTCCAGCCTCCTGTTCAGCCTTCCAGGCTCTAGCAGAAAGCCTATCGTTTCAGCCCCATGCTTCACTGGGAACAATGCCTCCAGCTACATCCTAAATCTGGCTTTCAGAGAAAATTTCATGTAGTGTTTGGGATTCTTTGTTCTCGAGGAACTGTATACTGATTTTGGTGAGCAAAGTTAGGCTAACTCTCCACATTTCCATAATGCAATAGAACTCTCATTTTGAATAGTGCCAGTAAAGCAGAATTATTTCCTACCACTGTACGTTAGCTGGAGTATTTTTGTACTAACTGAACTCCAATGTTGCCCATTTAAAGTAAACAGAAACAGAAGAGGATACATGCTGTTAATATTTGCCCCATATTTTATTAAGATAACAAGTTGCTTTTCTGCAAAATTTCTTTCTCAAATTTGACAAGCAGGTGCTAAATTTTAGCTATGTACACCTAGAACTGCATTTTATAGCTTGAAGCTGTATAGCTCATGGGAAAAATAACTGGTACAGAAGAAAAATTGAAGGTCATCCTTTATGCCCACTGGTACTTGCAAATAGTTTCAGAACCACAAGATTAGTCATGTCTTTCTATCTGTAGTGATTGTACAATTGCACCTAGGAACTGAAAAATAACCAAGTACAATAGTACTTGAATTGTGATTTTCAATTATTAGTACTTCTTATTTTCAATGATTTTGGGGGGGAAATTGAGAGTATTTTGCTTCATATTTTTTCTTCTGTAGGCTTTGTTCCATTCCCATGATCTCAGATAGGAAAAGTAACTTTAAAGCTATTTACTAAGGTTGTTTTAAAAAAAAAAAAAGTTTTTGTCATCTTCTAAGTAGTGCTATATGCAGTAACAGTTTCACTAGGTGAAAGGAAAAGCTGGTCATTAATATTTTGTAATGTGCTTTAATAACCAGATGCAGTAGCAATATCAAATGATGTTTTATAAGACTGATGTGAATACTCTGGCTTACTAAGAAACTGAGTTCATGAGCCCACAAATGAAGAAAACATGGCAGATTTTACTGAAGTCTCACGGTGCTGTGTTATTCAATTAATGTTGCCTTTGACATACTGACCTTTATCAGCACAAATATGTCAATATGCACATAAGTTGCTTCTTGACAAAATCATCCTAAAAGCCTCATAGTGTGATGAATTACAAGACTTCCATTTTCAAGCTTTACAGTGAATTCTTTCAGGTGTATACAAAATACAAGGGGACTGTGTGGTTAAAAACACCCGCCATCTGACAGCTCCAGGCAGGGAGGAGGATCAGCCAGAGCCAGTTCAGATCACCTGGCAGCTTAGATGGGGCTCCTGAGCCAATGGACAGAGGATCTGTGAGAAGTCCCCAGGTGATGCCCATCATGGCTATTAGGCCCTCTTAGAGCACTTAGAGTGTTGGCAAAGGCATCATCTGGCTCTCCTGAGCCAAAGCTGTGTGTTAGCATGGGAGCTTGGCCCAGGTGTGCTGCAGAAGACAGAAAGTGTACAACTCCTGCAGTGCTCACAGATTAGCAGCCTACACAGTTGCTAAGTACAAATGTTTCCAACAGTTCAATTGTGTGCAGCATTGACCCAAGAATCTCCTTAAACTCAACAAGCAGCTCAGCTTCCATAGATAAATATCTTTTACACACTCAGAGTTTGAGAAACCTCAAAGATTTCCACTTTATGTGATTGTGACTTTGGAGATGTAAGATGAGCCTCCACAGAGCTTCTTCCTTCCTTCCGCTTTGCAGTGAACCCACAACAGGAGTGTTTCCAAGCTCTGCATCCCAATGCACTTCTGAGCTCAGTATGTGCAAACAGCGTCCAGGCCTCTTGGGCTCACTCCCTGTGACTACAGAAATATGTGTTTGTTGTTAAAAACAACAGCTGAAGTTTACTTTATCCCTTTGTGTTCTAAAATTTGTGTTCTTGTCCCTACTTACTTCAAATAGTTGTATTTTCTTTTGAAACGGCTTTTGTGCTAACTAGTGCAAGCTGGCAAACTTAATTTCAGTTCCATGAAAAATTTCAAGATTTGGAAATATTTTTCATCCCACATTGGGACAAAATGTCTAGATGGTACTCATATAAAGAACTAAAGCCCCACTAAAATCCTCAAATATTTTGCTTTGAAGACCATATGTCAGAATAGTATATTTGTAACTGTTGGATGTTTAAATTCAAGTTTTTAAGTCTTTAGTAGCTAGAAGTAGATAGCAGATCCTCATTGCTTCTGTTGTCTGCGACAACCCACCTGTTTTAAGAAAGTAGGTTTTTTTGTAAATTGAAGCTTCCATTTATTCTGAAACTAAATCTGGATTCTGAATTCTGAAACTAAATCTGAGAGGATGCTGTGGCAATGGTTTTATCTGTCATGAGCAATTCATGACTCCAGATGTGCCTCCAGATGGTATACAAAGAATGTGAGTTCAGTCTCATCACACAGATTTTTAGTCCCATGTAAACTAGAGAAGGCAATGCCTATCTGTGAAGGGAGAGGGCTGAAGGTATGGTAAAGGTGAATCATTGCTCCTCATTTTTCTGGAGCTTTTTGCATTATTTATGAATTCTGCTATATACAATGAACCACACTGTGTCTGATATATGTACAAATTCTATCAATAGTAATGAGAACTGCACATGCCCCTGTCAAACACTGTTTCTCTTTCATTGTCTTTTCATAACCTTTCACATGGCATAATTTAGTTAATCTTAGGCCTTTCTTTATTATTAAATGTTCAGTTTATTATTCTACTTAATTTTAAACCAGATTCTTCCTGTATTTAAAGTCTTTTTACCTTCTAATCATATGTGAGAGTCTATTTGGCATTCTGGATTAGAAATATTTTTCTTACAGTATTTCCTCCATCTCACAGTAGTTTGTTACAATCTGGGAGTTTTGGCATTTATTTTATTTTATGAGCAGAGCTTTGAAATGTTGAGTTTTATTTTGTTTTGACCCTTTTGCCCAGAGAATTACGTGAGCACTGTAAAAAGATACAAGAAAAATATTTGGTCACATTTTTACCCTATCACTTCTGACTATATCTGTCTTAGTCTAAACAGAGTGTCAGTCTTTTAAGCCAAAGTCTACCCATCAGTGTGCAGGCAACCTTTTAATTGCAGTGGGAGCAGTATATGCATATTGAAAGAACATGGCATAACCTTATATATATAAACTTATCTTCTTTTGTGACATAGTTTCTTGTTTGTGTGGCTGAGATAATTTTCGAGTCCAGAGAAAGGAAAAGTGATTTTTTAAGAAACCTACTGTCTTTAAGAAACTTTTCTTTTGAGTAACGTAATAATTATTAAAGATTAGCAGTATCTAGATCCTTGCACTCTCCACCAAAGGCATCTTAGGAATTTTAGAATGACACACCTGAGGCGGTCACAATATCATATAGGCTCTTTAAAACCAACTGCTGCTGGAAAGTAGAAAGTATGAATCTGTCATAAACATCAAGTGATGATTTCTACAGAAATCCTATCTGGTTTTGGATGTTACAAGGGCAGCTGCAGTCTTGAGATAAGTGAGACCTGCTCAGAGGGTGTTGGAGCAGTTTCATGGTCTCATTAGCTGAGACTCTTTGTGGAGGACTCTGCTGAGGTGCAGAAGATTTCTTCACCAAAAGGGCTGTCCAGCATTGGAGCAGGCTGCCCAGGGAAGTGGTTGGTTGATTCTCCATTCCCAGAAGTATTTAAAAGACCTGTAGGTGAGGTGCTTAAGGACATTGTTAGTGGTGGAATTGGCAGTGCTGGGTTAATGGTTGGACTCTATGCTCTTAGAGGTCCTTTCCAGACTAAGGATTCTGTGGTTCTATGACTGTGGTGAGTTTCCAGTTGCTGTGGATGTGACGTGGGTGTGTGGTGATGGTCCCCACAACTGACCAATGCTTTAGGGGTGCTTTGCCAGGTTTGCTTTGCAAGAAGGGAAACAATGAATGAGGGTGATGGAACAGTTTCATCATGGAGAGACAGTTGCCTGTACTTGGCTTCCCACTGCTGTGAGGACAGTGCAGATGGGGGGATTGAGTTCATGAGCACACTGCTGTCAGGACACGTTCAAGTGGACTTCTGGCCTCATGAGAGGGTACCCCACACTGGAGCCAGGCTAATTTTGTAACAGTAAAGTTCTTTTGGGAAACCAGTAACTAGGAGCTGCAAAGAGGGACTTGGCATTCAGCATGGCAATTCATGGGATTGGGAACATGCCTTGGAGCTGGAGTGCTTCTTGGGGTCTTCCAGTGCTTGCAGCTTGGTGGGCTGCTTTGGTCTTTGCTTCTAGATCTTCTGGGGTGTTTTTTTCCAATGTCCTCAGGTTCAGTCTCTACTGCTGGGAAAGATTGATCCTGGTTAGAGATTCAAGTATCCATTCAGCTCATGTTAGCAGTCCCAGAGCACAGGTCCCAGGGCACAGCTCTCAGAAGCAGCAGTTTGCTCAGAAAGGCACATGAAAGGGGGCCAGAAATCTGCAGAAGGCCATGTGGGACTCATCAGCAGCAGTGTTGCACCACAGGCCACAGTTCCCAGTACCAAATAGAGTAACTACCCCTGGCACAGCAGAAGCTTCTATTTAAGTTACAGCTCCAATGGGAGGATAAAGCTTTTCAGATCTCAGACTGCACAGCTGGTATGTCTCTCCAAGGTTGGAGCAGGAGAAAACTGTCCTCGCCTGCACAAGGTGTGCACTAAATGGGGAAATATTTTGCCAAGACAGGGAGCTGTGGGAGCAAGGGGACAAATTGCACAGAAGCAGGGAGAATAAATGGCATCTTCATAGACATCCTGCAGATGCAAAAGCTTGAACCTATAACTTCACAGAGCGATGGCAGCCAGAGACCACAGTCAGTTGTGGGAGTCAAGTGGAAAGCCCCAGCCTGGGAAAGACTTGTGACTCCTAGTAAGGGGAGGATGGCAGACCTGCAGTTGCAGAACTGGTTCAGTGTGCTGGTAGCAGGCAAGGTAGAGACGGCCATCCCTGGGGAAGAAGGTGAGCCTCCTGGTGAGCCATGCTTTAGTATCAAGTGGAAGCCACAACTGACAGTAGTGTAGGACTCACCTCTAGGGGTACAGAAAGCTCAATATGCTTATCCAACTTGCTGTCTGAGAAGTCTGGTGCTTGCTGGGAACTCAGATCCAGCATGCTGCAAAGAAACTGCCAAGGCTTGTCCGACCCATGTGCCGTTTCTCTTGCTGCTCAAGTACATTGGCAGCATTAATACACCTGGAGCAGGAACCTTGAACATATCAGGAGTGACTGGACAGCTGTGGGAATGAGGGCCAAAGTAATGGAGACCTAGGTGGTGTTATGTCGAGCCTTGCCAGTGCAGAGGAAAGACTTGGAGAAGAGCAGATGGATTCCACGGGTCAATGTCTGGTTGCACAGCTGATGTCATTGACAGGAATTTGGATTTTATGAGCACAAGACTTGCTTTGGACAGTAGGAACTACTAGACAGAGATGGTGAAAGGGCTCCGCAAAAAAGGCCATAGGAGTATTGTCAGACAGCAAGCTGCACATGAGCCAGCAGCATGCCTGGGCAGTAAAGAAAAACAGCAGCTTCCTGAGCTATGCTAACAGGATCAAGAGAAGTAACTAGCCTTCTTTGCTCAGTATTCATGAGATCTAGAGTCATGAAATGAAATCTGGAATGCTATGTCCATTTTCAGACCCCTCTGTTTTAGGAAAGACATTAATAAACTTGACCAAGTTCAGCAGAAGGCTACCCAGGTGGTCAGAAGGCTGAAGCACTTGCTTTGCAGAGAGGCTGAAGGAACTGAAGGATTTTCTGAGCCACAGAAAATGTGTTCTGTCAAACTGTAAGGAGAAAGCATATTGAATCTTTCACCTGCAGTAGTCACCAAGCCAGTAGTTGGATATTGTAATATATTAAATTTTGTTTTCATTCAGTGATATTGGCACCAGTTAAATATGGAAGTTGAGCAATAAGTGCATTACAGCATTTGACACTTAAAATGAGTTATCCATTCATCTGATGAGTGTCAAACTGACCTGTTTACATATTTCTCACAAAACTATTCTCTCTGATTTACAACAGCTTAAAAACCTGAAATTTTGGACAAATACCCCAAAGGATGCCAAGTCTTTGACAGGCTGTTTAGCAAAACTGTATTTTCCTTTCATATTCTCACTCGCTCATCTACATTCATACTATCCCTGTACATATGGCTGGACATTTCTGATGGGAGAATTTTTTGTTTGATATGGCATGTCCACAAGCTCTTCCCCACTTTCAACTCTTTGGAATGAAGGAGGGGATACTCCATCTTTTTTACTCTTCTCCGCCTTTTTAAATCTGGACAGTTAAATCTGTGACATTCATTGTTTTGGGTGAAAATTTTGTTAGCTCCTTTTGAGGTTATCTGATTCTCTTTGTAGTGTTTGTCTCAGGAGTCTCTTCTGAACATTATCTAATATTCCTTTTTATGGACAGTCCATGTACCTGCAACCACTGGAGTGGGCTTTCACCTACCATCAGAGCAGCTTTCACTGGTGACAAGCAGTGGCTTTCTTGGGCCAAGAATGACTTTCCCCTACATTGCTGTAGCTATCTCTGTCACGGTATAGTAAAGCTCCACAGCAGCATCTCTATCACACTATATAACTGTGCTAATTCTTCCTCAACCCTTCTTACCATGTCAGTTACGTAAAATTAGGAGTGTGAAAAACTAAGTAATGAGACTCAAACAACATTATATACACTGCAATTTACAGTTACTTATTTTGAAAGTAGTTGTCTATTAAAAAAAACCAAAACAAAACATATACACCTTTTCCTTACAATAATTATTTCCCAATGCTGAAATGTCTGAAGAAATAAAATGTAAGTATTACAGCCAAATTTTGATTTTCTTATGCTCTCATCTAGAGAGGATTGTTGGACTAAAGGACTGACAACTTCTTATTTTCCAGCTTTGCTACATCAAAGTAAGTGGCTAATAGCCAGAATTGACAGTAAGCTGTTAGTCCAACCTCTGAACTAAACAGAATTAGTTTAAGCTGTCAGCAGAGCACCAGAGAGTGCACATCTTTCTGTGTATCTTATTCAATTAGTACACACTTAAAAAAATTGGAAAAAATTATTGTAAAACTATAAAGACACTGAACGCTAGTGCTTTTGACATAGTTTTTCAGTTGTCATTACAGGCAGGGCATGTTGATTTTCTATTTAATTGTGGGTTCAGTTAGAAACTCTGGTTTCAGATTTCCCCCTTGGTCACTTAGTTCAGTTCCTACGAAGACCAGCAGAAGGGTGTTCACATAGTAAATATTTTTGCAAAACCTCCATTCCAAATTTCTCTGACTGTCTTAGTGGCATACTTTGGGGCCCTTCTGCTATTTTTAAGGAGGCCTGAAAGGATAGAATTTGGGAACCATGAAAACTCTCTGAGATGGCTGTATCAAAAAGACATGAGAACATGGGGAAGTCAAAACTCCTGACTTATTGTAGTGGTGGAGAGCAGAGTGGCCCCCAAAGGAAGTAGCTCCCATGTGGATGAGGCGATGGTGCTCTTTGGTGCACAAATCCACTGGAGATCACTGCTCATCCCTTTTGTGTTCTTCTTCCCATCCTCCCTGTGCTGGAGTTGAGCATCCAGGGAGTTCTACTATCTTCAGCACAGTCTTCATACACCAAACCATGGCCAAATTGCTCCTTATCATTCCTCATTTTTCTTCCCTCCTCTGCTGGAGCCAGCAGGACCAGAATTCCTTAAAGCCCAAAGTCTGTGGCACAGCCCTAAAACCACAGACCTATTCCGGCTAAATTTCTGGCTCATTCCTTCTCACCAGATCCTCGGTGTGCCTCTTCCAGCTGGTGTGGCAGATTCCACCAGCTCTGTTAACACTTCACAATGTTTCTGGAAGCTCCCAGTTCCAGAACAGAGGAGTGCTGATATAGAGAAAGATGAGGAAATATTTATATAAGCTGTTGAATGAAATCAAAACTCCTTTGCTGCTCTCAACTATGTTTTAACAGAGATTACAAATAAAGACCCAATAAAAACTGTTTCTAATATTTGCTGGTTTATTATACTTCTGAAAGTGTAAATCATAACAATTCTGTACAGAATCTGCTATTTATTCAAAATGCAGGTCAAACACAGCAAACCAAGCTGCCAAGTGATAAATTTCTCTCTGACACCATATGTTGCAGCTCCTCTTGAAAAAAGTAGCTACTGAAAGTGATGACTGTAGGTGAATACCTTGTCAGCCAGGATGCAATATGGTGCTTTGCATTATCACATAGGACAGGGCGAGAAGGGGGAAGTTCCTCAGGAAGAGAATGAGCATTTTGTGCTTGGACAGATAGGGAACTCAGCTTTTTCACTTCATAGGGGCGGTACTGCATATCCCTCCAGGAAATCATACTTACTACTCAAGGAGTTACTCCTGCATTGTAGAATATTTTGGGAAGTGTAGAGCTGCTGTACTATCCCTTGTTATATTCACTCCCATTTTCTGTGCAGGCAGCAGCACTCTTTCTGTTATCACATTGTGCTGTAATGAACCATACACTTCTGAAAAAGAGCTCTAGACTATACAGACTAGGATGTGCTTTTCCCTGGATTGTTCCTGGACCCATTGTTTAAAAATTGGATTATTGTTCTTTGCAATTTTTTTTGCTTTGGTGGGTCTTCCTGGATTCATTGTGTATTCTCTAGAATGGCAGCTCCTCAATCTAAAATATGGTATACTATCAGTACATATCCTAGGGGATAATCAATCTGCTTCACTCAAGAATTCAAGATTTCAAAATCTGACTTCATTTCAAATTGGGCAAAAGCCAAGTATTTTGAAATTTTCAGAAAGAAAAAGAGAAGTAAAATATATTGATCAAAAGGTTTTAACTGTAGTATTTGCACTGGAAGTAATTTTAATATCTTAACATAAATTGGATCAGATTTGTCACTTTTAAAGAGAAAACCCATGTTTTATTTCAGGAACATGCTTGTGGAATAGTTTGAGGCTCTTGGAGCAGCTTTTAGTGTTTCTTATAGGAAGTTCACATAAAGCAAATATGGTTTGAAAACATTCTATTTTATCGTGTGAAATATGTCTGTTAAGGTTTATTCTCTTTGTTTATTCACTAGACCTTCTATGAACTATCACAAAAATAGAAAGAATTGTAAGGCTTTTTCTGGAAGCTTGAACAGAAAATATGAAGCAGAACCTCAGCTGAAGTAAAAGCTTTACTGAACTCTGCCGTCAGAATTGCAGCAGTCCCTGATTAGTGTTTTCCACTACATGCATCTGGAATAGCAGGAAGGCTCATTTCTGAAGTGTTCAGTTAGATAGGCATTTTCATTAGGCAGTTCTGTATGTGTGAACATGTGCCATCTAATCATGGGCATGAAGCTTAGAGTGTAACTTTGACTTCTGTATGGGCACCCTGTGTACTGTAAATGTATTTTAAAATACTTGTGGTTTAGGCAGGGCATCTAAGTTATGTTGTGGTCAATATTGCAAATGGGCAGATGTTCAAGCTTAAATACTCAGGATTTACTTTTTAAAATTTCTGATAAGCTAATTAAAGCCACAGCTAAAACAATGTTTTGCATCTCAAAATAAAAAATTTCCCTGCAGAACCCAGTAAATATGCAGTGGCTCAAGATGCTTCTACTAAAAACTTAGAGGAAATGAAGACATACAAGGTATTTTGATTCCTAGAAGTACGAACCCTTTAAAAAATATATGTACAACTTTTAGTAGCCTTAAAAATATGTAGTATGCACTTTTTTAGTGCTACATGGACATTTTCCTATCATCTGAATTTAAAGCTGGTTTGCATCAAACCTATAGTTCACCTCTCTTAGCTGCCTGCAGTAACTTCTTAGTAGGGTTGTGTGTGGTGTGTGTGCTTAAGAAAACAACATTAGGCTGTGCTATCTGATCTTAACATGCTGTACTGTTGTGGTAAATTTCTTAATGCACCAGGGTGTCCATCAGGCCCCAGATACAACCACAAAGCCAAGCCAGTGACGCAAATCAGCAGCTGATATAAACAAGTTGACACAAACCAGAAACTAAGCTAGCAGTAAACCTCCGGAGATGCTTCTTTTTTCTCTTCTCTTCTTTTTTTTCTTTTTTCCCTTCTGTTTCTTCTGAGGTTTTTTTTAGTAAAGCAAAACATTTCTCAGCAACTGAAATCCTTTTCCATTTGTCTCCAGCTTCACAATTAACCTAAATTTGGCTGTGTGATGTGCAAGTTTGTGAGAAGGAATGTGATGCAGCCTGCTTGTAATTAGTTTATAGACAGACTGTGTGTCCTAGACTTAGCATGTTTGGTGATTTTTAAAAGCACCCCAATGACATCTTTTCCCATTTATATGCCATTAGTAATTCATAAGAATACTCACAGAAGAGACCATAGTGATTCATTTAAGTCCTGTAAGTTTTTCTTCACCTCTCTGCTATTTGGTGACTGTGTAAAATCACATTCTTTACAGTTAGAAATATCTCTCTCCGTTTCTTTCCAAATTGTATCCTTCTTTTAAGGTTATATTTAACACTTTATTGTTGCTATTCACTTCTCACTCCTAAGCACAAGCATCATCTCATCTGGATTTACAGCAGGCATGCTTTGCTACTGTATTTACTGTGGCTACATGTTGTGTTAGTAGCATTACGTGTGAATGCAGCTTTGAGTAGCGGTAGTGCTTTGTTCCATGAGGCACCCTGTCCTGCTTTTCTCCTCCATTCAGGCAAGTAGGGTCTTCCAGCCCATACACAGGTCCGTTTGTGTAAATGCATCTGCGGCCAGGCTCTGCAGCTGCAGCGTTGCAACCCCCTCACCTGGCAGACACAGCCAAGCCAGCAGGAGTGCAGGGGAACGTGGTCAGGACTATCCACCTCCTCTCTTTTCCCAGAATAATTGCTGTTTAGTCTGCTGTGTGTTTTTATAAAGTCATTCAGGTACCTTATTCTGTATAAATAAATAAGTCATTATTAAATATGATTATAACACTATTTTCAAACATTTTGTGACTTTTACTAAGTAAATTCCCTCCTGGAAAGCTGTGGTTTTATTCTACACATTTTTTTTCTGAAGGTGCAATACTCTGAACTTACTTTGTTTTATTCATCTCCAAGTTTTGGTTTCACTTTAAGAGTATGGGACAAACAAAACAGAAAACACAACCTGATCCTAAAGGCTGACAGTATTTAAAGTCATGGCAGCATGAGATGTATCAGAATTCCCCATTCTATTTCTGACTGACACTCTTGTTTTAAATGACATCAGCTTAATTGATCAGCCTTTGTTTGCAAACTAGAATAATTGTATTTACAAAACTTAAATTCTGTACATATATGAAATAGCTAGTATTCATTACCAAAAATTCTTTTCACTAATGAAAATGATGTCTGTTAGCATATAAGTTGCAGTGGAAAATAATGCTTGTCTCCTGCTAGGGAAATGCATATATGACCATGCTAATGTGTCTCATCAGCCTACACATCTGTTCCTATTAAAGGGATAATCAATAGGATGTAAAAGGTCTGTTACTCAGAGCTTCTGTATCATGTATCCAGGCCTGCTGGAAAATACAAGAGAAGTTGTCAGTCAGGCCTCCTGGAAGTGAATGTCTTCTTTTTAATGGTTCAGATAATACTGTATCAGGAAATTGTTTCCATATGTGGCACACACATGTTAGGAAAAAGCAGGATATTTTTGTGTCTATTAATAGAGAGATGTCATCTACTGGATATTACAATTTACTGAAGAGTTCCCAGGGTTCCCAGCTAGGAAATGCTAGCTGTTGTTGCAATTATGACATTTTGCAAAATTGCTTTTAATGCTTTCCCACAAAATTTAGTCTTCTGACAGAAAGTGGGTTGATATACAAAAGATAAGGAAACAGAAGTTCATATGTCTTTTTTCTTATGACTTGTATCCACTAAATAAATTACAGATAATAGTGCCTGCATTTTTTTATTTTCTGTCATTATCGTCCCTTAATCACAATGTAATACAGAAGACAATGATAAATAGGTATCTTTAGAGGCAAAAATGTGGAGTCTTGAGAGGGCCTGTAGACTGAGACTGATATTTTTTTCTTTGCCATCCAACATTTATGGTTTTATTATCAATTTTAAAAAGATCCTCAACAAAAAAACTTACAAGAAACTAAAACTTGAAGCCACTGTGATTATCTCTGTTCAGCTTTGGGAAAGGGTTCCAGGGACTAAAATTTAGGTTTACAGATTATGTATTCAAATTCATAAATTCTTTTCTACCTAAGCACATATTTTTCCTACTGCACAGTTCATTGAGGTATTAGTAATACACAGTATAGTACCATCTATTTATTGAAGAAAATAATAACATTATCCTCACTGTGTTCTTGCTTTCAGCTCGGGATTTTACATTTTATCTACTGTAAGATGTGCTCTTGCAATCTGGGGGGAACTTCTTGTGAATCAAGAAAGTTTTTTTGTGTGTGGACTCAGCTGGATGCTGTCAGGCTCCTTTGTCAGACAGAGACAGTTGCAGGAACATCGAGCTTCAGTCCCTCAGATGCAGATGGGAGGACATTGAAACTGTGGCTGGGTATAAGCATGGTCATACTAGAGTTGGTGTCTGCAGAGACTAAGAGTGGCTGAATCATGTCCTTAAAGAAAGGACAGAGGGAGTCTCATCTTGAGCTGCAGTTGTTGCAGTTCAGCTCTGTAACGGTGTTACTTCAGTGTGGCAATAACAGCAGCAGAGCAGTTCTCATAGGCAAGGCTCTCACCGAGCAGCCCAAGCAAAATCCACGGTAATGGGTGCTGGTAGCAAGCCCTGTAATGTGTGTGCTCATCCCTGTTCTGCATGGTCCTCATCTCCACCTCTTGCAGCTAAAGGAGAGGTTGTGTTGCCAGTGGACTCACAGAGTGTAGACAGGATGCGGTATGGAGCCGAGGGTGGTTACTCTGCCTCCTCTGTGTTCAGTCTTGCCTAGAGTGATGAAAAAGCTTGAATTGTCCTGACTTACAACAATGAGGTAGCCACATCCTTCATGAAGTCAGTCTCCTCCAAAAGCTCTGCTGGGGACAGTGGTTTGAATGTGGAAATCCCCCAGACAGGAAGACAAAGAAATGACGGTCTAATGCAGAGTCTTAAAAACTGAACTGCTGGCAAGCTCCAGTGCATGGGTGGAGGGGCAGCTAAAAGCTTTTATCTAGGCCATCTTTTGACAGCTGCCCTCAGCACAGCATGTTTGGTCATTAGGGACAGCACACCTCCAAATACAATACTCAAGTCAGTGGAGGTATGTGACCGATAGGTAAAGCTTTGTAAAGGGAAGGCCTGGCAAAATCATGGCTCCAGCCTGTTACTTGGCCTAAGCAGAAATGGGCTGTGGGAGAGTGACTCAGCTAGAACAGAGGAAGTGAGGAATGCTGCGGGAATGCCTCGTGCCCGCACCGTGGTGTGTGGTGGTTGGTAAAATTGGGTTTGTTGTGCCTTA
Source organism: Corvus cornix cornix (assembly GCF_000738735.6). NCBI lineage: Eukaryota > Metazoa > Chordata > Aves > Passeriformes > Corvidae > Corvus > Corvus cornix. Next base: position 49,476,134 of record NC_047056.1, read on the forward strand.
AAACGATGTAAACTAACAACTGACTAACGGCATAAAAAGGCCGGGTTTTTGTAAATAAAGATCCTCCTTTGTGCCTGCCTGGGGACTCCTCACTGCTCCCTAGCGTTACAGAGGTACAGCAGGATGTCAGCTACTCCCTGTGTGAACTGGCCCAGCCAAGAGGCCACCTGCAAGCAGCTGTGTAAGTAGGTGGATGGGCTGCGGAGGGTGCCGTGCTCAGGGCCACAATTGCAGAGGCCTGTCACACCCTATGTTGACTTATCCAGGGAAGCTCTCAGGCAGGAAGCATAGGAAAGGCAGAAAAACAGACATAATATTTTTATTATAATAGGGACTCTTTGTGGAGCCAGCCAGGAAAGAGGAAAATATGCTGCATGGAAGGCAGATCCCATGATATGGAGGAGAAACTTTTGGCAGTATTAAGGATGGGTTTGGACTGGGTTTCTTGTCTCCCAAGAGTCCTATGATCTCACCTGAAAAATTGCCCAAAATTAATCCAAAAACCATCTACAACAAGGAAGCACATGCACATAATGTCTCAACCTCACATGGTCTTGAAGGATGAATCCCAACAGCAAAGTCCCCAGAGGCTAAAGGGAGGACATGTATACTGTCAGCCCTTGCCTGGAAGTCTGGCCTGGGGGACATACAGAAAAACTAAGTACAGTAAATATTCTAGAGCAGGCAGGAGAAGCCAGACTGCAGTCTGAACAGCCTGCAGGGATCAGGGGAATATGCAGACCTAATGTGACTGTGTCTAATACAGTCTGAACAGTCTGCAGCTGAAAGGACCTTATCAGGACTGCCTGACAGGATTTGTTACAGGCTGGGAGATGTGCTAATGCCGTCTTGCACCAGGGACATTATTCAGATGACAAATTATGCTGTTAAAATGACAGTCTGTAACAGTGTTATTAAAAGGTCTTTAGAGTTGTATTTTTGTGCAGGACTTGTATAAAGTGGCAGAAAAAATGTACATTGTAAAATTCTGCATGCTTGTGGAGTGGAAACAATGTCAAATGTGAACATGAACAGCAGAAAAATGAAGGGAATGGACCAGTAGGAGAGTACAGAATAGGGAAAGGTGCTACGTAGAAACTTAGAGAGAGTGGAACATTTCCAAAGTCTAATTTGGAAGCAGTCATCCAGATTCTATGTTTTTCTAAATCTGGTCAAAAATATCTGAAACAGTGGACCCTTAAAACCCTGGGGCAGAAGTGTTCAGAGGCTTTTTTGTAATCTATGCTAACTCATACTCATTAGTATTTCTGGGCAATACAAACTGTCGTAGAACATCTTGTATGAATGTCTTGTTCTAAAAAACCAGGCTAAAAACTTGATGCGGTGAAATTAAAATTATATGAAATGTATAATGATTGATTGAAATTTGGCATGTAAACTCATTAGATTTAAGACATTCTAGATAAAAGTGATACATGGGATAGTTACATATTCTCTCAGAATATAAACCCCCAGTGTATATTAATGGCATTTTAAGGTAGTACATTTAACATAAATTAAAAAATAATAACAGAATTGAAATTTACTATGTAGAATGGATTTGCATAAGGCAGAATAGTCTAGAATTTATGAGGATTCAAGATAGTTTAAGCTAAGAATACAAAAAAGCTTTATAAATGAGGTTTAGAAAGTTAAGAGATTCAATTTTTGCACTTTTCTATAATCTTTTATTCTGAATCTGCAGCAGATCAGCTGAGTGCTACTGAAAATAGAATAGTAATCACAGCTCCTGCTCTGACCACCTTTTCTGATTTGGTAAGTAGGTTCCTATGTTCTGTGTTCTTCCTCCAAAACCACTTTATGACTGAAAATCTTTGAATCAAATTATTTGAATATCAGCCGCAATTACAAAGCTCTTCAGAATTTTAAGGAGCTTCCTTTTAAAATGTATTGATCTGGTAGTGCTGTCTATCTTGAGTGGTTCTTTCAGTGGAATGAGGACAGGACAGAAGTTTTGCCTGTACTTGCTGCTTCACTGCAGCTCTCCACAGCCTGTGTTACCTTCTTTCGTCAGTGACTAAGCCTAGCTTAGTCTTTTTCTTAGAGATACATAATTCTCCTAAGACCTAGTCTAGCTGCTTTTGTAAGAGTTTTCATCTTCATGTTTTACAGTCATAGAAAATGGTTTTACTAAGCTATCTTTACCAAATCCAGTTCCTAGTGTGGGTGTCATCAAGGAGGCACGGGAAGATGTAGCTCTGTAGGAGAGTAGTAAAGATATCTATAGGATTACACAGGTAGGAAACCTGTAGGGTTGTTTTGTTGGGGTTTGGGGTTTTTTTTTAACGCCAGTCTATCACTGTATTTAAAAGAAAACAAGCTTGGGGTTTTTTTAAATTATGGGCAAGAATAATCAGCTTACCAGAGCCACTCTGGAGTTTTAAAAGAGCTCAGATATTAAAGCAGTGAATTAAGAACTGTGTGTAACATGCCACTTGCAGCAGTTACTTTGTCTGAGGAGGTTAAGGTGGAAAATGTGATAGCACACTTTAGAAGTCCTTGAGTGCTCTGGCAACTTACAGAATCTGTCTTCATTAACAGCATTCCCAGCAAAATCTTTATAAATTGTAATAATGAATAGAACTAATACCCAACACCAAAACCCTTTTGTTGAGGGAAGCCACTCCTGCTCATGTATTGAGCTTCTTAGAAAGAGTCAACAGCATGTGGATGATGGTGGTCCAGTGAGTCAAGCATACTAGTATTTAAAAAAAACCAGTGTTCACAAAGTCGTTCACAATGGTTTGTGAAAAGGCAAGACTTCTGCAGAAGAATATAAAAATAGATCCTTTCAAGGATAATGGTCAAATTATGAGTAAGTTTTCATGGTGTTGGGAGATTTCCATTGGAGTCTCACAAGAGTATGTTCTGGACAACTGTGCAGCTATTCATAAGGAGAATTTAAAAAGTGGAGGAACAAGGATATGTAGAAATTTTCCAATAATCAAAAATCGTTCAGGATGGCCAGAACTAGGGCTAGTTGCCAGAGGACTTTGTGATCGTTAGCAGTGGGTAAAAAGATTACTTGTGAGTCTTAATATCAGTAATGTACAAGGGCGGGGGGAAAACTCAATGATGTTTGCCAAGCAATCAATTTTAAGTGAGCATACTTTGAAGAAAAGACTTGGACTCCTTGGGCAGGCCTCTGACAACACCAGCTCACATATTACTATCCAAAGCCAAGAAAAGAATGAGGAAAGCAGTGGAGAATAAAATAAACAGAGTCATTACACCACTAAATAAATCCAGGATATGCTCACATCTTGAACATTACTTGCAGTCATGGTTACCTCATTTCAGAAAGTAGATATTAGGACATAAAGTACAAAAGTAAGGAGTGTGAAGTATGGTAAGGAGAATGGAACACAGGGAGTTAATAGATTAGGAGAAATCCCTCTGGTGTGGAAAAAGACCAGAGGTGAGTTGAGAGGAAAAAGCATAATAAAATCACGGAGAAGGTGCGTAAGAAATCATTATGCACTTTGTAACACAGGAACTCCGAGAGCAAAACAAAGGAAGCACTCTTTCACACAATGCATAGTTAAGTTGTTGGATTCATCGCCTCAAGATACTGAGGCCAAAAATACGATTGTTTTCAAAATGAAATTTAAGATTCATATTGCCAGTAAACATAATGACCCAAATACGCCTTCTGTCTCAGAAGGTCCCTTACTAGATTGCCAAAATCCTTTCTAGAGAAAGGATCACTCTGTTTGTCTTTTTTATACTCTAAGCAACTGCTGTTGGCTGTTGCCAGCATTGCTTTTGGCACCAGTGTAGCCACTCTGCTCATGAATTCTCTCATTGCTAATTGAAGTTGAATACCTTTTGAGTTTTGAAACTTTTAATCAAGGATTTGAAAACTGCAGTTCACAGAGGCCAAGGTTTCATATACTTAATGGTAAAGTTTGAAGGATTCTGCTTATCAGAATAGGTATTAAAAGACACCTGTGAGAAATCTAGTCCCTTGAAGCTATTGCAAAGTAAAGACATGAGCCCCTGTTTTAAAATGTTTATTTATTCATTAAAGCATATTTTAAATATCTGTGTATAGACTTGAAAATATTTCCATTCAATGTTTATTAATAGTTAGGACTTGTTGTAGCCATGTCAGATAAATAGTATTGTTTCACTACGTACTTATGAGGGTCTTCAAATGATTAAGCTACTGAATTCTGCTAGGATTTTTTTGTGTCCCACAATTTCAAAAAGTTTTCAGGCTCAGATGGGTTTGTGTAATGATCCCCATTTGAGCTGGGGATCTGCAGAGAACAGGAACTCTCATGAGACTGCTGGTATTTCCTGTTTCTCATCAGAGCAGAAATAGAGTAGCAGAGGAAGAGCTCTTCTCTTAGCACTGTATTTGAGCTTCTGCCTGAATCTAGGAAGTGCCACAGTGCATAAAACTGAGAGAAAACAAACAAGCAAATTTAGTGTAACCTTTTTAAACCCTAGAAAACATTCCTATTTGGCTTTTGTTTGGACAGCAGTGGTTCACCCCTCCCTAGTCTTTTGTTCAAAATTAAGAACTGGCGTGCCTGAAATTTATGTTTCTGAAGTTAACTACATGCTTTCTGTACATATGTTGGCTATGAAGCTCTGACAGAAGTATTTTATGTTGTAAAGACAGAGGTACTGTAGAGTGGTACTCATCAAGCTGAACATAGTGTAAAATTTCCTTGTATGACTAAGAATATTTGTCTAAAGATATCACCTAATAAGGTATGCATTAAATTAAAATAGGGCGTAATTTATTTTCTTAATAGCTATCTAGCCATGTTTTCATAAAATGTGCAGTTATGGATAAAAATTGATATATATGTAGATTTTAAACCCAGAAGGTCAAACATCAATTTCAGGCAGTTCGAGAGTAGACAAGTTTGAGCAAGCACAGAAGGTTTCTATTGACATAAAGGATTATAGCATCACAGAATGACTAAATTACATTTGAGTCCTTCCAAAACACACCCATTTTACATTGCAATGGTTTTTAAAATTCACATTAAAATAATTGTAAAATTTTTTGGCTTTTTATAATTGTTTATTTTAATTATATATTTATAATAAAATGCATTAAAGTATAACTTATTCTAGACAAAATAATGCTGAGGAGTAGGTTGTTTTGTCTTTTTATATTTCAAATGTATTCCAGCTGCATCAGGCTTCAGTTGTTATTTTCACCTTGCCGACCACGTGATTTTACTGTGGTGAATATGTGCGTAAGTGAGGTTTTTCTTGTGGATTTCCTGCAGATACTGGGGAGTTACAGATTGTGCAAAGGTAGCAAGACAGTTTATTATTCCGGATGTCAAGAGATGTAGAAGGTTTCTAAATTTTTTTTTTAAATATTCTTCTTTTGGTATATTAGAGGAAAACCTACTGTGAGAGCCCAAAATACAGTACCTAATTATCCTATCTGCGGTGTGTTGCTATGCTTTAAAGCCATTTCCTGTGAATAAATCACTAACAGAAGCAAATTTGTATTGCTACTGCTGAGACATTTTAGAAGCTCTACTCAAGATATTTTCTTAAAGACAACATAGATCACATATATGTAGTCAGATTCTTAATTTTCTTTTTTCACTAATTTTACAAGATTGGAAAAAAACATTTTCCTCCTACAATTAGTACTGGAAAGACTTTTAAACTGGGGAGAAACATATTGTTCTTAATCAAAATTCAGATAGCAAAAGTTTGCTATACTGTGCAGTTACTTTTGTTTGCCTCAGTGATAGAACTTCCTTGGCTTGAAGAAGGTAGTCCAATACAGTAATTACAGGAAATGACTAGTGAACTTGGAGAAGATGAAGGTTCTTCACCATCTGGAGGTGGGCCCTCCCATGCTTTAAGCAGCTTCTCTGGTGAATACAGAATCTGCACTGGCCAAAGTTAGATCCATCTGTTACTTAATTGTTTTTCAGTCCATTTCTCTTGGTGAATTCAGAACACTGAACTAGCATCATGTGTCCCTCTTCAGTGTTTCTGGCAATGGAGTGCACCAAAACAAAATTCAAAACCTGGAATACTTTAAGAATGTGATTGCCTAAAATCAACAGGCTGCTGCCTGAAACTAGCAAAGTGGTAGGAATGCTAAAAAAGGAACTGCTGAGAGTAGACAGCTTTCTGAATGTTTCCCCTTTCTGGAGCCCAGGCATAATCTGCTCTGGGCTTTCAGAAGGATCTCCTTATTCTATGGAGGTGCAATTCTCAGAGCACAACTCTAAACTCTTGCTTTAAAAAACACCTGGGCAGGACTTGGCTATTTTTTAAGATATGGCCAGAAGCACAGCTGGTGATGCCTGTCTTTTGTAGTATAGGTTACTGCTTAGAGCATTTGTATAGGAAGAACAATATAGGAACTTTGGTTAGTGATTTGCTCTGCTTAAAGGCTTTTATATGAATTACTTTCACCACCTGTAATAAAATTCAATTCAGAGACTAAAGAAAAGTAAAGGAGGATATTTTTCATTGCATTTATTGAAAGTGTGCAGGAAAAATTTCAAGAAACATTGAGTCAGGAAGAAAATCTATGAAGAATCAGCAATCTTTTGTAGTTTGCTACTTGTGTTTCTCTAAGAGCAAAAACTCATGGTCTCTAGGGTCTGTTCTGAGTATCACTCTTGTGTTTCACATAGAAAAATTATTTAGCAAAATACAGCAGTGGTCTCACATGGTAGTTAGCATGGTCCTGCATAGAAGGCAATATGTAAGTCTACTGACCTTTAGGGTATAATGTGGAGAGAGTGTACAGACAGAAGCTCCTCTGCAGGTCCTCTCTCTGAGCAGAATGCAACTTTGCTAACACATTTGTAGAGACCCCAGTGCTCCAGGAGATTTTCATGAATGGTTTGAGAATACCAATCAGACTGGCCACCTCACATATTTTAGCGGAAATATGTCTTCTGGATGCTGAAATTGATCTAGGCATCAAATTATCCAGTTCATTGTCACTTGGAAAATTCTCATCATCCTTAGAAGAATGCAGAGGACTCTAAGGGAAAGAATGAAGAGCGGAGGGTGTCTGGGAATCAGATTTAAATGCATAATCACCATTTAAATCCTAGGTGTATGCTAAGAACCTAAATTGTCTGTTGTATCTGCCCCACAAAGCCATTTTTACTTGCTGTTTTGCATTCTTTTTTCTTCAGTCCATTCTGCTACATCTCTGTTCCTTCCATTTATAATGGATTACTGCAAGGACTTAGGAATATCCTTAGATCTGCACACATGTGCACACATATTAAGTCACTGTATGTTCCTGCAGAAATTCTTTGCACTAGATTGTATGGATTTTACTTCATCAGTTCAAATTTATTAGATAGAATACATGTGCTGTAGTTCAAACTGCTTTATCAACATATCATGAATGTACTGCTGGACAGTAGTTTCACTCTTAGTGATTTCAAGATGGCGTCATTTGTTGCGATACTACAGGAATGTGAAGCTTTTGGAAGGGAAATTCCCAGCAGGTTGGAGCCATATGAAGTCGTAACCAGATATCTAATCAAACTAATGTTTAGACTCCTCTATAAGTTTTCTCATGTGAATCCAGATGTTCAAAACCAGATAGTATGTTGCTGCTTACCTGGTAACCCTTTGGAGGTTATTAGCTCTAAACTCAGCCGTGCTGCCTTTGGTGTCTTCTTTAAAGGGCACAATATAACCTCTCATCAAAGTGTCTCAGAAAGAGGATGCAACAGGTAGGTAATATGCAAGGACTACATGTATTAATCACTGCATGATTCATGATTTCTTTTTACTAAACTCTCAGATTGCTGCTCCTTTATTTGAAGTTTGTCAAATGAAAAATTTCATTCAACGAAAATGAAACTTGCAAATATCAGCCTTCACAGAAAATTCTCTTTGCCCTCCATTAAGCATGATTCTTATTGTTCCTAATTACTCTCAAGACATCACTACATGAAATTTCCAGCAGGGTTAAAGATTTCATATCTGGCAACTATCCAGCAACATAAAGGACTTTTAACATTTATGAATTACAAAAATTTTTAATTAAAACCCTCCCCCAAAACAACAACCATTCCGTCTCCCAATAATTTTTAAACGCCTCTAAGAGTTACACAGACATGAGCCTTGGAAGAGATTTTTAGTCAGTGCAGAATGTAGCAGGAAGTTAGGTAGTTTGTTTGTTTTGCAGTGTCAGCAGAACACTGCTTACTCAGTACAGTCCAAAAAAGGGGTCTGCTTTTTAAATGGAAGTACAGTTCCCCGTGCTCCATGTTCCCACCAGTCCCATGGTGAATGTTTGTAAATCAGTGATTTCCTGTAGTGGGAGAGAAATGGGAATCCTTTGTCGTGAAAAAATACACCATAACCTATGGGAAAATTAAAACTTCCTAGTTTGTTTTATCCTTTCTGATCATGTTTTCTGTTCCTGGCTAGCACTGTGAGTGAAAATAGGTGAAAAAAAACCCCAAACAAAACAAAACAACTTTTCCTGTTGCTTGAGATTTGTAAAACACTGTCCATGTTAAATTCAAGGTGAACATTTTTACAAGATCTCACTTTGCCCTAGTCTTCTTACCACAGAAAAAAAATTCTAGTCTAGAGACAGTGTGTATTTGACCATTATATACACTGGGATATGTGTATAGATAGCTTTTTCCTTCATTTCTAGCGTTTATTGACATGGGTTTTATGAGAAAAAAATCTCACCATGATCCCCTGAAATGATCTCTCCCTGTTCTTCCATCTGAATGCTGGGCTGGCACTGCTGTCTAGACTGCTTCAGCTATGCCTAAAATCTATGTGGTGTGCAAGGGTTTTCTTTCTGCATTCTGACAGCTCTTCACCCCTCTGTGTACCCATCCAGAGAGAGGCACCGGCCTTCATGGGAGATAGTGCCAGGTAGGTACTAAGCTTAGGACATGGGCAGAGTGAAGTCAGGTGAGATTCCAGGAGTTAAATACTGGATTGTTGAAGGCAGAACGAAGGAGAGATGAGATGATGAGATGAGATGAGATGAGATGAGATGAGATGAGATGAGATGAGATGAGATGAGATGAGACGAGATGAGACGAGGGAATGTTCCAAGTGGAGGTAGTGGTGTTTGTGCATTTATGTGTACATGTAGAGAGAGGAAAAGGGAAAAAGACCAAAGCAGATAGAGAAGCAAGAATATCAAGCAGGTAAAAAGCACAAGATAAGCGATATTTTTAGTATTCTTAGAAGAGTTTTCTCCCAGATCATCAGTTTTCAGCATAAGCAAAATCTTGGTAATATCAGCAAGCTGTACCCACACCCAGCTTATCCACCTCTGGAGACTGGATTGAATAGAAGGATTTCCTGGAATGAAATGTGGAGAAATGTTGACCAAAACATTAATAAATGAGTGCCATGTAGTTATCAAACATACATCAGTTGTCAAAGTCATCATGAGCCCAGTAAACCAATTGAAATGGTTAGTGTACATTTTCATTCTTTTTATGGTAAGAGAGGAGACAGTAATACAATAAAAGGAAGATGTGCCAGAGTAAGGTCTAGAGTTCAAGCAAAATACTTGAGTGTAGTCTGTTAGCTTCAGCTTATCTGCAGTAGTCCTAAAGATATTTTAAAATCAACAAATCCGCCCTCAATGTGATAAAAAAACAAGAGAGAGAAACAGGAGAGGTCTCATGGAGCAGAGGTATGGGAGATCTGGTTTTCGTTCCTCTCTCTCCCATTAGCTTTTGGTGGACAATAATGATGGAGAAGTGAAAAGGTTTTCCCACATTCCCACTTTTCCTGCTTATTTCTTGTCACATCTACTTGGCATCTTGTCTACAGTTCATGCTGATATAAATCACATCCACAGTGCTGTTACAGTGGTCAGCAAGCGTGTGCTGCACTGACCCTGCTCAGCTGCCGGGATGGGTGCAACCCCACAAGCAGCCTTGCTTTAGGCTGCCCAGGCGTTCTGCTTACCCCTCACAACAGGGGCCTCATAGGAGGGACCCTACAAGTACGTGGCATCTCTGTGAAATCCAGAGAGACAGCGGGGCACGGCATGGCACAGCACACCTGCCCCGTCCACACCTAGAATTGTGAACAAAGGTCCTCATGAAGGGATGGCATAAACCTGATTTCCCTGCTTTGAATGTGATCCCTGAAATAACACCAAGTTTTCTCAGCTGTTCATGCTAAAAAAATGTGCAAGGCAGGCCTGTAAATGATCATGGACCCAGACCTTTACTTGTGGCGCAGTGTAGATGTAATCATATGGACTAGCAGAACAGGGGTAAGTATGTACAATGACTTTCTCTCTACTAAATAATAATATGCTGCATAATAATATTTCCTTCCACACACATATTTCTAGTATTTTCTTTTCAGGGAGTAATGCAATGAACTGTGTTTTTTACATTGTAATATTGCTTTTTAGATATTTATTTAAAAATAATTTTAAACTTCTAACTTTCCAGGAAAGAGTTACTTCATTATTACAGAGATACTAGCTGTTACTGCACATCTTGGCCTGTTTCCACGAAAATAGGAAAATAACTTTACCAGATGCTGAGGAGTCTTTTGCACAGTGGGAGCAAGTCTATCTGAAATAATGAAATAACATGAAGAATGATGCCGTCAAAAAGCGTTTCCTTAGGAAAACACTGAGAGCCTTCCTTAGGATTCAAAATGTAAATGCACATTTTTCCACTTTAGTGCTATGAAAGGAATCCTCTGTTCCAACAAGGTGACCATAACGTTCAAAGGTAGAGCTATCAAGTAGTTAAATATGAACTAAATTATTTTTGCTACTGCTGACTATGAAGTGGAAGGTTGCACCTTCTTTCTCTGCTTTCTTCTCTTTATGTCCTCAGTTTTTCAGAGCAAAATTAGCTTCCTATAATTTCTTTCTGGAAGAGGTCAAAGGGCAACAACAGTACCACTGTTGATGCTGAAAGATTTTCAAAATATGTGAAAAGGAATATTGGATTCATAGGATCAGTTGTATTTTATAACCCCATTTAAATCAATTAATATAATAGTTACTTAATATGACAATATTTGACACACTTTGTGCAATTTCTAGTTTATTCTGGATATGTAATTTCTGATAATAAATTTAAATAAAAAGTGGTACATTGGGCCTTTTAAATACTGCCTCTGCAAAGGAGATTTTTGTTTTTTAATCTCCTCCTACCACCATTTTGAAACAGCTTTTGTTCCCACATTTCCTTGCTCTCATACCAAAACTCAGTCTGGATTTTAATGCTTATGTCAAAAAATCTTTCATATTGGTCTGTAAGATGATGTTTAAAAAATCAAGAACCGATTCACAGAATTCCACAGAATTTTGTGACAGTCTGAATGGAATCATAGAAGTGAATGTCAAAATCTTATTTTGAAAGTTTGAAGGACTGCTAACAGAAGGAGTAATAGTGAGCAAAGCACTGTAGGTTTCCTACAGTGGAATAACTCGGAAAAAAGAGAAGCAGAAATCATGCTGAATTTACATTGCATGTGTTCGTGACTTCTCTAGGTTACCTGAGGTGGTATCTGAACATCTCTTCTAAAGTTGCCAGTCTCTAGGCAGAGTGACATTACTATTCTGAGACTGTCCCAAGCATATGTGTGAGTGGTATGTTAGTATGTTGAGCCCAGCCTCTTGAGATAATTGGAGACAGCTTGGAAAAAAAACTGTCAGTGGAAAAGGAAGTTATTCTAAAACACATATTAAGTGCCACTGCTATTTAATACACACATAATTAGAAATACTATAAATAGACACGTTAGTCTTCTGGTTGCTTCAGCTGTAGCAGAAATGTTTAAAGTGAATGATTGTGTAAGTCCCTTCTTGCCATATGATGAAGGAGAAGGTTGGACATGACCTATCCATTAGCATGCTGACATTTGCATCACGAGGTTAGAGTAATGTGAGATAGATTATAACTTACGTAATGAACTTTTGAAAACCTGTTTAGAAGTGGTTCCAAGAGGTTGGCTTTTTTATTATGGAGAATCTGAGGCTGGGCCCATTGGGGAATTTGAGCAGAGATCCAGAATATGTTCCCAAATCCTCTTGCAGAAAAGAACCTCAGGAAAAGGGCAGGAAGATGAGAGTGGGATATCTTTGGAAGATTAATTACTGAATGTGGAAAAAGAGTCTTGAGGAGTAACAGTTCTTCCCTCCTTTGAAAAGTATTTCCCATAACCACCAAGACTAATCATGAGCTATGGTTCCTCTGTGTTCCATCAGCTGAAGTCTTGGAGATTTAGTTGTAGGCTGCATTATTAGAAAATAGATTACTTTGATTGTTTGACAGATTCCTAATAAAAATAGAATAAAAAATATAATCAGTAAAATTTTGGAGACAGCATGAAACAGAACCCCCTTCTGTTTCACTGTAAAAGTTTCGTGAGGGTTTTCTTTTTCTATCTTGTATTAACCCATTTTCCTTTCAATTTTTTAATCCATGGTTTATACTATGCATTACAGAATGTATTGCTAAATTACTTTTAACTGTCTCAGTGTAGTGATATATACAAAGTCATAAATACATTAGCGTCTTCAAACCTATTTGTTAAAAACTATTTGTTAAACCAAGTTGTTCACAATGTAGTTGTTAAAATACACTACATTGTTTCCTTTCTTTTAATGATCAATAGTTAAATATAGCTCAGTTACAACATCAAACATCTGAATAATAAACTGAGATCTAAATTAGTAAACTTAATTATACAAAAACAGGGAAACATCTGTCTCCCATTGTATAAAGCATACTTGCTTTGGAAAAAAGAGACATCAAATCCTAAAGTTGTAGTTTGGGATACAGTGTGTTATTTTTTCACAGGATAGATCAGTTAATAAAAACAATATGCGTATTTTTCTGAGTCAGACTCTTTTTTTTGCTTTCAATTAGATCTGATTTTCAAAGCAATTTTAAATCTGAAAATACTTACTCTGTAATTATACTTAGGGTTTATTTACCTTTGAATTGCAAGATTTCCTGCAATGACAAAACCAGTATTCTTGCAAAACATTTTTGGTTTTGAGCAACAGGTCCAAACTTTTTCAGAACCTATAGGTCTCAGGTTAAATAATACCACACCTGGAAAATAGTATGAAATAATTAAAGGGATGTATTAATAGGGAAAGAAGGTAAAGAAAATCAACATGAACAGGTACCAAGTCCATTTTTTTTCTCCCTCTCATTCCCTAACTGATAAAAATTTGGATCTTGAACTGTTCTCACATGCTTTTAAATTCTTTAAAATCCTACTGTGCTTGTCCTTGAAAATCACCTTTTTCTTGAGCTTTTCTGAAAACTTCACAAACTTCTGAGTATTGAATGGTCAAATTGATGTCTTAAGGCAAGATTAAACTCATCTTTAAAATAGGATTTATCTTATTCACTTTTTAATAGGATTTAAACTCTAATTAGCATGGAGTAAAAAAGGTGTAGAGCAAAGTAATGTCTCTGTAATGATAACTCAAATTCTAGGGCAAGGACTAGTACTCAGTCTTACATCTCCAAAACATGGGTTTCTAACCACCCAGGTAAATGTCACACTTTTGGTTTCAAAAGGACTCTCAAGTATTCTGAAGGCTGAAGTCAGTCACATGAAAAAATCCACCAGTTGTGTGCCACTAAAGTTATTTCCAAAAAATACCCCACCTTAAATTTACGGAATCAGAATTTGAACTTAAAGGTGGAGGAGTCCTGAGAAGAAAAGCTCTGTTTAATTGTTACGTATTTTCTTTACATATAATGAGCATGTAATTGTTCAAGAAATGAAGCTTTGTGGAAAGTTTGAAAGGTTAATAACTGAGTTTCAGCATTTCAAAAGAAGTCAAGGAAAGAGAAAAGAACAGAATCTCTGAAACAATAAACCTTTGTGTTACCCAGGAAGTCTCAATGTTTTCTTGCTAATTGCTTTTAACATCTATACCCATGCTACTATAAAACCAAGCTAAACATAATTTCTTTCCTAAAAGTACTTGAAGTTATGCATTATAAAATAACTTTTTATGTGGAAAGAAATAACAAGTACAGGGGGTTTTAGATGTGGGGTTTCTCCTAAACACTCATCAGAGTAACATTTAAGCAGCAAACCAGTATTTTAATGAGTCATCTCTCTGGAAATGTGTAAGTAAGTTTGGCCTTGCTTTTTCGGTTTGTTATTCTCTTTAAATGGTTTTACAAATAAATGTCTTGATTGTATTTAGTAACCTCAGCTTTTTGTAATTAATAGTCTTTGTTAGGAATAATAACATGTCTGATCTTTGTATGTTAATTTGTTAATACAGACCTAGTTTTAACCCAGAATTTCATTTTTAGTATCTCTAACAAAAGAGATCACATCTGTGATACATGTTCGCATCTAGAGAACATTGGGCTCTGTACATCGGGAGTGAAAAAGAAAGTGCCTTGTTATTTAAATGTTTACATTAGCTGGAGTGCACAGCAGCATGTCTCAACACTATGACAGTGTGATGGAAGGAAGATCTGATATGTATTAACTATAGGAGCCGTGTCTCACTCTTCCCTATATTATATTGGTTTCCATAAATATGATAAAAAGTCAGTGTCACATGAGCACTGTGTGGGTTGGTACCCAGAGATGAAATGGACTTTATTATGTACATCTATGATGTTATTTTCAACTAAGAAGTCACCTTGGACTTTCTCTGCTTTTCAAATAACCCAGCTGCAAGTAGTAATCAATAATTTTGTTCATAGCTTTTATTGTTGTTTTTTGTAGCCTCTTCATAAGGAAGAAGTTGCCATCCATTGTTTTAGGCATAGGCTTTTCCCCATCTTCCCATGATCCTCCATTTTATTGGAATAAGATTTATATTTCATCTGAAGATGAAGCAGAAATTTTATTGATATGTGATGTATGATGTGTGATGGTTGGCTTGCAGAAAATGTATTTTGTTTCATTAATGACAGCTGCATATAAGGACAGCATATAACTTCATCCCCTCCATAGTATAAAACAGTTTACCATAACTTAAGGATAGGTTCTCTTAACAATTATGCTTTCAGTTTAAAGGCAAAGTTTTCTTGCCCCTGTTCTCATTAACTTCTATCATTTTTGATATATCTGTATTTCAAATACTTCTGCCCAAAAAAGTTTAAACAGCTTCTCTCAACTTCAGAGAACATCCTTTCCCCTAGTAGAAGTTAGTAATTATATAAATGGATGTACTTACATGTACTCTTTTTTAACAGAAGGGCTTTCTAAATTCACTGTCTTCACATTAGCAATTTACTTATCACTGTCATCTTCAGGTTTATCTAACTGAGGTTTAATCTATTCAGTTTTAGGAATAGCTGCAAAACTTTTTTCTGAATTTGTAGTGTGGGATTCAGAGATTCTTTTGCTAATGAAGAGCTTTTTGCTTTGCAAATTAAGGGCAAATAATCTTGGGGACATAGGCTTCAAATAGATTATTCTAAAGATGAATGTCACTTTGACTTTTGTTAGCTGCTGAATTTCATCCACGCTGAATATTAAGAATAGCAGTAAAACAATTTAATTCTGAGGGCTTGTCAGATTTAGGAGTGTATCTCTACAGTACAGTGGAGCACAGCATGGAGACACTTCTACTTTCTCACAAATGCCTGGATTCTGGAACACAGTTTACCACTACCAGATTGTTTCAGGACCTTAGCTCTGCCTGACTCTAGGTTATGTGGATGATTCAGATCACGTTTTCACTGGCTTTGAAAGGGCTCATTGAAAGGGTAGAGATACACTTTTAATCCTTTTGCAATTGCTGTGTCACTGAGCAAACCTAACGTAAGGTACAGATTCTGTCCTGTCCCTTTTAACCTTGAAGGCATCTGACATATCTCTTGAGGTTGCCTGGGACGTTGACCAAAACAATTAAATTCCCTTGCACTGAACAATCGTATTTAAACACTGAACTGTATGGCTGTGGTTACTGGCTGATAGGATGATAGCAAAGACTACTTTAAATAGTAGTTTAAATGAAAAAAAGTGGTAAGAGTGCCTGAGAAACTTTAAGCATTTACAGTCATTATCAGTCTTCATAATTAGATACCCGATGCACTAGAGCAATAGTTTTTAGATTACACAATATTTCCTTCTAAAATACAGATTCCATTTATATTCCATGTGGTTGTCACTTCTCCAGTTTATGATACTGACATTTTTTATACTTTTGATGGGGAAATACGCATCATCTGAAAAAAATCCTGAAGGTCAGCCAAGCAATTAATCTGGTATTATCAGTAAATCTTCCTTTGCTTTATATCACAGTGTATTGACCATCAAATGCCCTCCCTGCTGGAGGAAAAATTGCTGAGTATTGTGTGATATCATCCCTGTGAGGCAGCAGGAAAAAAGGCAGGGTTAGTAGAAACATGCACGTGGCCAGGGGATCGTAACAAACCCTAACAGGTGCTGGGCTCTTACCAGTGGAATAATCTGGCCAGCAGCTGATGTGCTCCTATTTTAAGGTCACTCAGTGCTATTGACTTTTCAATGGAGTCCTCTTGGTGCAGTGTTTCTCAGGGAAGCTGGTTGAACAGTTTTATAGGCTAACAAGGGACTGAAGGGGATTATCATTTACAGGTGACTAAGGGAAATATGGTTGATCAGACCACATCTCAGTGTCTCAGTTAGTTAGAGAAGGTCCTGAGATCTTTCCAACAACTGTTTGCATATTTGGTCTGTGAATACTTTCTTTCTTATATTGTAGAAAAGAAAAAAAAAGTATTTTTCTAACACATAATTATGCTGATGTGAAAATTCCTCCTTTGGGATTTACTTCTCCTTCTATGCTAGGATCTGCTTGTTTCTCTTAGAACTGGAAAGAAAATATAGAAGCCTAAAACACAGTAAAGCATCTTGCCTTACCTATTGCCTCTCTGTGTCAGCTTGCTTTTCTGATCTACAGATAAGGTGAAGTTGTGGAAATACTTTAGTCTATAGAATAATTTAAGTGATTTTTCATATTGCATATGATTGCAGAAGAAATAAAGTATCAGTAAGTTCTTAGCATACAATAATTGACTTTGACAGTCATCCAGAGGTATAAGTACTACTTTGATGTATGCTTTATTTCTATATCTGTTTTTCCAACAAGCCAGTAGCTACTAGACAAGCCTGGATAATTTTTTAGCAGGCTTTTTGAGATATTTATTTGATAGTTCAGTTTGTAGCTAAGAAACAGACAACGCATAACATCATTGATTGAAACAAAGTGACTAAAATATTTTCCTCTTTGGCCTATGAAATGACAATTCTTTCAACTTAAATGATATATCTTTAGGGTATATTATGTTCAGAATAATATTTTCTTGTAAATCTCTGGTATATACTTTGCCACACACTGGCAAAAACTCTGGAGAAAACTCTGGAGTCGTTGATAATATCAGTTATTCTTTTTCGAGTACTATATCAGAGTCTCTGTAGGGGCACTGCCAGTATTGTATCAAATAGCTGCCACTATTGAGACAGTAGGACAAAATTACATCTTCCTGTCTTCCATGGGCAATGGACACAGGGATCCCAATTCTACATCACACCTCTGAAAGCTAACACCAGAATAATACACATTTTTGAATGAGGATACTCACTGGTAGTTACACAAAAACTACTAAATATGCTGCTGTGTTTGAGCTTTCTTCTGAGATAATGCAGAAGACCTTTTATTGCTTTTTGAATTTGATGATCTTAGAGGTCTTTTCCAACCATAATGATTATAACACTGTCTTTGTAAGGTGCCACATGCATAGCTTTATACTGAGGAATAGATTGTTAGAGCAAGCAAAATAAGAATAAAAACATATAAATGTGAGACTTGTTTTTAAAAATCTACACTTTTTTGTAATGTGAATTTTTTTAGACTTTCTGTTCTGATACTTGATGGTAATAGGAGGTGCATAACGCTAGGTTTTTGTGTCATTTTGTTTTCAGTATCTCCCTTAGCCTTTCTCACTTTTCTAACTAACTCATTAATCTTACTGGTCATCTCAAACTTAAGCAATTCAGTGTGAGAAGGTGCAGTGAAAACTGTCCACTCTACTGCAAATTGCTAGGAGTGCTGTGTGCCTTTAATATATTGAGGCAATAATTTTTTGTTAAAAACTTGTATAAAGTTGTATGTAGTGAGTGAATTACTAATTTGAGATGACTTTGTTGCTCTAGTATCAGTCATTCCTACCACTTTCATTTCATATGCACCATAGACTTAAAAAAGGCTGCATCTTTCAGTTTAGCAAGAGTCTGACAGGAAAAGCCAATTATTTATCTTCTTTAGCTCACTGTCTTGCATAATCTTGATTTTGTGAGATGTGTTTATCTATATTATATCTGCATCTTAGTTAAAAGGACCACAAAGCTCTGGTGAAAGAAAGGTGAATCTGTGTTTTATCAGTATCATGGGATATTAATCCATGTTTCCTCCACCTTTAGAGGCTCATCCCCTCCTTTTCCAATTGCAAAAACTTTCAGACTCTTTACATTTTTAACTCATCCTTCAAAAGCAGCTGTTTCATTCAAAATGCTGTTCTCTAACTTGTGTTTGTCTTTTGAGGGGCTCATAGGGAATACTTGAAGGGTGTGTGAAGGAGTGAAGGGCCAGGATTTCTAAATAATTCTCTATATCACAATCTTCAAAATGGAAAATTTCCATGTCTTAGGAGTCCCCTAGCCTTTCATAATTCCCTACATTTAACAACCCCATTAGTGTGATCCTTCTTTAAACTATAAGTCTCCCTGTATTTAGTCTTCCATTAAGCCTACTTCCTTGCATGTTTGCTGCTGAAACATCCTTTTCCCCTTTTTCTTAGGGCATTTTTTAGTACAGCATCTCATGATTGTTTCCCTGGATCATTTATTATCTAGAAACTAAAGCAGGCAAATTAATTTAAACAACAATACTGCTTGATGCTACTCTTCTCTACAGAGAGACTCCCACACAGAGTATTGCCTGTTTCCAAATCTATTTCAGACCTATTTCTGGGTTCTTCTCTGAGAGAATAAACAAATCTGCTTCTTTCAGCTCTATCGCCATCTGAAGGGAAATCCTGTGTGTGCCAGTACTGCGAAGCAGGTTGTTGTAACACATTAGGATTAGTGAGTGCCAGGAAGAGCTAGAGGTAGCACAAGAAACATGAAAGACTGACCTTCCCCTCTGGAGCGGAAAACTCTGATGTTCTTTGCAAGGCCAGCTGGACACCATCTGATCATTTATAGGAGATGCAATCCCATAACTGCATGGCCCTCTGACACTCAGGGAATAGCTGGGGATTTTGGAGGGTTTTGGCAGAGGGCTCAGTCTCACTGAATCGTGATTGTTCTGATCAGGCATCACAGTCTTTGCTAACACCACATATCACACTCCAAATATGGTGCTGGTTACCAGTCATAGCTCAGTAGCATAGTAGTGCAGTACTGACAAGTCCATATGAATGGCTATCTCTCCTCCTCTTTGTTTCTTGCTTATCTTTATTCAATATCCAAGACACGTGCATCACATTCCAGGGTCGTGTCACACTATGCATCCCCACTTGGATAGCTACAATAATATCATGATGGGTATCATTACATCAGATATCACTGTAGGATACAGTAAGGGCCCAAATCAGTCAGCACCATCAAATTATGCAAAAAAAGTCAAGCTGCTCTTTTTGGGAACTAGCTCAAATTCAGTACTTATCACCAGGAGTTATAAAGCCTCATGGAAGGTGTTTGGTTTATGCTCAGGAGATATCTGGTTGTGTCTAGCTTGACACAACCAATGTCAGGACAGTCATTAGCTTGCCTGCCAGAATAGGCTTTGACCTTCATCTGGGTTCTTTTCTCTGAGTTATTACCACTGCCAGTAGAATAAGGTGTATTTATAAGGCAGAATGCATACACAACCGTCATTTTTTCAGAACCATTTGAAAGTACTTTGACCAGGCAATGTTTCATCATAAACACTAATTAGTTATGATTACATCTCTTTGCAGGAATGGATCAATTCTGATTCCATTTTGATTAAAAAGAACTGAGTCAAAGCCAGACAAAATTACCTCGCACCTGAATAACCAATTTATTTGTGTTCAATGGTGACTTGATCTGTGGCAAGACAGCAAACAGAAAATGGTATGCCTTCTCTCAGATGTTGTCAGCTGAAATCAGGTAATGTTTGTGTTTATTGAAATGTTTCATTGGTTTTGCTATAATGTGGACTGCAGCAGCATTTTATACTTTGTCTAGTTTTCACAAGTGTGGACAGTGCTCTGAAGTGTAATTTTAATTGGGTTTGTAGATTGGTTGAGAAGTCCACCCCTGGTTTGCTGAAAGATTTGTAAAAAAATTGTAGCAAATTTTCACTGTCTTTGTCGCTAAATAAATGCATATATGTAACAGTTGATCTACTTGGACATCTCAGTTATAATTTGGGGGCATTTTATGAGTCCTTGCATTCAGACTACAGGCTTCTACATCAGAGATGATTTTGTTTGCTATGCTCTGGGTGTTCAGTCTTCTTGCTTCTGGCTTTATCTCATCTTTGTAATTCCAGCATTCTTGTGACCCCTGTGCAATACCTTCACTATTTTCTGATCACCTGAACAGGGACTATGCAGATGTCCATTTTTTTCAGTATATTATTGCTTTTCAGTTCTTCACAGTTCTTTTTTAAATATGGGGTCATAACTAACTTTGCTGATACTTCAAAATGAGTTGAGAATCCTGTTAATCTGTCAGATTTTCATACTCAAAGAGTGACTTTGCTTGAAATGCAGCTGTGCACATTAGTGATTTGCTTAAACTGTATTTGTGTAAGTTCAGAGTGCCTCAGAGTTCTGTGTGTGGCTCTCAGTAATCTCAGTGGTCATAAATCACTAATGATCTCTTTTTCCTCGAGCATAATAGTTAAGCACTTAACATATGCAAACAACATTGCATATTAGCTTTTTGTATCTGAAAGGCTTTGGGAGTTTAAAAATTCTGATAGTATTTTCATTAATTAGTACCTGTAGATCTGTCCCTACACTGAAATGCCTTTGTCTTTTTCTTGCTGCTTTCTCTGAGGGGGAGCTGCAAGTTTCAGAACTTGCTTTGAAAAAACAGACTGCTTTTTTTTTTTGAAAGTTGAGATTCATTTCCTTATCTCTTAATGACACAAATGAGGTCTGTGTGCTCATATACCAGAAAGTGAAAGATATACCTGAAAATCCCTTTAAAATGTGTCTTACTGTCAGAAACAAGTAGCCACATTGTTTGACTCTAACATCACTAAATTAGTAGGCACAGATAATAACAGTAATAGTGCTATTCTTCCACTGCAGATTTCTAGAATCCTTTTCTGTCTGCTGAAATGAGAAAAGGAATGATTTTCTCATCCACTTCTATTTTCCATGATATTGGAAAATACTATGTTTAACATATCTGTAATATTCTTCACTTGTAGGCATGTAATAGACGTATCTCTTTAGTGCTTTTGCCTACACTGTTTGGGCTTTGCCTTGTTTCACAGGATGACAAGTAATCTTGGAGGTTTGTTGCTCTAGACAGGAAGCATTATTTTCATATGCTTATTTACTACAATTATATTCATTTACTCCTATTGCATTCATTGTATTCATGAGCTACTACTCCTATTATATGTATATTCCAGAAGTTCATTAACTGAGAAAACAGTATTGAAGGCAAATGGTCGTCTGGGTCAGTCAATTTATTCAGCTTGAGATACAGGATATTTGGGGATTGGGTTCTTCAGAAACATCTTGGCAAATTTTAGCTATTTTGCTGCAACTGTGTCAGGCTGTATTGTTCTCCTGAATAATTTTTGGTTTGTTTGCATATCTATTACAGTAATCATTTCTCTCAGATTTAATCTTAGATTTCTACATTTCCTTTCTTTTTTTTCCGGAGATATTGACTATTGTAGTTTTTGCACAATTTTAATATTCTTCATACTTGTGATTAATGTCTTCTTAAATTTCTATGGTCTTCTTAAATTTGATTTGCCATTACTATACATAGATATGTCATCATGTTAGAATGTCCTCTTTTGGGGAGATTTCTGCCACAATACTGTAACTGGAATACAGATCACAAGAGGTTTAGTATGGCTTCAGGACACTGAAGGGAAGTTGCCTTTTAGAACCTTACCCAGGTTGATTTTGAGACATGTTTGCTTTTAAATATTGTCAATGAAGCCAGAAAAAATATATACATATTTAAGTATCAAATGCTTTATATAAAACTGATAATCTGAATTTCTATGTCATATCATACCACAGCAATTTGAAAACATTATTGGTAGGTCTAATTGATAGAGGTATTTATTGTTTGTTACCAAAATATAGATAAGTGCTACGAGAGTAGTCTAGATGTGTAGCTGCTGGGTTACCAAGAAGTTACTGCAGCTTCTGATTCTAGCTAGCCTTTTAGTTGATAGTTTAAACATGAACTTGTGGAGTATATACTGGTACATCAGGAACTAAGCTTGTTTCAAGTGGTTGAAGTAGCATAACCAAGGGACAATGTTCAGAAACTAAATCTAAATCTAAATCTAAACTAAACTATCTAAAATCACAAAATAGCTATTCAGTAGTAATTTTGGTATTTCATTATTGTCCATAGTGTATTCCAAGAGAAAAAATGCTACCATAAATACAAAAAACCACTCCTCTAGATACCGACAATTTCTATATGGCAGCATTTAATACCAGTTATAAGGATTTTGTCTGTTTGGAATGTCAGTAGAGTTCGTATGCATATATAGACTTTCTGTAGGAACCAGTGATACTTATTTTGGGTCTGAGTTTAGCAAACCTTACTCTGTATAACACCTAAGGATATGCTGTCTTGAAGAGGAAAACATTTTAACAAGTGTTTTAGTGGTTTATTTATTTAAGAATAGTTTTTGGGAGAATCAGTCTTCAAAAGACGTGCATGTTGTCCCACAAACAAGAAGTGGTTAAACTGGTTAGAGAAAATAAACAAAAAAGGAACTACAAAATTCTTTCCCAGGCTCAAAGGCTTTTTAACTTTTGCAAAGACAGCAAGGGGAGTATTTTTACCTGCTTCCAATGCAAGAATGGAAGGGTTTACATCTATGTAGCTGGGCAGCTCTGTTAACAGCATTACTATGCAAAAGGCATTTGTTTACTTTGCTGATGTTGAGCTCCATTCTTCTGTATTTGTTTTCTTTTTCTTTCCTAGGGTGATAGGGTTGAAGCAACAGGATGAGAGATCTCAAGCATGCTGCTAAATATTGTAGTCTGACAAAACTATATGGCTTCCTTTATCAAGACAGCTGTGTTTTTACATAAATAATCTTAATTTGGCCTGCTCAAGGATTGCGCCTTGTACTCAAGCACACTACCTTGAAAGGTCACCTTGACTTCCCCAAGGAGTTTACTTCAAGGCATTCAGGATGCCAGTCCAGAAAGCCTCACAGACTGAGGTATGTTCTTATTTCCTACTTAAAAGAATGGTACTGGAATGAAAAAACCTTCCAAAACAGCAAAGAAAGTTATTTGCCCCTCACAGAATCATTTTGAAATAGACTGCTGAATGGGCTGCTTAATTTTGACAGGCACATCTGGTATGGATCACAGGGAATAGTTTAACTTTCTTAAATTCTTAAATTAGGCTTAAATAGATTTTTATCTCTGTTAACTGGCTTCCCATTGATGTCTTTAGTATTGTTCATAGAAGCAAGATAAGGCTGGGACAATGAGTAATTCACAGTAGTTACATATGCAAAACTGCAATTTGCAGCAATTAAATAAATTGGTCTTTTATTTTAACAACCATTTATTATAGATAATTTGGCCAATGCTCAGAAAAACTCATTCTTAGGAATGTCAAAGATACTGCCCTGTTTATTAAAAACCAATTGCATGAAAACCATTATTTTATACTTTCATACCAAGCTGTATATTCACCGCACAATACAAAACGGAGAGATTTATGAGAGGAATGGGTCTACTACTCTCTATGGAAATATTACATAATTTTATTTGTACTTCTGTGCTAGTCAATACCCCCAGATGACATTTCATGTCATGAAAATTTTGAAGATGTTTTCCTAGGTCTAAATGCTGAACAAATAATTAAATATGCTCCTGTGTCCTCTAACTACAGACTTCCATATCCTGTCAGTTGTTAAGACACCCAAAAATCATATGCTTTAGTGGTAGAATTCACAGCTGATCATGAGATCAGTAGTATTGAGGCTTGGACCTTTATCTGATTTGGAATCTGTCTGAGGCTGAGGCTTTAACTTCACAGTCAAGAGTGCTGAAACACATGAAAGTTAGACATATTTTTAATTAAGTGAACATATGCAGAATGAAGAGGCTCACAGTAACCCATTCAAGCTTTCTCACTTTCAAGATGAGATTGAATATGGGTGCAGTGAATTAAACAAACACAAGCCATGTCCCACTTCCATTATTTTCAGTTGTTTGGCTTTTGTATGCTGCCCAAAACAGTATTTGGACACTAAAGCAGTAGTTTTGAAACCTTCTAGCCTGTTTTTTTTGTTGTTGTTTTCTATGTGCATACCAACTACAAAAGACAGCCCAAGTTTTTGCATCAGATACATACTTATTATTTGGAACAAATTGCTAGTACACTTGATGACATTCTTATTTTTCAGTGTTATTGTTTCATGTTTCCTTAAATATGATGTTTGTGTGGCAAGAAGCAGAAGGCAAGATGTTTTGCAACATAACTTGTAAAGTTTTCAGTATCTTATCCCTTTTTTGTGTACAACCAAGCACAGAAAAAATGCCCAGAAAGAATTTTATGAAGTCATGGTTAAAATAACAGGCACAAAATGGTGAAATTAAGATGTTCACAGCAACTAGTATACTGTCATGTAATATTTCCAAAATTTTATGCAGAGTCAGATATACCAGGTTAGACATAGGGGTTTTTAGAAAGCTCCTAAACACTGATTTGTTTAGTGCACCGTACCTTATGTCACCTGACGAACCTCTGGAAACCTCCTACTTGGGTAAGGTTTAGTTTGCCTGGATCATACAGGGCTTTGTCTGTGACTCTGTTGCTCAGAGTTTTACAGTCTGCACTCAGGAACCCCTGAAAGGAAGCTTTGCTGATCTTAGCTGATGAGTATTGTGTAGAATCAGATACATGATCACAAAACAAAACAAAAAAGATTATGCAATACAAACCTATACCTAAAAGCAGAAGTAATGTAGCATATCCACTCTTATATGCTTTATTATTTTTTCTTATCAGTAAATATTTAAAAACACCAGGCAGGGATTTCTTTCTGTAGCAACCAAAACTGCCTGAAATGAAACATAGGAGTTGGACTTCAATGATCCTTGTAGATCCCCTCCAACTCAGAATATTCTATGATTCTGTGATTTCCAGAGACCCCTCTCATCCAATGAGATGACACGTTATTGCAACAAATGTTGATTTCTGAACAAGAGGGAGTAATTTGTGTCTCAACAGAAGCTTGTGAAGAAACCTAAATAATTTAGTAAATATTATTAATATACACACTGGAATGTGCACAGTGAGCAATCTAACCTTTTTGATTTTTCAAAATACTGTCCCAAATTTGTTAGGAGCATAATTATTGTTGCAATATTTGTCATGAAGTCTCCCATCATTTTTCAAAAACTTGCAGCTAGGAGAAATGAAAAAAGTGTTCTCTTGAGTATTCAAAGATACACCTGTATGCAAAGTATAATTTTTCAGTGTGCTGCCACAGGGATTTTATTCTGAAAATCAAAATAATTACTTTATATGTAACTTGCTGCTTGTCTACAAGAAAAGAAAAAGATGAACCATTTGTTCTCAAACCTGCAAGTATTTCTATTTGTCCTACAAGGAGAAATCATGTTGGCATAATCTCAATTCAAGAACTGAAATTTTCGGAGTGATCTTCACAATGATTGACAGAATGAATTTTAAATGAAAATACTTTATCTGTCTTAGTTATATCTGTCAGTAGTACTTCAGCTAGAGCTATGTTCCATGGTTCAGCTCAATGTTTATCTTCAGGACCCTCTACCACACACTGTCCACTACCTCCATTATGCCCTAAGTATTCTGTAAACTTCTGCAACATGTTGGATGGCCGCTTTTAAAATTAGCATAAAAATCATCAATGTAGAGTAATAACAAAACATTTTGTTCCAAAAATATTGAGTCTATTATTCATCCTTTTTGATGCCTTCTTCCTGTTGAATAACTTAATCAGGAGAAAGAGTTACTACCTCACGGAAAAGTAAGAATTATTTTTATGCACATATACAGACTAAATAAATTTATGAGTGTAAATTATGTTAATTTTTAGCCAATTTAAAAATGATTTTACCAGGAAAGATACTGAACTGTGAATGAGGAGACAATAGCTAATTATATCACTCAAGAGGTTTTGGCTTTTTACTAGTATATATACATGATTGTATGATGTTTCTATAACAGACAAACAAGATGCAATTCCAGAATGCTTAATTTTGCTGTGAGTTGTTGGTAACATAGAGTAATTAATTAAGTTGGAAACCTTTTTGACATAGTGTCACTTAAATCACAAAATCATAATATTAAATATTTTCACCAAAGAGAAGAAATAGAGATCTGCTATAACAGTTCAGCATTATGAACTAACTCATGGAAAATCAAATCTTCATTATAGTGAAAAATAAATGACAGTTAAGTGACCTGAAGTCTATTTTTCAATCTCTGAATGTTACATGTACTTGTATTAGAATATAAAGGAATATAAATTGTTTGTAATCAACTGTTGGAGTATCTTGCCAATGGAAACAGAAGGGATTCTCACATAAACAAAGAAATTGTAAGTCCTATTCTATCTGCTCTGTAGAGAAAATATAACCATATCCGAACAATTTTTCTCTATATTTCACATGTTCCTTAGGAAGACTGGGCTGTGAAACCATAGGCCATTTAAAGTCTTGTGTATCCCTTCCTTACTAGTATTAGTCCCTGCAAGACTTAACATCGATCTTCCTCAGCTCATCAATGACCAAATGATCTGTAAAACTTTCACTTTTTGTTAAGTATGGGTAGGCTGTAAATTTGGGCACTTAACTTCACATTTGAAACAGAACTAACTTACAGCAGTTTTCTGAAGCATTTTAACTGAAAAACTGAAGAGCTTCTTAATGTTCTGTTTCTGTAAAGCACATCTGCCTCACACGTTAAAATGTTGACAGTAAATGACTGGTGAAGTTTCAATCTAGGTTTCATGGGAAAACTTCTGCTTCTTCAGATGTGACTGAATCTTGAAGTACTAGAAATTAAGAACTCAGCTCAATGCAGAATTCCTAAGAGTTGGCTAGTATACCTTTTAATTTAGATACTTGCAGCAGAGATATTTGAAGTGCTCTTAATGTTCTATTATCATATTAGATGTAGATAAAATATCTTAGATATAGTCGTTATCATCTGATAAGGAATTTGATGGAATATAATTGAATTGTTTTTTTTCTATGACTACATCAAGAAAATTCTTTAATCTCGACTTGCCAGAATCTGATCCAGTCAGTATCACAGATTTTACATATGTAAACTCTTAACTCTACCTGCTGGTTTCCGTCATTACCTCCCTAAAATTTCTTCTAAGTAATACTGCAGGAGACCTAATAATGGTATGCAATCAGATCTAACACCTTTCTTCAAGTGCATTATTCCAAGGTGTGAGTCCACATTACAAAAAACCATCAAATCATAAAGAAAGACACACATGGCAAAACCAAAATCATAGGACCTTTGAATTGTTATATTGTTGGGCAGTATTACAATCTTTTACCCATTCTTTGCAAATAGTCACAGAGTTAGTGTCACACACTGTTTAGACATTTCTTTGGCAACTAGCTGTATTTACGCAGTGAAAAGGGAAATTGAAATATGAATAGTTAATTAGTGTCTCATTATTCACTTCTCTAGTACTGGACAGCTTGAAATATTTCAGATATTTATCTGAGATTTATAAGGAGATAAACTATAATTCACATGGAATTAATAGCTACTGCTTGTCAGCACCTCAGGGCAGGTCATTGTTAATATGTTAACCTTGTTAATATGTTACCTCAGAATATGTGTAAACCATAGTTTCTGAGTGCTTCATACAATGATAGAACTGAATGTCAGATATAACTACTTGACTCCGTAGCAGTCATGATATGATTTAGTTTTTCCCAGATGCCAAGGAATTAATTGACACTAATCGCTGATCTGTTTTTGTTAAGGGCTGGCAGTACTGTGTGGTATATTTCAGCAACATGAAGATGCAAAAATAGCTGTAATATGGCTAAATAGAGGCTGCCTATTTCCCAGTACTTTCACTTCAACTCTTACATGGTCAGTAAGTTGATTCAAGGTGTTTTTTTAAATTACGGGAAAAAAATGCTCTAAAACTCATTTTTGTATTCTGCTGTTGTTTGCATTATACAGATGAGTCTCTGCTGTTATGTCTGTGGAAAATTAGTTTTCAGCAATTAAAAGGTGCATGCAAAGAGGTAGGATTGTGGTACAGCATGGCTGATTTTGATGTTCTGAGAGCACCTTTCAGACCAAAAAAATTATCATAAAATCAATGCTGTCACTAAGCTACATAATACAGAAATGTAAATCGGTGGTCTGGAAATAGAGCAGAAATCATGCAGAGGCACAAAGTAATCACAGTCTTCCAGAAGACACATGGCGAGATCCAGTTAGCTTAAATCACATACAGACTTTGGCTAACAGGATTGCTTCCAGTGATGCTGAAAAACACCTTCTTACCTGACTGTAGAGAAAATGAAATGCTTCATTTACAAAGAATGCTTCAATATAAACCCAAAATATATCTATCCACACTGGGGGGGAATGGACTGCCACTTGTTTCTCAATCTACGAAAGGCTAAGAGACCAGCTACTTAGAGGCAAAACAGATTATATATGACTTCACCAGTAGTCATGAAGGCTGAAACCAAGGCAGAACACATCACAAAGAAGTGTAAAGGAGACAATACGAATGTCAAAAATGTTTACAGAACCTGAAGTAGAAAAATCAGTCAAGTTTTAAAACAGAATTTCATCAGGATCTGTATGGAGTGCTCAGACTTCCAACCACCCTGACAGAGGACTGGATAAGGTAGGTGCTCATTCAGGACTTTTCTCTCATTTGTAGGATGCAGTGCAAAGCCTTGGGAATTTAAAAAAAAAACAAAACTAAGAACATATAATAGAAAATTAATGCATGAATAAATAGATTAGGTACCTAAACCAGGTGTACCAGTGTCCATCAATATAAAGAGGAGGAAATTTAGAGTACAAAATGTTTTCCAATTCCTAATTAATGCAATATGCAACTATTTTTGCCTTCTGTGCTCTCATGATCAGATGTCATTTTCAACAACATAGAATTAAGTCTCAATAAAAGAATCCCCAGATGAGACTACTTAGCCTGTGATGAACTGGTCTAATAATTTCTTCTGTCCTAAATATAAAAGTGTTGTATCTTTAGGTATGGTACATCCCATTTTGTTGGACTCATGGTTTCTTTCTTTATGCCTTTAAATCTAGATATTTAATGTATATGTATTAGCATTATGTATATTTATTATTGTTATTTCAGTTGTATCCAGTAAATACACAAATGGCAGTGGGCACAAATTGAAGCACAAGAAATTCCATTTACTCATAAGAAAAAACCTTTTTACACTGAGGGTGATCAAACACTGAAAGAAGTTACCCAGAGAGACTGTTCGAAGCCCATCAGGGCATGCCTCTGAGCAACCTGGTCTAGTTGTCCTGGCCTTGAGTAGGGGGCTTTTACTTTATGATCTCTAGAGATGTTTTCTATGTTTAGTTGATACTAAAATTAATATTATGGGACATTTTTATTTATATTTATAGATCTGTACAGAATTAATTGGAAAATCATGATAATGCAATTTCACGTTAGACTCCAAAAGTACACTATATTGCAGTACTCACAATAGGTCATTCTGAATTTGAAGGCTTTGCAGAATTATTCCTTAGTGAGGCCCAGCTGGGCTTGGTTTTTTGTACCCAGATGAGAAACATCTCCCCTGTATTGTTGTAGCAAGAAAGCGAAATCAAATCTCAAATTTAATTAGAGAGTGTTGCACAATGAAAATGTGGTATGGACCTGCACCAAAAAATGCCATAGAACAAAGGAGACAGGAAGCATGTAGTCTAGAGCAAGTATGGTCTTGGCACTGCGGGTATCTGGATATTGTGAGCAAGTGTGAGCAAGTGGAAATCAAAATAGATTTCCAGACTAATTAGTCCCATTTCCACCATTTGTACCTGAGGTACACATTTCTAATCTTTAAGAATGCTCCGTTTTGGGTAGGACAGCAGAGTGCATGTGCAATCCTGATGGGCCATCAGTCGGAAGTGACTGCAGTGTCTGAGCGTCTGTCAGTTCCTGTCATGCTCTTCCACCACAGCTCTTGGCTGTCTGTTCACGGCTGTCGAAGAGTCAAACATTTCCTGCTAGGCAGCCGGATGGAAAGGAAGTTCCATCTGCTTCCTGGTGCTGGAGGTGGCATGGAGAGCCAATAAAAGCAAATATATAAAGTGAGACAGGATTTGGTGACCTCTCAGAGTAAAGCTTTGTGTCATCTTGCTGGAAAGCAATCGTTGTTCCTGTGTATAATTAATTGCATGACTAAAACCATATCCACAGTCCCAAAACAAAGAGGATTAGAGGGTTTAAATGTTTAGATATTCCTGATTCTTGTTTCCGTTTTCTTTCATAAATGTATCTTATGATCCGTTACTGGACTTGGATCAGTCAAGGTTTTATCACTCATATATCACCTCAGAAAAAAAAAAAAGGGTTTTACTGATTGTTTAAGGTAATTTAATGCTTCTGAATAGTGCCAGACAATTTGATAGCCTTAAAGCCTTCCTCTTCTGGAATGATTATCCTCTGAATTATATTATATGCAGCGCCTTCAGATACTGCTTGAAACCCATTCCCTGCATCTTAAATCTGTCTCTTTTTCTTTATTTTCTGACCAGCCTTGGACCCTATATTGACTGGTGTAAATCACCATAATAATGCATCTTGACTTACATACTTTTAAAGAGCAGTAGAAGTAGATTCATTTTTGGCAGTCTTAAGGTAGGTAATTTACTACCTTACTACCTAGTAGTAATTTACTACTACTATTGTTCTTCCTTTCTTGTTCCTTCTTTTAAAAAATGGGATTTGAGTTTGGGGGGCTTTTTTGTATTTTTTTCTTTTTTCAGTAGACTTCTCATGTTCTTTTGCAATTGAAGATAATTTTTACCATTATCTTTGACTTCACATTCTTCTCAACAGTACAGTTAACAAAGCATACAGAAAACTCGACCAATGTCAAGCTGCGTTATGCTTATATTAGGGAGCTCTTTTTAGCTTTTCCCAGAAAAAAAAAAAAGAAACAGATAAGTTGGTACTATGAATAGTTTTTAAACTGGAAATTTTAGTGTTTAGTTTTTTTGCTCTCTTTCTCATAAAAAAACAGGTCACAGACAAAACCATGGCAGTCAGTCTTTTAAAATCTAGATCACACAAACCCTATCATAGCCATTAATTTTCCATTACAAGCAGTTTATCTGAATGTAGTGTCTATTTTATCTGGTTACATTTTATCTGGCACAGATGTTTTGCTTTGCAGTATTTAACAATACAAGACTTAAGCAGTGGGGAAAAAATACGGATTCTAGCTGCAGTGTTCTGTATTTCTGCAAATATGGGCAGCAGGGTGACTTAGGAGAAAATAAAACCTACAAACATCTATCAATAGGGCATAGGTGATGATGAGCAGTATTCTAAAGGCATAAGACACCAGATAAGTGCTACACCAGAGGGAGGTCTTGAAGTGGAAGACATGATCCAATATTACCTAACTCTTCATTTTGCATCATGGTATGATGTTCTTCAAGGACATGTTCTAGACCTCCATGAGGTGTCTGGAGATCAGGGATGTTAATAAAAGAATAGCATCTATGTTCTTCTGTAATTCCAGCAGCCACTTTATTAACAACATTTAATAATATCAAAATAGTCATGTCATGCTTTTTTGTTATCAGTCTTGTGAAAGATTGAAATTATACTCTCCATCATTTGATGAAGCAAACACCCAACATGTCCAACAGCAGATTCTGAAGCTGTGTTTGGGGAAGTATAATCATGGCCAAATTGCTTGTCAGATCTCCCTCAGAGTCCAAAAACTGATCTTCCTGAGATCAAGATCAGAAGGGAGAAACTACTAAAATGATAGGATTTAAAGATATCTCCGAGGACAGAAGGGATGATTGACGCTGGGCTGACTGATATGTACATTTATCCTCATACTGGTGCCAGTTTGAACACTTGAACCAGTTTTGGCACAGTCCTCTCTGTGGTGAATAACCAAAGTCCAAACAGCAATGGAGATTTTAGATCAGGGCCATGCAGTTTCTTTTCATTGAAGTATGAGGTATTTCTTGGAGAAGTCACTGTCTGAACTTGAATCCATTTGAATTGTTCTGCCCTAGACTTCTTGTTCTGATATTGCTTGCAAAGCATTGAAGTGTTTCTGTTCTTTAAACTTGAAGTGCTCAGGTTTAAAAGTTATTTATGTCATTCACAGTATTTGCCCATTTTCAATGATTGAAATAATTTACAATGATTCAGAGTGTTTGAACATTTTTTTGTAGAATAAAATTTCTTGTCATTGCTGAGAGACAGAAGTTTCTCTTAGATGTTAACTGGAAGCTATTCATGTTTTCTTATCAGAACTTGCTTTAGCGGATAAATAAATTGAGGTTTCGGTTGAAGGGGAGTGAAACAGCTATGTGAAATATTGTCTCATCTCTACAAGCGATTACATACAACAAAGATATATCTTAAAAAATTAAAATTATTAGATGAGACTATGAAAAGTTAAAGATTAAGATGGTAGGTATTCTTATTTTGTATTTCTTAACCCTCTTGTCCAAGACTGTCTTTACTGCATCAGTTACAATTATATTGACAATCCTTATCCTTGTGCTCTGCACCCTGTTTTCATAGCCTATCTCATCTCTTATTTCCATTCTACTCAGTAGTACCCCATGACTTACTCCTATCACAATTTACTCCTCTCTCTTCATTAAGTTTTTTTCTCCTCTACTTTTAACTCCCTAAATCAAGGGGTATCACTAGGAGACCCAAAGAAGTGCTTGCTGACCTCAGTTTAGGTGCTCAGACTTTGTACTTGGAGCACAAGTCATGATAACCTCATGTGCAGTCCCTTATGGATGGCATCTTTGAGGAATTAAACTATTAAAATCTTAATTTAAACTGTTAAAACCTTAATCTGTTGAACAGGTGTGAACTTCCTTCTACACACACACACACACACACACACACACACAGAGATACCACCCCCCAACAGTATGAAATCTGATCAACTAGGGTCAGATTTCAGAGGGATGCCAAAAGGCACATCCTTTATATGACGTGTGCTTACTGCTCTCTCTGTCCCAGGTTTTAATCTGAAATGTGAAACAGTTTAAGGTCGCTGGAATCAGTTCACATGGACAAAACTTCTTTTTCCATAACCATGTCCTTGAAGGCAGTCAAGGTATTTTTGCTGTAATATACCCAAAACAAACAAACAAAAAAGTTAAAACTCATCCAATGAAGACAGCTAAGATGGAAAATTTTATCTAAAATGATTGAAACTTGGCAGTGATACAAGTACCTGGAAAGAAGAGCCATTAAATGGGAGGTGTCAGGGACTCTAAATAGGTTTGGCTATTAGCTTTGGCTTTGAAGTATGTATTAAAACCATTACTTTACAGTTCCCAAGGTGTTAATCAAATGCATTCATTTTCCTTCACAATTGTCTGCAGATACAGTAACCTAGGCAGCAGCTCTAGCACAGGTAATGGTGACTAAATATAGGTGCTAAAACAGTGCCTGTACTTTGGTCTTCTTGTTCTCTGTAAGAAGCCCAGCACTATTCTTATGCTTTGATGACCCATGGGACCTGTATAAGTCTTGAATGTATATGGTGAACTGAACTTTTACTGTTCAAATGCTTAGTTAGCATGTTAAGGTGGCCACATGATGGAGAAGTAGAGGGCATAGGCAGAGCAAACAAAATTGCCTGCTGTTGTTGTCACTGAAGGTGACCAGTAGAAGAGATCCTATGTGCTACTGATAATTATCTTGAACAGACTCATATCTGTGGAGGCAGGTTTTTCAGACATCCTTTGGTCTAAGATATGGCATGAAGTGTTAAACGACAGTAAGATCAATGGAACTGGTTAGTGCTGTTTAAACCACTGAGTTTTAACTTTCTTTTGCCCATGCTAGAAGTCACACTTCTGCAGCTACTGCTGCCTAACTTCAGACTTCTCAGGCTTTGAAGACCTTCTGAGTAGTTCTTTCCAAAAACTCTGAAAAATTAACTTTTCATTCCAAAGTTAAAAAAAAAAAAAAAGGCAATCCCTCCCATTTCCAATAAAAACAAAAAGGTTCTGGTCTGTCACTTAAAAAAATTATTTTATTTAAAAAACTTGTGGTCATGGAAAATTATCATTTGCTCACAGGACCACAGCATGTACGATTACAAAAAACCCAAAGAATCCAAATGTAAATTAACTGCTCCTTCAGAGTCCACAGGATATTCACATTGGCTCCATTTCTTTAAGACAAGATCCATACCATTTTTGTTTTGCCTTAGTTAGCACAGTTGATATCTCAAAAGTACTGAACAGGATTAATTTTTGTTTATTTTTGTCCTTTTGGGATTTTTCTTCTTGTAGAATGGCCATCTGTAGATATGGTGATTACATTACTTTTTCTGAGAAATGAAACAAGGATACTGAATTTTAAACACTAGTCCATTTCCTTTTTTAACAAAACAAACAGCCTGAGTAAAAGATTTTCTAAAGTCTGTAGGAAGACTTTCTGTCTCTGTGAATAATGGTTGAAAAATCAGCTTCTGTAGCTCAGTTTTGACATTTCCTATGTCACCTCACTCCATGAACTACTGGGCAGAAACAATCCCTGAAGTATGTATATAGAGGGAATTCTGACAACTGTACAGAATTTATTTGCATCCCAGGATAATTTTTCGGAACTGTAGAAAAATTCCCATACTAGCCAAATTATGCCGTTCTTAAACCATTTAAACCCTGTACGATTATCTGCTAAATGATTTTCAGTAACAACAATTTTGTGTACTTTTTATACCAAAGCTGTAGGCCCTGAAGACGTCAGGAGGTGAAGGTCCGATTTGCCCAATGCTTGTGGTTTTCCTTTCCACCAATGTTCTATCATGGGGATCCCAAAAACATTTGAGTAGACTATATTCAACTCCAATGCAGACAGTGTCTCATGATCTCACTTACCACATGATCACTAAGACCATTTCACATACCCTGTCATCATATAACATTCCTCTGGAAGAAATGAATTTGTTTACATGGGAAACATCTCATGTATTTTAGGATTTTTTTTCATGTGATATAATAGAGGAAAACAAAGAGAATTTCAAAGAGAAATACAAACATGCACCAAGTAGCCCTTTAGAAATACTTTTCCTAGCTTCAATACCATCAGAAATGTTTATTTTGGATTTTGGGACATTTGAAAACAGATCTCCCCTTTGCAGCAAGAAATCTGAGAGCGGCATATAGAGGCATGCCAACAGCCAGTAGTTCAGCATTCTGTTTCTGACAGGGACCTCTATCAGCTGCCTCAGAAAATGTTACAGGATCAACTGCCCACAGAAATGTTCTTCTTAACCTATGTTTGTTAGATGTTGATCTGCCTTGAAGCCTAACTCCCTCCACAAACTCCTTTGGGCTTTTAGAAATGCTTATTTTGGATGTTCTTCTTACCCACACATACCCAAGACTTTTCTTGAGTTCTTCTGGACTCTTGACCTAAATCATACTTCATGGCATGAATCCCAGACTGATTGCATGTTCTTGCTAATTGTTTCATTCATATTCCATTCCCCACACCACAACTGGGAAGCAAAGTTTAGGTTAAGCAGTTAGCTATGTATGCCAGAGCTACACTGATTTTTTTTTAATGTAAAAGATTGTTGCTTTTTTTGCACTAGCAGTGCAAGTATCTAATACTAAATGTTTGGTTTATGTCATTTGACTTAAAATAAAAGGTTTTTATTTATCATCCTTGCAGAAATCCCCTCTATTCTGGTAGCTTTGAAACCTTCTGGCACGACTTCAAGATTTTACACCCACTCTGAGTCTCTTAAGTCTTAGGAACTGAAGTAATGTTCTAAGCTATAAGTTAAATAACTAGTGGTAAATATGTACAACATATTTAATCAATATAAATATAAGATTTTATTGTGCTTTTGGCCTGAAGATTTTTACAAATGTTAGTTATGAACCTTTCTGCTTAGCATGTGTTGAATAACACAGAATCAGAATTATAGTAATTTACACTACAGCTACATTCTTTAACGTAATACAAACATGATGCAGAGCACAGGAGAACTGTGATTAGTATAGTGACCTGAATCCACATATTTATTTCCTGTTTGATTTGGAGACTGATGTTGCCTCTATATCCACAGAATGTAAACTGCTTTTAAGGTCACTGCTGTACTGGTGGGGGTCATGGGGACTTGCGCTAGAGACACCAAGACCTGTGTGGCATTTCCTCAGTGATGCACAAACAGGTAGATTTTCATGGGGACAAAATGCAGTTGGAACCTACCAGTGACTCAGTGTGGCCAAGCAGCTGCAGAAAATAGTAATTTCTGGATTACTCATCTGACAGGCTCTGTCTTCTGCAGTACCTGACTGCTTCTTCCAGCTCCCACCTTCCCTGGCTCAACCATTTTTCAAACCTATCCCCCTCTAAAATGTGCCCATTTAAACATTTTGTAAAGCCAGAGATGGCTGGGTTAACCTGAATTTTTCAAGGAATCTGTCTCTTCTACTTGGTTCTGTTCCTTTTCTCTGGTTTTTGTTTTTCATAAGGGCTTCAGGACAAAGATTGTATTATCTTAATGTTTGCAAATTATCTAGCACAACATGTTAGACTCCATATTTTTGTCAGAATTAAAAAGCAAGATATTTTTCAGACACTACAATTCATCACCATTGTCTGTGGCTACTGAAACACGGGATAATACACAATTAAAAATACAGGAGACCAGTATGTGTCCCTTATTTTTTGTTAATTATTCATCTGGATAGTGATTCCATTCAAAACTGTATATAAAAAATGCCATCATAGCTGACACGTAATTAGTGTTAGCCTGGGTAGAGCTTCAGTTTCAAATACTCTCTTACTTAGTTATAATGCCATATGTTTTAACCTGACATCCATTCACGGCAGTGTGGAGTATCCTGTACTGGCTGTACAGCTCAGGGTCTGTACTCTGCAAGTGTGAATTCTCTCCTTGTATACCTGAGGTATTTCAGAGAGACAAGGAAAGGACCACGAAACAATGCTGGCCACTTAGCGTTAACCCAGTGCATCCCAGATGCAGTCCTCAAACTGGGAGGGCACCTTCAAAACAAAGGGGCAGAATAAATGTCCTGACAGAGACTGGGCCACTGTGCTGACACCAGTAAAAAGCCCATCTTTCCTTTCACAAAACAGGATCTGAACCAGGCTGTGAATCATAGTGAATGTTGCCCCTAGCCAGCTCTAGTGTTGACTTGGAGTCTGCATTCACTGGGGCTTGGGTGTGGAAACAGCTAACCTGGAAGTGCTCTCCCAAGACTACTCAACTTGAATTTCTTGGCTGCTTCCTTTTTTCCTACAAGGTCTTTGTTAGGGGAATCTTTTTTTCACTAAGTTTGTGTGTCACCTTTCATGCAGAGAGAGAAGGAATGGGGGATAAAGGCATGACTAGATAACTAAGGGTCCAGACACACACCCCCCTGCAAGACTGAGGACTGACAGCTGTGTCTGCCAGTGTGTCTGGAAAACCACAGCTCCATGTGGAATGAGGAAAAGGACCTGGCATCAGCATTTCTGTGTAAGAGACAGAAGGAAGCTCTTCCCTCACTATATTGGTACAGGAACCTGAGGTCCAGGTGGGAAGGAGGGTGGCAATATGACTACAAAGTTTGATGGGAATATTGTCGTAATAAGAAAACAAGAAAGAGTGTTCCTGGGGTGTGATTCTTATTGTGTATGTTGGGGGTTGCAATATGTATTGAAAGCATTGGATGTGACCTTTAAAGTATTGGATACTGTAAAACAGCCCAAAGAATGTCTTAATGCTGCCTTAGTTTCTGCACTTCTTCAGCTTTGCGTTACTCACTGCTGAAATGAGGACAACTACATCAAAAGAGGCTCAATAAAGGCTCTTGCAAAGAACCAAGCTTGGGAAAAAGGGATGCTGCCTCTCAAACAGTCTCAGATAATTCACCTTCAAAGCAACTAAGAGCTATATTAGTAGTGGGCAGCTCCCTCCAAACTAGGATAATAGCGTACAGGTTTGGACAATAGAAGGAGGAGAGTGAATTTAGGGTGAGGCAAATGCTAGGCTCAATATATAGTAAGAGAATGGAAGACTGATTCAAACCACTGGATATTTTTTCCAGTTATATCAACAGTACCAAGATTTCATAGAATTTGTTTTGTTTCAGTTATTTATTTTTCCTCAAAAAATGTTTGTGTTAGTATAGCATTCAGGAAATATGCTGGTTTGATCTCCAGAGCACTAAGGAGGTCTACTCCCAGCAGAAATGCGTCAAGGGCAGCAAGAGATCAAAATGCTTCATAATGACATAGTTATGGTCTATTTAGTCAGAATCTGTTGTCCTTTTTTTGACAAATACATTGTTTTTCATGTAATCCTTTTGAAGTCATGGGGCTATCCATTGTTTCAAGGATGCAAAGTCAGACAACAGAAGAGTTCCTTCTAAGGGGAAAATTCTGATTATTTGTTCCACCCTTGATATTTTGGATATAATACCTCACAGCCATGCAAACTGTGATGACTCTTGTTTTCATGATGTTGAAACTGTTGGCTAAAGTCTTCATCTGCGTAATTCAGTATTTGATTTTTCATCTGGAGGAAGGAGAGGAAGGAAGAAAGGGCAGTCTGATTTTCTTCAGGTGAAATTTTTTTCACAAATAATAACAAGCACATTAGCTAAAGAATTAAAAAAATAATTAGAGATCTGTGTTACTTTCGGAATTGTTTTATAGTGTGTGTCATTAAAAGCAAGGAAGGCTTGATATGGCCAATGCAAAATTTTAGTCTGTGCTTGATGTAAACATATGTGGTATCAGTAGGAATTCTTTTTATATACAAAAGGATAAGCAAATATCTCAGTTTATATATTCTAGGAAAACATTTATTTGCTGAGTACATGCTGAGCATCTTTCCTGCCTTTTCTCAGAATAGGCTCTTGTCTCCCTGTGGTTAGCCAAGCTGAATACATAGTTCGTGTAGTTTAAGGATTATTTAATTTGACAAACCTCTTTCCTTTGTACTTTTCATTTATGTTGCTGGCACATCACGCCAATGGCCGGACGTGCATTACTAATACAGTGCTTTTCATTTTGATTTTGCCATCTTCATCTGAATCGTATGTGCAGCACTGGATTGTTACTGAGCCTGTACATATAGAAGGAAAGTTTCTTTCTTCCTTTCTTGTTAATCAAGAGAGTACTGATGGGAATTGTGCCAAAATATTTTAGTAGAAGCAGAAATAGCATAGAATCTGGTCATCAACCCCAAAGGCAAATGGCAAGGCAAGATCTACATGGCTAAGAGTGGCAGAGGCAACAAGTGGGTGATGGGGTTTTTTGATCATTTCCATGATGAAGTTTATGAATTGACATCAAAACAATTTGTGTATCAGTAATTACAGATTGCTATGTTAAGGAATCATAGAATCATCGGAGTTGAAAGTGACCTGTAAGATCATAACATTCAACTGCCTACTCGGTGCTGCCACTGTAACACCTAAGCCACTAAACCACATCACCCAGCCCCAGATGCAGACCCGTCTTAAGCACCTCCAAGGATGGTGAAGGAACAAGCAAACTGGGATAATAGCAGCAGATAACCTCTTAAGCTTAAAAAGCCTTATTATCAGAAAAACAATGTACCTGGAACCCAAGCCTAAATCTCAAAGTTTCATCTTCCTTTATCTTACTCCTTACCTTCAGCTCCTCTGTCCGCGAACAACTAAGTTCTGTATATGTCAGGACTTTAACACAGAAAAATGTTTATGACACAACAGTTTAAGTTACCTCTCTTGTGTATGTGCTGCATACACCTCAAGTGCACTTTCCTGGGTCTATCCATGTTTCAGTTATTCTTACCTGGCAAATTCATAATCCACAGCCTGGACACCTGAGGAGCCATTCTTTATAGTTTGCGGTTCCAGTTCATGGTCACAAATTGGAAGTGAGATTTATTTAGGACTGGGAACAAAGGTTCATCCATCAATATAAAAGCCACAGGGCTTCCATTTACTCAGCTCGTAACTTTCTTAGTGAGGTAGGGAATGAGCCAAGAGACAGACACAGTAGCAAAATTATTTACTCAGAGCAACTGGAATTAGGTTAGGAGATGTTGACCTGGGACAACAGCAGGTTTAATGACAGTGCTACGGGAACATAACTACATTGATAGGGGCATTTGGGAGAAGAAAAGACTTCTTTTAAAAGGCTGTGAAAGGCATTGGATGAGCAGGAAGACTGTAGCAGGCATTCAGAGTACATTGTTCTGTAAATTGGGTTTGACAGTAGCCATGTCTTCATACCCTGCTGTTTGGAAAGGTAGATACAGGAAAAGTCTGACAAGTCCGTGAGCTAGATGTGTTCTACCCATGAGCTGGCTTTATACATCATATTTTTGAGGTCTTTCTAAGCAATATATCTTCCATAAAGGGACTCAACACATAACCTTTGGGCAAGTTCTAGTTTGAATGTGTCGTGCTGGTGATCATATCCTGTGATCAACTCTCTGAATTCAGGGCAGTTTCAGAATGAGTCTGATCCCTCATAGGCAGTTGCCAGCCCTCACCCTCCAGAAACTTGAGGAAGTTGCTGGGGACGTGCTGCTTTTCCATCTCCCTGGTTATCAAGTTGCTCAAGGACAAAGGGTTCAGAGAAGGACTATACATGGAGCAGCATTCCTTGGGCACTAGGGAACAAGAAGAGAATATTAATATCAGGAAACCTAATACTGGTTTGCAGATCATCAGCTGCCATGTACCTATGCAGGAACTCACTTGATGGCATCTGTTATGTTAATCCTAAAAGTTACAGATATCTGACCTAATTTCATGAGACTGGTCTTCATTACCACTGTCTGACTAAATCTCTGGAGAATGCTATAACCTTCAGGAGAGATAAACCACAGGGATGGGAAAGGGAATGGAAAATGGAGAGCTGCCTGCAGTGAAAGATGAAAGGGAAGATTAAGAAGCCTTCTCCAGTAAAG
Source organism: Corvus cornix cornix (assembly GCF_000738735.6). NCBI lineage: Eukaryota > Metazoa > Chordata > Aves > Passeriformes > Corvidae > Corvus > Corvus cornix. Next base: position 49,517,521 of record NC_047056.1, read on the forward strand.
GGGCATTATACATCAGAGAATAGCCCTGGTCTGTCTAAGGAAACAAATCCAGGAACACACTCCACAATAGACATTATGGTTGAATAGGAGGAACAGCCCCTATGTGGTGGTTGCCTGCTGTACAAGAAGTAGATGTGAATAACTTTTCAAGAAAGAGGAAGAAATATCTTTCAGGTGAATAAAAGAGTAACAAAGTAGTGAGTATGTTTAAAACAGACACCCTGATTTATTATGAAAATTAATATTGAAATCAGATGAAGACTAAGATTTAATAAGAATAACACAGTTGCCCCAAAACTGTCTCAGAGGAAGCTCTGATCATCAAACTAAACTTTAATACTGGCTGCTTTTGCTACCTTCAGCTCTGACCAATTTACTTTGAAATTACTGACACGCATCCCACCAGATGTTTATGTTAGCAGAACTCAAGAGGCAAAGGTAAAGATCTTTATTATATAGACTCAAAGATGTCATGCTACCAGAACTGCAGAGGCCATGAAGGTGCAGGGATATGTGAGAGGCCAAGCTAATACAGAGAGACACGTAGCTTCCTTGGATAGCTGAGAAAAACAGACAAGATTTACAGTTCACATGCCTTTCCCAGTCAGTGCTCCAACAGTCAAGCTGGGTGAGGGTGGTTCAAGCATTCAGTTCATATTGATGCCTGAAATTTCTAAGCAGAATTCTAGAGCCTGGTTGCTTGCAGCACTGGCTCCCTCCACCTGCTGTTTGCTTTGTCTCCTGCAATGACAAGATAAGCCACCACTGAAGTAAATGTGCACATGAGCAGGGGGCAAATGTGGCAGCCAGTGCTTGTCTTTCATTGCAAAACACATTCAAATCCATGAAAGAAGATCACTATAAAAGATGTTGGTATTTATTTTGTGGTATTACTAGTACAGCAGCTGCTAGACAGTATATGGCATCACTTGAAAAGTTCTCAGTCAAAGTTGCTATTTGTTCTGAGCACTGATTGCTTGGATAAAGCTTGTGAGAAGTTTGTGTGTGCAGTATGTGTGCAGTATGATCTGGGCAAAAATAATTGTTTCATAAAAATGCCATTAGTTTGAGTAGAGCTATAAAGTATGCTAAAAGTATTTCCTTGGAGGTTTCAGGTCAAATAAACTGGCCAGGCTCTTAGCCTTGAAATTAAACCGAAGTGAATAATATATTTTGAGTGATTTGAATGTTACTTCTCTTTCTCCTCACAGGATAACCAAAACATATCCCACCTTCCTCAATTGCCTTTTGGAAGTATTCAGACATTGTGTGATACAATTGAACTCTAAATTTTATGTGAGCATTTGACATTTATTTTAGTATGCTATTTCATTGTTAATGTCAGGTATCACATGGATTCCTTATCACTTTCAAACCAGTTAAGTATAAAAATGATTTATTGCAAAGAGTTTTGTGCTCTGTGGTTGTAAACCCAACAGCTGTCAGCACTAGCACATTTAATGCAATATTTTGTTTTTGATGAAAGTTTAAACCACTTCATCCTCACTTTGATATTCATGGATAGCATCAAAAACAAGGGACACAAATATAAATTTAGCTTGTAATGGGAGTTACTGCAGAACTAGTGTCAGTGAATTATTACAGACAGTGAATTATTACGTCTTTTCTGTAGCATTCAATCTTCCCTGCTGGATTGTTTGATTCAATATTTTGTCCATCATTAAAAAAAAAAAAAAAAGCCACTATACTCTGTGTTCTGTGTGAAAATATCCTTGATAGTTGGAATTTGGATTTTGTACTCTTCCAGCCCTAGCTGCACTTCTTCCAGATGCTTCTACAATGGTGACAAATTAGAAAGGCAAGTTGTTGGGGTTTTAGTTTAGTCTTAGTTTTTTTCCTGTTAAAGGAATTTTCTCCCATATGCATGTTGCTAGGGGACAAATAGCTGTACTTAAGAAAGACAAAAAGGGGAGTGGGGCGGGCCTGGCTACTCCTTTGTCTACACCTGGGTGTGGGGGTCAGTTCGCTCTGAGCGTCCGGAGAGAGAAGCTGCAGAGAAAGGAGCTGCTGCTTCTTTCTTTTTGGCCGTTCTTTCTTCCTGCTGGAAACAACGCCGCGACCCCAAAAGCCGCTTTCCCTGCCCTGCTGGAGACCGAGCTGTGGCTGCCCTGCCCCGCTGCTGCTTCGAGCTTTCGCTACGCTGTAGCCCTGCTCGCCCTGCCCGCCTGGGCCTCCGTGGGGTTCTCCCATCTGGATACATCTCGTCTGCCACCCGGGATTTGCGTTCGTCCCTGCCGTTCCAGCCTGCTGTTCCTGAGAGCCCGGGATCGGCTGCCCAGGGGTTTGTGAAGCCTTTGTTCCATCCTTCCCGGGATCCCAGGGCACCGGTGCCGCGTGCTCCCCGAGCTCGCTCCGGAGCGCCCCCTGCAGCCGCGGGGGAACCATCGCACCTGCCCTGCTCACCGGGAGCCGCCAGCGCCCCTGCCGGCTGCGAGCGGAACTGCACCCGAGGGGAAAGGGCCCAACAGCCGAGAAGGCTGGGACTGGGTTTGTGATTGCTGTTACTGCCATAGTTGTTGTTGTTTTTGTTTGACTGGTTATATACATATATATATATAGTAAAGAACTGTTATTCCTATTTCCCACATCTTTGCCTAAAGGCCCTTGATTTCAAAATATAATAACTTGGAGGGAAAAGGGGTTATATCTGCCACTTCAAGGGGGGCCTCTGCCTTCCTTAGCAGACACCTGTCTTTCAAAACCGAGACACAGGTCCTAACCTGAAGTGAGAACATTTACCCGGTCTGTTATTCCACAAGGTATTTCTTTTGAGTCTTTCAGAGTATTCTTTCTCAGATCTCATGAATTTGCAAGTCTGTAGATTTCCCCCTAGCTGTGGATCAGGTGAGGAATTTTATTTTTCCAGTGCTTAATGAGGGTATTGTGTACACAAACTGTCAGAATCTGCCATCATTTACTTTGCCATTTACCAAAGGCTGCATTGGAGCAGTGATTGCAAACCCCATTCACGACAAACTGCAGCATGAAGTTCTGCACTGTGTCACACTTGTGGGGCAAGATCTGCCCTGGCCCATGCACTCCACTGGGAGCAAAACTGTGTGTATGTTTTGATTCTTATGGATTTCCCTGAGATGGGATCAACTGCGGGAGAGGACTGGCAATTAAGGTTTAAATAGTGCAGAGTTGAGCAACCTGCACACACATGGTAGATATGAAGTGAAGCTTTCAGGCTTCTCACGAGATTGGATGGGTCAGCTTTGCCATAATACACTTGAAGAGAACATTGCAGTTCATTGTGGAACAGTAGTACCTAAACTGTACACTCCATAAACTGAGGTGGAATAAGGTGAAATAATGACATCTCTACTTCAAGTTACTGTCTGTGTTCAGCACCCATCAAAAATCCCTTTTGGAAAGTGATTTTCAGAAACCCAGGCCTGAAAAAGCACACTTATTTTATTACTGTATTTTTAAAATTCATTTTATAAATCCACTGCAGGAACAGATTTATGTCAGAGCTCCAGTAGGCTCTCTTCTTTTCCTGGTATAGGTGTATGATTGCTTTCTGAGCTCCCATGCTTGGAGCAGGCAGGGGCCTTGGGACTCTAGGTCACACCGCTGTCAACTCAGAAGTGCAAATCGGGGCTACAGTCTCCTAATATTTCAAAAAAGTCTGTGAATGCTTAGGCAATGATAGTGACCTTTGAAGAAAACCTATTATTTCCATCTAATTCCAAATCTGGTTTTAGGCGGGAGCATCGACTGTGGAGCTTAAATGATCCCCCTGTGTTTTACAGCTGGCCTTGAAGTGGCTGAGCTGAGATGTGCAGAGGTTCAAAAAAGTAAACCAGAAAAGGGAGAAGTTGTGGGACAGCTGGTTGAGAGAACAGGGATGTTAGGGCTCTGGGTGATTTCAGAAAGTGGCCTTCAGAAGAGAAGTATAAATGCAGCTATTGAATGAACCATGCTGATTTATTCCTGCTCCCTGAAAAGGTAAAATGGCCTTAGATTCAGCATTGCCTCACAGCAACCCTGGCCCCTAATTAAAATATCTAAATTTCTATAAATCTAAATATTTGGAAGCTAGAGATGGTAGTAGATGTTGATTATTCATCGGACAAAATGTATAAATCCCTCTCATAATGTGTGAGGTCTTTTTAGGAAATCACAAAGCCTTTCAAAAAGGTGCTGATGAAGTTCTGCTTGTTCATGCTAGCAGACGCAGCTCTTTAGTCTCTACAGGAGCCAGGACAAGTGGTAGATTTTCTCTAGAGGAAGTTATTCCCAAATAGGCTCTCCAGGGACATTACAAGAAGAGCCTTTGGTTTAGGCAGGCAGCTTTCATAGAACCACAAAATCATTAAGGCTGGAAAAGACCTCTTAGACCATCAAGTCCCACCTTTAATTCAGTGTTGCCATGTTCACCACTAAACCATGCCCCAAGGTCCAACATCCACACACTTTTTTGAACACTTCCAGAGCTTGTGATTCCACCATTCCCCTGGGCAGCCTGTTCCACTGTATGACCACCCTTTCAGTGAAGAAACCTTTCCTAATGTCCAACCTCAACCTCCTGTGCCACACCTTGATGCCATTTCCTCTTGTCCTGTCCCTTGTTACCTGTGAGAAGAGGCTGACCCCCCACCCGCCTACACCCTCCTTTCAGGCAGTTGTAGAGAGAGATAAGGTAAACCTTGACCCTCCTCTTCTCCAGGCTAAACAGCCCCCTTCACCAGCTCTGTTGCCCTTCTCTTGGACTTGCTCCAGCACCTCAGTGTCCGTCCTGAAGGGCCCAGAACTGGACATAGGATTTAAGATGTGGCCTCACCAATGTTGATTACAGGGGCTGGTATGAATATTAGTGTATATGGATATAGTGGTGTTTCCATCCACTGTGAATTCAGCAAAATAATGAACTGAGATTTGGGGTTTTTAATGAGGGTGCAAGGGCTTTTTTGGAGGATGCAATTTCCATTTGTTGTGAGCTGTACAGCAAGGGAAGCTTTGCCCTTGTAAGCCCTGCTCAACTCCTGACAAACTCTGCAAGCCCAAAGGTTGTGACCCTGAATTCCTACCCCTAGGTGCTCTGCCAGTGGGAGGTCTTGCTGCGCTGGACTCTGGCCATCACCGTCAGTTTGTGGGTGTCATCATTAATTGCTAACCTTAATAAAACTGAAAATACATTTGCACTTTCCTTTTCTTAGAAACCCAGATAAAAGAGGCACTGACTTTCATAAAGTGCTTTGGCAGTATGCATTCCCTAGTTTATCCCATCAGATTGGACTACAGCTGTGTGGGACATGCTGTACTTCCTCAAGGGCACTCTTCTACACAAGCCAACAATATCAAAACCTCGTGAGCAGCATGAGCCGGGGCTGCACATGCTTTCAGACTGCACAACCATTTAACCAGCAAGTGCTGCAGTCTCTCTGATTAAAAAAGGCACATACAGAGCCCTTTCTGACTTTTTTTATGCATTATGGGGTCCCATTATGAAATGCAGATTGTATGCCATGGGCACACATCACAGGGGGGAGTGCGCATCAGCAGTGGCTCTGAGCTAGCGTCAATACCCAAGGCAGTATAGCAGTGATGACATAAGGTGCCCTAGCAGGTTACTTTATTTAGCTTCTGCCAAGTTTTATGTTTGTGCTCTGAAGTTTGGAGGAACCAGAATTCATCAGTGAAATATTCGCAAGTGTTCAGTAAGAGAAGAAAGTTTAAATTTCTTCAACCATGCTGAAAGAAACAGCTAAACTTTTTTCTTTTTTTTTTTTCAAATGAGAAAAAAGGTCAAGTATGAAGCAATGAGGAAAAGAATTGAATAAGATCATTAAGGTCATTAATTCTGGCTAAATTTATAAGCAACTTGATCTGCTCCATTTTGACAATTATTTGGTTTTTTGTTAGGGTCAGTCCATATATGAAGAAATAGAAAACACCCAGTGCATTTAATATGGATGCTGTGCTTAAGGCAACAAGGTAACCCTTTCCAGGTAATTACTGGGGATCTATTTATCAGAAGTAGTAATCTCTGTGTAATTTCACATACAAGATCTTGACTTGCCTAATTGCTGTCAGATGCTGCTGTCTGGAAAGAACACCATTCCTCTTTAGGCAGCAGTCCTGTAATCTGAGCAGCCTGAGGAAAATCAAGATTACTGGTTAATCTGCTAACCTTCTGCCTTGAAGGCATCTTCTAGACAAATTCAGGAAGCACGGGTATTTCCAGACAAAGACAGTAAGTACTAAACTAGCATCTTTGAGATGATTGCAAGGAATTTATTCAGTATGATAGACAAACTTAAGAGGTGTTTCAGACTCGCAACTCTTGAACATTTGATGGAACAGTTCCTGACCTCAGAGTGACAGTAACTCTTTGGGCCCCTGATTTTTTCACATTTACAAGTACTTTTGTCTCACTGTCTCAGTCGTCTATTTTTGTTTCGTTATTATAACATCAAAAGAAAGCAATCTTGGCAATAGAGTGACAGTAATAAATTGCTTCTTTAAAAAAGAAATTAGAAACTTTTAATTCAGACCACAGCTGTTTAAAAAATGCACAATGACTTGTTCATCAATAACCTATTTAGATCCTTTTTAGATGGAAAGATGATAAAATACATTCACAGCAGAAAAAGAAAGAGGCAAGCTACAGATTAACTTGCTAGGGATGCATAACACATTGCAAGTTATACAAGCAGTAAGTGGGAAAATACTGAGCTTTTATATGACATGTTCCAAGAAAAATATAGCTCACAAAGAAAGAGATTAAACATATAATGGAGTTGACATAATACACTGAATAAATTTACCAAATTTGTAATGTTCAGTAGAATAAAGAAAATGTAATATAATGCGAGCAAACCATACTGAACAGGGTAAAAGTCTTCATAAAATTAATATATAATTCACTGCACCAATCCAAACTAATGAGTCAATAAAAAAGCAAATGACTAACACTTTTATTGAGCCTGTGAAAGATACTGAGTCAAAAGGAGCACAGGATCTGAGGAACTGTGCAGTAAGAGATTTTGCTATGCCAACACTATAGGCGTGTCTTTTTTTTAAGGACTTTTCCTGTCCTTACCAAGATTTCAGGTTTTGTCCCCACTTGTTTATATTTTTACTCCTTGTAGGCTATTTGTCATTTCAACATTTTAATAAAAATATCTGAAAGAAAAATTCCTGGTCAGTGTTGGTATTCATGGTTTTTGTTCCTTGAAGATGGTCAAAAGGTGTGCCTGTGTTAGACAAGCAATTTTTCCCTCATTCATTTTAGAGCTACTAAGAGTTACAGTACTAACTTTGTCTATCTAGATCTTCTAGTGTTGAAAACACCTTGTGACTATCCAGCTTTTGGTCACCAGGCACAGTCCTGGAGCACAGAACTTTTATCTCCATGTTCAGCACCTCTATCACCACCAGAACAGATTGTTTCTCCACCTTCAGCACTGACTTTTGTGAACATGGGGATGTTTAATTGTTCTGTGTCTCTGTTCTCCCACCTTTAATATGGCAAAATCAAACTATCAGCAGTTGTCTTGACATTTGAAATAGAGGGATAAAAAATTCTGGAGAGAGACACGTTCAATTCTAATAAAACAGTATAATTCCAGTGTGTTGGGGAGATTTGGTTTTTAAACATCCTTTAAAAATCTGAATCGTTTTCCAGAGGGAGGCTGTGTGAGTTCTGTGGAAACTGACTATTCAAACTAATTTTATTTTTTCTCTCCTTGTGGATCCTTTCTTTACTTTCATTCTTTGTTGACACAGTTCATTGTACTTTGCATGAAGACAACTTCATTGTCAGTACCCTACAGTACAATCTGTAGTGTTCTGATAGATAATCATTCTTGGAAATAATCTAGAGAAAAGACTTTGATTTACACCTTGGTGTGGATTTTAGCAAGATTCAATCATAAAAGATTTCTGAAACTTAAAACAAAATAAAATCCCCAAGGCAATATACTGGAAATGGCTCATAATTAGTGTAGTCCTTAAATCATTATGGGAAAGACCACTACCAAAACAAGAACATTTTGATACCACTGTTACGTGACTGTTCCCTTGTTTACTGCAGAAGAAGCTTAGAGTGAGAAGGGTGGCTGAATGGGTGACTGAATGAGTGAGAAGTGCTTTTGCCACAGTCACAAAATTAAATTTCAGATCACAGCAGAACCAGATCTAGAATTTATGGCACAGTGTCTTACAGGCTAGAAAGCTGCTATAAGTTTAAGACCTCCTACCATGATTTGATTTCAGACAGCTGTGTTAGTTTAACACTCCATTATTTTTTGTTGTGGAATGTGATAGAGGAGGTATATTGAATTTTCTCCTTACAAGAACTTTGTAACACAGAAAAATGACTCAAATTTAAATATTTTCAAATAAAAGCAATGTTTTACATATGAAAAGACAGTTACATACTTAAGCCATTGCCTCTTGATTTTTGTCTACTATATTTACACATAATATTTGCACTATAATGTTTAGACCTTACAGAGTATTCATCTTTGCAAGGATACATACTTGAATAAATACATGAATGCTCATAACAGAAAGAACTCTGTCTTGATAGAAGATTTTTCCTTTCTCTCATGATTAAATCCAGGAAATAATTTCATATGACAGAGAAATTTAACAAAAGAGAATTTACTTAAAAAAGAAAATTCTCTTCTCCCCATGAAGAGCCTGAGGCTAAAGTGTTTGTCAAGTTTAAAACTCAGGGTCTGGAGCAGGTCAGATCTGGAACAGATTAGGAAGAGAGTCAAAGAAGGAAACCAAGCACAATTGCTTCTTGTTTAAAGAGTGGTAGCCCTTTGGCTGAAGCCTCTGTGTAGCTCCTGACAGCTTGTGTACAAGAAGACATTTTCTGAATAAACAAATTACACAACAAAATTACTTATGATTGCTTGTAAGTGATTTCTGCTCTGAATGCAAAATGGGTGTGTTTCTTTTTCAAAACAGTCATGCTATTATCACAAGCTTTATTGCTTCCTCATTCATTGCTGCTTGCTTTCTCTCCTTGTTGGATTCACATATTTTGAAGTGTTCAATGAGTGACATTGAAGCAGAAGATGAATATGTTATCAGCCTAAATAACCCGGAATCATTAATTTTAAACTTGGCGCTGGGATATGAGCCAACATCGCATATGAAACAATGGTTTATCAGGGGAATTAAACAGGTTCTAGAAGTTAAAGGAGGTTAAAATGTAGGGCCCACAGATACAGAAGTTCTCCATTAAGGAATTATTTGAACTAAATATACAGGTAAATAGCAAACTACAGTAGAGTCAGTAGATCAAGGACAAAATATAGATTTTATCAGGTTAAAATCTCTTATTTACATGAAGATTTTATTGACTCACATTCATGCCCCTCGAAAATTTCGATTGTGTAGGAGAAAGTGGTGGAAGTGCTGAACTTTATATGAACAAAAATTAAGTTTCATAAAATTAGAAAAAAAAATTGTAAAAAATTTCCTCCACGTAGAAAAAGAGAAATTTTTATACAGATAGATAAGTATTTTACAATTTATCTTCAAGAATCAGGAATGTGCCTTAAAAGTAACAAAGAAACAAAATGCAAATTTATGTACAAATAAAAAACATTGTATGGATATAATATTTTCATCTTACTAGTACTGAAATTTTTTTTCTGGGCCCAAGGGTTTTCAAAGGAAAATGCAACCAATTTTAGGAGGAGTTCTTAGTATTTCCCGGAATTTCATTAAATGCTTTCATGTAATTCCCCATTCTCTACAGAAAAACCCAAAATATCAAAAACAATCAAAACAAAAAAGAATTAAGAATTGTAACTAAGAATTAAGAATCCATGATAGGGACAGGAAATACTTTCTAAAGGTCTCAAATAGCAATACTGCAGAAGATTGATTTGCTGGTCACACAGAATGAGTAATTGAGAGACATCTTCTGTCAGTGGAACAGAAAAAAGTGACCCTCTTACAAATTAGAGAGATTTGTTTATGCTTACTAAAGTTATAAGTTAGAGACAAGAAACATCCTACGTGTTCAACATTATCCACATTCATCTGAAATTCAAATATGCACAGTGGCTTCTGCAAAAATAATAAAACAGGCTTTCACACGTGGCATAGTAAACACTGAGAGATATTGTATAGGGTACCATGAAATCAAATGTTTTGTGGCGAGTAGAGGCTTCCACATGTGACCACCAGGTTCTGCTCTCCCTTCATCTAAACAATAGAAAAAAACCTGACTAAGTTACATAGAACTTCCAGAAAAATGGTGTGAGATTTGATATCAAGCTGCATTTAGCATGATTATTTTGTAATCATATACAAGCACCAATGAGTAAGGAGTTGTAAGCAGACATTATTTTAATTTCTGAATTAGAATACATTCACTTACAGAAAATAATACCAGTCACGAGTGCAAAATATTGATGCAAACCAATGTGGTTTGCTAGGTATTTCATGTTCATTGCTGTGACCAAAAGCTTTTCTGCAATATCTAGCAAGTTTCAAATCCTGAATCCTGTTTTAACACAATCTTTGATGTCAAGTCACTGAGCATCCCTACTTCTATTTATCTATAAACTTGTCTTATTACATTCTTATTAATTTCTTATTTTTGAGGAACCATTGAGAAAGAATTATATTAATTTAAAATCAAATGAAATTTAATAGTAGAAAGTACTAATCTTGTTAATAATGAAGATAACCGCTGTCATATGGGTATGCAGTGTCTGCTTATAAGAAAATAGAGAAAAAAAAATTGGCATAGGTTATTTAATTGGACCTGCAAGTCCTGTACTTGTTGGGGCAATGAAGAAAAGACAAACATCATCCCAAGATATATCCAGAGAGGCATCTTCTGGAACAGATAACTTGTGGAAACCTTCATCTGGAAAATTGCATGCAGTTCTACTCATTTTTTAGGTTCATTTGTTCAAATAAAATAGAGATGTAAAGAAGGACTGCAGTGGCAATCAAGGAGATGGAGAGACTGTTAGGCAAAATGAGGAAAAAAAGGCTTGGCTTGTATACCCTAGCAAATAGAAGACTGAGAAGAAATAATAGTTGTTCTCCATAAATGCATTGGGGTGGTGCATTTTACCAGAAAGAGAATACCTATTAAACTTGCCATAAAACACTTAGGTGGGAGATTGGAATAGAATTTCTAACCACCAGAGGTACAAGACTCTAAAAGAGGATCCCAGTAGGAGTAGCGTAGGTAGGCACTGTAACCACTTTTTGATTCCTTTATGAAAAGGACTACATGACATGCAACAGCAAGAGATTGATACACTTTTATGCTGTCAAATATGTAAAATTAACATTATAATTCCACCTAAATTTGAGTTATAAAAATTACTTTTTAGAGAGAGACAAGAATATACTTTGAGTAATGGAGGAAAATTTGGAAATGCACATGGTTTTAAGGGGGGAAGAAAGTGAGAACTGCATACAACTTTCTAGGTGAATGCTTTCATGGACTACTTGATATTTTCTAGAAAATATGTCTCTGGATACATCTTGGGATTGTGTATCCAATATAATTTCATTAGTTTCATAGAAACTAATGGTTTGGGTTTAAAGGGACCATAAAGATCATCTAATTTCAACCTCCCTACCATGGGCAGGGTCACCTTCTACTAGACTAGGTTGATTAAAGCCTCATCCATCCTGGCCTTGAACACTTCAAAGAATGGGACATTCACAAGGTGTCTGAGCAGTCTGTTCCAGTGCATCACGACCATTACAGTAAATAATTTCTTCACAGTACTTAATCTAAATCTCTCCTCTTTTAATTTAATTTTAATTTACCCCTTGGTCCTACCCCTTGTAAAAAGTACCTCTTCAGGTCTATTGTAGGCCCCCTTTAGGTACTGAAAGGTTTCCCCAGGCCCTTCCTTTCTTCAAACTGAACAACCTGAACTCTCTCAGTGTGTCTCCATAGAAGAGGTGCTCCAGCCCTCTGATTATCTCTGTGGTCTCCTCTGGACCTGTTCCAACAGGCCCTCATCCTTCTTGTGCTGAGGGGCGCAGAGCTAGACACAGCCCCGTGTGGTCTTATCAGAGTGGAGCAGAGTGGCAGAATCCCTTTCCTCACCCTGCTGGCCACACTGCTTTGGATGCATCCCAGGATGTGGTTGTCCTTCTGGATTGCAAGATCACATTACTGGTTCAAGTCCAGCTTTTCATCCTTCAGAAGCCCCAAATATTTCTCTGCAGAACTGGTCTAAATGAATTCTTCTCCCAGTCCATGCTTATGTCTGGGTTTGCCCCAACTCAGGTGCATCACCTTGTACTTGGAGAGCACTTAGAAGTTCTCATGGGCCCACTTCTCAAGTGTGTCCAGCTTTCTTATCCTTTCTTCACAGTCACAAATAATACAAACAAATAGTTTCCAATTAGCTAACCTGGACTGGGGTTCCTTCTTTTTTATTACCAGATGCAGCTTGTTGCTTTTTTATGCTTTCCATGAGAAAGACATTATGATGCAATGAACTGTCTGAAGACTATGATTACTATAATGTGTGGAGAATGTTTTCAAACAACACATTATTGGCTCCATTCATATAACTTGGAATTGTTTTATTTAGAATTTGTCTGGAATTGAATATAAAATAACAAGAAATTAGTTCAATGCAATTTGTATGTAGTGTTTGAGAGTGATTATATCCATCCTTGTGCATGGATATTAGCTAATTGACTGGCATTCAGTCCAGTCAGCCTGAGCTAATCTTGGCGAGCTGTAGGAAGTAATAGCATATATGTAGTGGCTCTACCTCTTCTTATTCATTGTTTCTGTTTTTCATAATTTATGTTTAACAAATACTCTAGTGTTGAGGCCAGGCTGCTGTAAAATTATCAGTTCTGGTATTGCTGGGGAAAGCTGTTCCCATCTTTGGCTTTGTTGTACTTTGAACACAGACAGGGCTTTTTCCATTTTGAGATAGATTGTTTGCATGTATTATGAGCCTTGGAATTTAAATCAATCCAGAACCCATAGCTGGTACAGAATGTGACACCTGACACTTAACCACTGCATTTTGGCAGCATACAGGCCAAACTGAATTCTCACAAATGTCCCTGTGAGTTTCCAGATGCAGTTGAAGATATGAATCATTTTTCAAGAATGAATTGGAACCTACATACTTCAGTTTTATGCCCTCTATCATCCTGCCACAGGTCTGCCCAGTGGAAGCATTTGAGCTGGATCAAGAAAATAGAAAAAAAGAGTAAGTGAAAAAAGAAAGAGACAGAACAAGTAAAGATAAGTTGTTTTTTTCTTTCAGGAACTTTCAGCTTTGAATTTAGTTGTTTTCTTTTCTGGTCCTATAGTATAAAAATTTAATTTTCTTGTGTGTTCATGAGACTATTAACCTCTTTACCCAGACTGTGAAAAAATAAAAACATAAGAAAAAGGCATTTGTAAAAAATGAAAATGTTGTTGGATTTTATTTTTGTTGTAGAGTTGTTTTGTTGGTATGAGAGTATAGAAGCAACATTTAAATACCTGGTTAAAAATTGGGATACATACTCTGCTTTTATATGTCAGATTTTACAACAGAAAAATAAGTGGCTGCTTGCATTTTAGTAGGTAATGTGTGACTGAATCCCTGGAGACCCAAACTATCACTTCTGTTCTCCAGAATACAAGATTTCAGTCACAACTTATTTTCCTCAAGGTTCCCGCCATCAGTACTAAAAACAACTCATTATTACACTCAGGATATGAAAGATATGTATAAAAATCTAATGTCAAGGTTCCTTCTGTTTGTTTTTAATTCCAAAGAAAGGCTCTCATTCTTTCTTGTGTGGGGATTTTGAGGAAGATGACAAATAAATTACAAAGCTTGAGAAAATTGCTTCCAGACAACACTAGAAAAGAACAAAAAGCCACTGAAACCATTTGACTCAGCCTTGGTTTCTTCCAGTGTTTTAAAAAAAAAAAATCCATCTGGTCTCAGAAACAGAGGATTAACTTTAGAATGAACTGAGATTGTGATGGATAAAATACAGGTTAAATAAAAACCTTGCTTGTGTTCGTACAGATGAAAAATATAGACACCTAATTGCGACCTTCCAATACCTAAAGGGGGCTTACAAGAGAGCTGGAGAGGGACTTTTTACTCTGTCATGCAGTGGCAGGACAAAGGGGAACGTCTCCAAACTGAAAGAGAGTAGGTATAGGTTAGATATTAGACAGAAATTCTTTATATTGAGGGTGTTGAGGCACTGGCACAGGTTGCCCAGAGGAGCTGTGGATGCCCCATCCCTGGAAGTGTTCAAGGCCAGGTTGAACGGGGCTTTGAGCAGCCTGGTCTAGTGAAAGCTATCCCAGTCAGTGGCTGGGGAGTTAGAACCAAATGATCTTTAAGGTCTCTTCTGACACAAACTGTTCTATGATCCTATGATTGGAATCAAAGTTGAGGAGTTTGGGTGTTTTAAAAAGTGTTTATAATCAGGTCTTATAAGAAAAAATATGTAGAGAAAAACCCAACATGGTGGTGCACTTTTCTGTATGTGGAGAGCTCTGCTATTCTCTCTCACAATTGTCTCTTCATATGTTTTGTGTTGGCAGCTCTGCATTGCAGAACTTACAAATTGCATCAGAGCATCATTAGCTCATGTAACGAAAGAACCAAATGACTAATAGGGGAAGGGTTGCACATCTCCTTGCTGCATTACTGTTCCTTGGCTTCCTCCTGTCATGACCTAAAATACGAAATGCATCTAGTTAACAGGTTACTAACATCTGCAGTGTCTAGCAGATGGGAGTCAGAACACTCCAGAGATGCTTCAGGACTGCACAGCATAACGGGAACATATAGGTCTGGTTGGGAGGGTAATCTTGGGAGACAGTGTGAAAGTCTCATGCTCCATTCATGACATCTGGCTTTCAGGTGAGAGGCTTCTTCAGGAGAGGGTGATCATCTCAAGAAAGGTATTAGTATGTTCAATATTTCAGTGATAGCCTCTTGAGAGAAATTGCATTAACATTTAGTGCAAAAACATTGATATATTTTAACTAACCATGCTGAACATAGTACAAAATGTATATGTATGAGAAAGTGCCCACCCTGCTCGATCCACAATATAGCTTCCAACAGAAAGGCATCATTCTTGGAAGCTGGATGCACAATGAAGTGAAAGGACTTGCCCAAGTAGCTGGTCAGGGATACCACCAGGAATACAACTGCCTAATGTCACTCTCCACTGCTACTGAAATACCGGACCAGCAGTGGTCTAAAACCTGTTCTTGCTTATAAATGAAACTGTAAGAAGCTGTCTTACTCTAAACATGTTCCAGTTTATGAAAGCATTGATTTTTCTTGTGGAATGTGATTGTGGTTTTCCAGCATAAAATTCAAACTCTTGCCATATTTAAAATAAATGAACTTGCAAATGAAAAATATATATTCTCTCCTTACTAAGTTACAAAGGCAAATGAAAAATGGAAGGTTTTCCTTTTAGCCAATTCTTCTCAAACCAGATATAAGCCCCAAAGAGAAACAGCAGGGTTGGCTCTTTCAAAAGCAGGGGCCTGAGGCAAAGCTAGAGCCTGGTAGTGCTGCTTTCATCTGGTTCAGCTCAAGCGAAGAGACGCACTTCTCAGCTGAGGAATGCAAGGCCCTTGCCACCGGGTCAAGTCCTGGGAGGGGAGCGTGGGCAGTGCCCTTTCACTCCACTTCAACAATGCAGTGGAAAAAAAGACATCCACCCATGGACTTGCACACACGTGCCCAAGGAGTATGTGCATGCACAAGTTCTTCTCAGTGTTTGCCAAGCCACCTAGCCTGCTTCACTTTCCTCTTGGGTTTTTTATGTAATCCAGCTAAGGCAGACTTCTCTGAGCTGGAAAGGAAGTATCAATAATGAGAGTTTCTGTCTCACTGGAACATCACCTGACAGCTTTGTATGAATTGCCTGTACTGCTGGGTAGCCAGCAACTCCTTCTTCACAAGCACATTCTTCTGGCATTATTTCCACTGTTACAAATTTTTAACCATCCTTCATTGCCATCTGAAGTGAACTGACATTAGTTTTGGCAGAAAAAAAAACAAGGCAGAAAAAACACAGCTCAAGTAAACCTATTTGAACCTTCAAAAATAAAAAACCCCCACATTTTTCAGGAGAGGTTCCGATTAGATATTTGGGGGAAAAAAAAATCACTGAAAGGGTGTTTAGGCATTGGAGTAAGTTGTTCAGGGAGGTGGTGGAGTCATTGTCTCTGTAAGTATTCAGAAGTGCCTGGATGTGGCTTTTGGGGATATGGTTTAGGGGTGATTATGGTGGTTCTGGGTTGATGGCTGGACTAGATTTGAAGGCCTCTTCCGGCCTTGATCCTGGTGTGATTCTGTGACATGTAAGAAAATGTTTCATAGTTTACTATGTGATCATAGAGACACACACATCCTATAAATCACTGAAGCTGCAATGGGGATATGACAAGAGCAGTGCCAAATGACACTGGGATGCTGTTAATCACTGTTCTCATCTAAGCTTATGGTTATTTTTGCACTGTGTGATTTATCCTGAAAGAATCCTTAAATCAGGTTATTTATCTGAGTTCTCTGGAGTGCTCTACTGCAGTGGGGCACTTAGAAACTTGGGCTTACATTTTGTTGAAAAGTCTCATTGCTTTCTGGCCAAGAATTCTTAGGGGAAAACCCTGAAGATGCAGATGAGGACTCTGTTTCTGGTTATAAGTGGCAATAAATCAGCAAATGCAAGGTCAGAAATAGGATATTTTGAGTTTGATACCTGATTCTGTGAAATCTTGTTTCCCAAAAAAAACGTGAACATTTCTTTCCTTAGGCAGAAGATTCGTATCCTCTCAGCCCCATCTCCTTTATTTCACCAGCTGTTCTCCCTGCTTGTGTGGTCTCAGCAATGCATGCTATATCGTTCATTATTGTGATTCTCCCTAAAGCATGAAAACTTCTCCTTATTTTGGTTTAATTTTCATTCAGGAGTTTAATAACCCTCCTGGAAAGCAGCAGAGTACAAAACTGATGCTTTGTGACTGTGCTTTGTACAGCCACTCTACTTGGAGGCTACACCAGACCAGCTGTACTGGAATGCAAGTGCTCATTGCCACCACAGCTCACTAGAGCTGGAAGCAAGCAGACGGTCATGCTTTCCCTTACCTTCCCTTTGCCACTCAATGTATGCTTTGGCACAGCAGCCGTCTGTTTTTACTAAAGGAGGGATGGAGTCAAGATTACCAACATTCTCAAGAGGATATTGTTGTAGACTTCCAGGATCTCCTGGTATTTGATATTAATGCACATTTCTGAAGCCCTTACTTTCTTCTTGGCTGTTTTTGACCAGTTCTTACTGACTCCAAGTGAATGGATAATCACATCTAAATAGCAGTGTTGAGGACAGAGTGTATACCATTCCAAATCAGTCATACACCAGTCATTAATTTTGTTAGGATGACAGAGAACTGTATACATTTGTAGAAGCAGTGGGTATTTAGGTTTTGTGTATTATCACTGGCCTATCTCACAAGACATGAGAGCAAAAAACAAAGCTGGTTTTCATGTCATCACATTATGGCAGCCAGCACAGCAATTCCTGTCTTCTGATAAAATGCAACCCTTAGGTATTCTTTCACTTCTGATTTGCATTTGGCAAATTCTTTAAACCAGACAGTGCCACTAAGTCACCTTTTTTTGACTTCCTGCATAAGACATACTATTTCATTCTCTAACTCCAGCAACGAGATGGTGTTATGGTAAAGCATATGTTCTTAAAGAGACACAGATATAATTTGAAGATGTCAAGAGAGCAATTCAGTTACTTTCTGTTGTAGGTTGTTGCAAAATGATTCAGTGAAATTAAATATTTATTCTTTGCAATACCTATGAAATTCTGTCCTGAAACCTCATTATGACAAGCTTCACAGGCACGTAGTACAAAAAGACCGGATGGACTGCTGGATGGGGCAATTATTCAAAGAAGTGCTAATCCCTTTCTTTGGCTAGACTCCTATCCAACTCTGAATTCTCTTGCAGGCTGTCTTGCTGGGCTTACTTATTTCTGTTGATTTAGCCCACAAATTCAAGTTTTAGTAATTCATTATTTTGTTGCCAAATTGCACAGTGTTATAACAAGTCTTGTCCAGAGTTACAGATGACATTTTGGGTAAACCAAACTGTAATATGGAAATCATTTTCTGTAGCTGTACTTACACAGCTGGGTCTGCAGAACCTGATATTTGAAAGAATTCAGTAAAATGGATATAGATGGCTGTGTTTCTGGTAAATAAAAGCTAATGAGTTGAGCGTACAGTTCAACCACACAGTGCCAATCGTAACACTTAAAACACTTTCAAGTTCTTCGGGATAGAATGTGCTTGTGTTTGGATGGGGTATAAGTGGAAAAAAAGAGGAAATCAAGCAAAGCAGCAATGTGTATTACCTTTGTTTACTTTTCAACACCATATGTTGTACACTATAAGCATTTGTGCCTCTTCTCCACAACAATCGCATATTTTGTATATATAGTCAGTCACAATCCCCTCATCTGCTGTTCCTATTTCTCAGGTTTGACTTCATTGCTTCACTGTATATGGGTTATTTCATGACTGTTACATTTTTTGCAAAGGGAGGTAAGACTAGAGTGAAAAGAGCAATTTTTAGGAATGGAAATTTGTAGAAATTTCTTTATAAATTTAAAAAATACTGTGAAGGTTTTTTTAGATTAAAAAAAATTATATACAGTGAATGGCAATTGCAATGGAAAGCTAAACGAAAACAGTTTTGCTCTTTTAGCTCTTACCTGGAATTTGGAGGTCTTCCAGCTTTGCCTTTTAGCATTTTAAGTATTGTCCCCAAATGATTGAACAAACCTGTTTCAAGACCTCTTTATCGTTTTGAAAAACCTAGATTTTAAAACCTCTGAATGCTTGCTTCAAAAATGAAATCAAGTTTCTGTGTGGTTTATTGTGAAAGAAAAATTTTGCCAAATGCCTCCTATTTTCCTCAGTCAGTTACTTAATGTGGGTTTTGATCTGTGCCATGGGCTGCCCTCAACCTTCTCCTTGCTTTGAATTTTTAAAACAAGAATGGATTTAGTTGTGTGGTAATGCCTGCTGAGTGAGAAGTATTTACTGATGGAAGTCTGAACTAACAAAGTTTTAAGTCCTATTGGAGCAAGAATATAGCCAACAATATTTATGTAAAGAGAGAACTTTTTAAAATACAAGTATCATTTTAAGTACAGACTAGCACCTAAAAGTCTAACTTGTGCTTAAAGTTAGGCCTAGAGGGACACATTTTGGAAGTCAAATTGGAAATAGTCGATAAGCCTCCTTAGCTGAAACATGCAAAGGAAGGTGGTTCTCTGTTAAGCGTTTTCTACATGTGTATTCATGTTATGATGTGCTTTTATATTGCAGGTGCTTAAATCTGACCCTGTTTTGCCTTAGATATGTCTGGAAGGTGCTGTTCTTCCATGTCCCTTGCATCATCTAAGCTATTCAGCTGAATCAGAACACTTAGATACTCGAGAGAAACATTTATGACAATACAAAACTCCTTCTATATAATATCTTTTTGCCAAAATAAAATGCTTTTTATATTATTTCATTCACAGGTTTTGGGGTGGAGTTCTTTTTTTTTTTGTTCTGTTTCCTTCTAATTTTTCCAGCTCTGTAAAACAATTAGAAGGTTGCACTCACCTGACTCCACAGTACCTTCTGTGCCCTTTTTGCTTATGGTAACCTGAAATATCCATTCATGTTAATTAATAATTTACCTCCAGATTTCTGTCATGACCTTGCCAGTTTCTGCAGCTAGTTTCATCATCACCATCTTTTCGCAAGTGTGTTTTAGCCATAGACTCACATTTAGGTTTTGGACAGAAGTTGCTATTCTTTCAATTTCTGGTTACAAACAGAGCATGATCTGTACATGCATAAGAATTTCTTGGCTAGACACGGTTTTCTTTTGAATCTAGATAGGCAATAGGCTTTCAAACTGTCAGGAGGCTTTGGCACTCAAGCTGACTACTAATCCATCTTTGTTGTCAGTTCTGGAGAAGACTGATGACCTCAGCTCTGAGGGCATCAGGTCTTCTAAACTGGCTTAGAATAATACCCTTACACCTTCATTCTCCTTCTATTTTCCAGGTAGATAAGAGGGCAGTTCCCTTTGACCAGGAGTACCTGCAGGAGAAGCTTGGACAGAGCTCTGAGGAAGAATGCAGAAGAACCACAGTCACTGAAAGTAAGTTTTCTTTCTCCTTTAATACTCATCCATATGCATTAACACTGTGGGTGATCCTTTGCACTTCAGATACTTGCTAATTATCTAAAGCTAAAACTCCTGTTACAGCTTCTTGTGAAAGACAGGGTGGGGGGACAGGAGTCAAAACACTCATTATTGTGGAGATCCAGAAACTGTATTCCTACGCATTAACAATGCCAGAGAAGAGATCAGAAAGGGGGGTAAGGTTCTGTTCTGAATACAGGGAGAAAATAACTCACAAAAGTCTTAGATGAACTCTGGCAGTGTGGGAATGTCTCAGGACTCCAAACTGGTTCTAATCCATACTAAGAGCAGCAACAAGGATGGGCATGAATTGGTATGAGCTGAAGCTGTTCCTTGAGTAAGAATGTTTTACACAATCCCTCAAGACTCATAATGCGATACTGCTAGGTACAATTTATAATTGGGTTTTTTGGTTTTCTTTACTTTTGTAAGTTTCCAGTCTTGAAATCAAGAACTTTAGCTTTTGCTTTCCTTGATTAAACTTTAGTTTTTTGCTTCTAAGCTTGTGTGGTGAAAAGCTTGACTCTGGACAAAAATTCAAAGAAAACCAGTTCTCTAGGTAGTAACTAATCCAGCAAAACTGTTTGTCCAGGCAACAGCCTTCCTCCTGCAGGAATCTGAGATATGACTTTCAGCAGAGTATAAGGACAAGTTTGAAGGTGCAATGAGCAAGTATTCAGGTTTAGCGGCAGAAAGATGATGTATAGATGCAGGTACACCTCAGATCATCAATGTGCTAGTTTTTAAAATTAAAGCAACATGCTGTTGACAATTTCTCCCCAAATCTTCATGAATTTTTGAAAACAACCCATTAAATCTCATGGTTTTGGAAAACAGAAGTAAACTTCAGAATCGGGCAATGTTGATGAATTACCAGAAAGATCATGTTGTCAATCTTCTAAAAATGCCCTGGTAGCAAGTTCTGGTATTGTTTTTCAATTGTTGAGTAATTTATTTCTCTTCACAGGTCCAGTATTATCTCATTACCATTATTCCTACAATTATGCAAAATAGCCGAATTCCAATTTTTCTTAGGTCGTGTGGTCCTTCAAGACAGAACTTAGCATACGGCTGTGAGTGCATTACTACTCTGATTAGGATTTGCTACTGTACTCTTATTAGGATGAAAGACTATGCTGGACTGAGGCCACAAGTGATCTGATTCCAATGACCACCAAACTAAAGGTCAACTTGAAGAGCAGGCATCAAATTTCTTTCCTTGTAGTCTACTTCAGACATCTATGAAAGTGTTGTTCATGTTTGTTAACATCTGTTGCACAGGATTTTTTAATCCACTTGATAAAGCAGATCAAATGTTCCACTTTTTTCTCTTGCTTGACACAAAGAGATTAAATTCAGCAAATCATACTGAAAATCCTTAATTTAGTGGTTTTGTCTATGGTCTGATGGAAACAAAAAAATGAGTGGTTGGTGAAAGTTAAAAACAGCTAATAAAAATTTTTGTAATTCCACCATTTTCTCCTAGGAAACAAATGTTTGGCCTTTTTTAAGTGTAGGCAGAATAGTATGCTTGTAAACCTAATTTCTTGATTGTGCACAGATACTAAATATTGGGCAGCTGAGAAATTCTGGTGGAGAATGTTTGATTTTCAAGAACTCTCTCCAAGATCCAGTCAGCCACTACAACATTGCTATTTGTGATGCTGAATATGGTTTTGAGCACTGTACAGATGAGTTAGTTCTAATTCAGATTTCAAGCCTTTTGATGGTAGCCAGTCATCCACAGAGTCTCTGATAACCTGCTGTTTGATGCAGCTGCCCTTTGAACTGCTTAGCATCATCATTTCCTATTCCTCTAAACATAATCCTAAAAGCAGCTAAATAACAAATGTGTTAGCAGAACACCGTGGATATCTGTGTCCTGATATTCCAGCCTGGGATTACTTGGTACTTTCACCTCTCTGCTGTCTAAACACTGAATTTGCTAAAATCTAGAAGCAGAAACACTCTGCTATCTTCCTGTCATACTTTCTTTTATGTAAGCTACAAAAGTCTCCAAACTCTAATATTATTTACGACATTAGCACAAAAGCAAGCACTGTTGGAGAAGATGGCTCAGGAAGTAGGGAACATCAGGATACTGGATGAAGGAAGCATGAAAAAATCAACCCCAACCAATGTTTCTTGCAGGATGAGAGTCCTTTCTCCAAATTCTACCAAAATCAGCAGCTGCCAGTGACTTTGTGGGTTGAAATTAAGACTGAAGCCTTTTCTACATTCTTTGGAATGGTTCTCTCATCAGTTGCCTCCAGAGCTCAGCTTTGAATCTGTAGGCAATGCTGCAGGCAAGTAGCTTGGTCCTCTCAGGAATATCCCAGTCTGTACTCATGCTCCTTTCTCTTTCTCTTGTTGTCTTTTCTACTCTGCATTTAAAAAGTCCTGCAGAGCTGAGCCTGCTCTTCAGAAAACAAACAATTCCCTCCTTCCTTCTCCTTTCCAGAAGTTTCAATTTTACTTAGAGTACAGCAGCCAGAGTGAGGTAAATATGAAGCCTTCTTCTTGGTTACTACCAATCCAACCTCTTTAAGATAACAGAAAATACGCACTGGATTCATGCAACAAACTGGAAAAAAATCTGTCATTTGTAGCCACAGAACTACAGGAGCAAAGAGTTCCAAAGTTAGACAGTCTTTAGTAACAACTTGGAATTAAGGAGGCCTTATTGCACTATATAGAAGTTGAGCTTTGTCCACTATTATTTCACCAGTTCCAGGAAATACTGGTTTTTGCTTTTAAGCATATAAGACACCTATTCTTATATCTAAATACATTTTTCTTGGGTTTCACAATGGACAGAGCTTATTATTAAGTAAAAGCCATTCCATTTAGGTTTCTTACAACACTGGTCCGTAACAAGGTGTTATGAATTGTATGAGCTTATTTTACCTGTGTTGTGGTAAACCCGTGTTCTGTTGTGGTCAACTCCTTGAACACAGAACTAGCAATATGCATCTGAACAATTTCTATTTATTTTAAATCACCTGGGGATTATAAAGCCTGAGGATTTCCTATTCCTGCCATTGGACAAATAACATACTAGAGAAATTGTTCTTCCAGTGTTTGTCTGTGGTACTCTCTACTAATCTGTAAATTCTTTGATTCAGATTCTGTCATTTTGAATGTGTTTCTACAGTATCTAACTCCTGCCTTCGTTAGTGTATTTAAATACCAAAATGAATGTAGTTGAAGTGTCTTATTCTGCAAATGCAGAATTCCATAGAAGGAGTCTGATTTATTTTGTTTGCAAATCTGTATTTTAGTGAGCAGAAAGTAATGTCTGTTTTTCCCAAACATGGGAAGCAGGAAAGTGAGGACATATGTTGTTACTAATTTTAACTTTAGTAGCCAATTTTGAGAAAATTTGTGTTTCCTATGGTTAGACAGAATCTTGTGTACCTCTAAAAAGAAGTGAATAAATTGAACTGATTGCATTTATTTCTATAGTGACTATATTAATATGAATGCTAGTACATTCTAATATGAAATAAGTACTCACAAAAGCTTTTAGACCAGCAGTTTTGTAATCCCACAGGGTCAGTAATTTTTGGAATTAAATGCAAAACTAATTTCTGTGAGTTAACTTCTCCTCAGTAAGTATTTTAACAAAGGTATCAATTTTACCTACAAAACTGATGAGAAAACATTGGTGGTAAATGTGAGAACTTTTTGAATATATGTTTCTATTTGAAGTGTCAAACAAATTACAAAAATCTGTTTCAATGTCATTGTCTTATTACTTTGTGTTGAAATTTTGAAATGAAGTTATCAGTATGCTATCTATTAGTAAATTAGTGAATATAACCTAAAAACTCTACAACTCCTTTCAACTAAAAGGGAGAAGCATAGCCTTCTAAATACACTGTGAAAATGGACAGCCAAAATGAAAAAGCAAGATAAAACTGAACCAGAGGGAGAGAGAAGGCTTTAGAAGAAAAATTGTTCCTTTGAAAACCCCATGTCATCAAATGCACCTGCACATTAAGGGTAGGCAAGAAAACAGTTCTGTTGTCAACACTGGGTTGCAACTATTCTGTCCCAGTCAGCCATACCTCATTTTACGTGCTGGGTGAGAAAGGAGGCATCTTCACGGCTCAGAATCCTCTCTGGAGAGATGGCTGCTGCCTGTGGGCTCTTAGCTGGCCACATGAATGGGTCTGGAGCAGGGTACAACCTTCAGGCAGTGTTTTGTGTGGGCCTGGCTGAGACTAACTCAGTTCTTATTTTCAGGATCTTTTGGCTCCTTCAATGCTACTGATTACCCAAGTAGCCTGAGAGAAATAAAAAATTAATACAAATTTTTAAACAGTTCCCTTTACAGTGTCTCAAATATTTCTTCACTTATTCTCCTGTATATGTTTTTCTGTGTTTGGTTGGTTTGGTTTTGTTTTTTGGGTTTTTTTGGTTGGGTTTTTTTTTTTGGTTGTAAAAACCAGTCCTCTCAAGCATATACAGTATATATTACTGCAGAAATCTGTACACTTGCAGCACTGAAACCTGCAACCCCTTGTTATATAAATGTACTTAACATTGCTTTCCAAAATCAGTTCCTGGTCTCCTTAGCAACACAGGCTGCAAAGAGCTCGCCAGTCTGGTGTTCTGCTGCATGCATGAGCTTCCAATTCAACTGGAAGAACTTTGGTTTAGGATTCAGAACTTCCCTTTGACCACTTCAAAATACTGGTGAGGGAGACTCTTCTTTTGCATATGGTCTCATAAAAGCTATAATTTCAATGTTTATCCTTGAAATATATAACCAAGAGGCGCTTCTGAGAAAAGAAAATTTTCGTGGCAGAAGACTGAACAACTTATTCTGTTCCCCTGCACCATGACCATAGAACAAAATATCTTAATACTGCAACTAAATTCTTTAACATAGCTCCCCTTAATAACTTAAAAGGATGCAAAAATGTATACAAGAGTAATACTGTGTCTTTCCCAAAGCTTCTAGAAACTAATAATTTTTCTTCTGTTATGAGGCAGAAATGTGAGAAATCTTACTACAGACACACCCGTCTGTGTCACTGTTGTGAGGTGCTGTTGTAAGACTAACAGTTAGTATTATTGTGCCTGGCTTTAGCCAGTGAAGATTTAAATTGGTTCTGGAAATGAAAATCTTCTTTTAAATCATTCCTGCCCTAGTGCCTTCTAGCTAGCCTAAAGTTTTGTTTGGTTTTTTTGTCTTGTTTTTAAACTTCCTTTTCATGCTAGTTCTGTACACACACAAAGTAACAGTAATTTTGTTTAGAGTTAAAATCGAGATTGTTTCATTTCAGCAGTTGTCACTGGACTCCATTGCATTCCATGATGTCAACAAATTGACAAGGAAATCACTGATGAAGGCAACATCACATGCATTTCAAATATTATATTACACAAAATGTTCCTGGGCTTCTTAATTATTTTTACCCTGTGTTGAGAACCAAGAGAGGAACCCCAAGAAACCATCAGTCCTGTAGGTCATGTGGCTTTGAGCTGCACACCCCAGGATCCCATCTTTGCCTCCAAAATAGGCTGGTGGGAAAAATGGTACAGATATGAGGTCATTCTGTACTTCTACAGAAATTCCTTTTCCCTATGTATTTAAATGCACAGGCAATAATCTCTCTGTTGAAGTGAGGCCCGCTACATGAAGATGGGCAAAGGTTCAGCTGAAGGGAAAGAAGAATATGTTCTTGTACCAGGAGATTTTCCTGCCTGAACAAGTGGGGAATAGCTTTGGGGCTCATTTGCTGGAAAGCCCTGGGACCTGGAAGAATGGGTAAGCATCTGTCAAACAGACACACTCAAATCAAGAATTTCCCTCAGCAGTGCAAGTCGGGATTGTTTTTGTTTTCCTTCAGGGCTTTTAATTATAAGGAAAAGACTTTAAGGTCTGTGATTGAAGCCTTCAAGTGGAGAAGTTACACTGCCCGACTGTGCTAGTGATGCCAGGTTACACACCTCCCCGCCCGAGGTCTGGGAGCCTGTTGTGCTTGTACTCTCTGTACCCTGACTTTCCAGCAGCAAAACATGACTGGGTCTAACATGGCTTTTTTAGTATTTCTGCTCCAGAGCAGCGCAAAATCATCATCCCCAGAAAAAACCCCCATTTAATTAGATTTTCCCACCACATCCAGTTGGATCCAAGGGACTTGCTGAGCATTGTGCTGCCTGCAGGTAATACAAGAGAAGGACTTCTCCAGTCTAACAAACTCTTGCCAGGAGGGGTTTACTCATGTTACTGCAATGCTCTGTAAAATAAACTTTATTCTGACAAAAAGCAGCTGCAAGAGAACAACAATATCAGTTTCTGATGAAAATTTGAATGACTGGGTCATATGCTGGGTATTATTGTAAGCAAAAATATTCCTTGTGTTCAGCTTCTGACTAAATTTGGTTGCCTTATAGCGAAAGTGCAGCTGAAATAAAAGCAAATGATTTTACAAATGGATTTTATATCCATGTCACTTCCAGGTTATATAGTACCTCAAACCTGGAAGTTTTTCATTCTTAATCTGTCAGTAAATCTGAGTTAGTGAGAATATCTCAAATTGAAACAAGTAAGGTCTTTGATTCTCATTTTTCTTCCATTCATCAGAATGAATTCAGAATAGGAAAAGTGGTTTGCAGATCTGTCACTGCAAACTAAATAGAAAACAGAAGTAAGAAATACAGGAAGACTTTCTGTATGCTGTTTGTTTCCCGTCTCTTTTACCAGCTTTTGACCTGAAAGTAGCTTCCAGTGAGAAGCTCTATGGGTAAAAAACATGGAGAAATTTTGTAATGCAGCAAGATAAATGTTAAATCAGCATTGATAAATGTTAAACCATCATATTGATTATTTTTCCCAGTGACAGTGCATTAAAGAGATCTTCTCTTTTTCGTTTAATGCTTTCTGTTTGAACCAGTGATTGCTTCATAATCACCTAGCTGCCTGAAGTGAAGCAAGTCCTGATTTAATTGTCCTTTGCTTATTTACAAAATACTAGTTATGAATAGTTTTTGACTCTGTAGTAAGAGGTACCCTAGTGTATTATTCTGCAAAATAATTTATTAACTAAAGATTGTTCAAGCAATCCCAATTGACTTTGTGTGTTCAGCCTGTTTATGAATTAATTTAATTTGCACCTTATGTTTATAGATGGGCTGGTTTCAATAACAAAAAGCAGAAAAGCACCTGACATTATTTTGGGGAGGTTAATACAGACCATATGTTCAGACAAATCCTTACCTATGGCTAACAGTACTGAAAAAACTCCCTGAATTTGAGAGCACCCCTAAACCGTGTAGAAAAATAATTAGGTTTTCGTCCATAGAAATAAAATCTGCACTGTAAATGCATATGCACATGGAATTAGAGACACATTTCCATGTGAAACTTTACCTCTGGCATTTTCCAACTTTTGGGTACTTAATTGTGCTGTCTTCATGTTTTCCTAACTTGGTGTTTTTACTTTTTTGAATGGAATGCTTATTTGTGCTGGAGACAGATAATGATCAAACATCTGTGCATGTACAGGCCAACTGCTTGCAGGCTTCACCAACAGAGGAACACCCCGTTTTTGGGTCCAGAAGCACCAGCCACGAGTCAACCACAGACTACTCTTCCATAAATAGGCTATAGGATGTATTCCCTCCAGCAGAGGGCAGTGGAATGGTAGGTGTACAAATATAAAACAGAATTTTAATATACTTTAGGAGAGAAAATTCAAAAATTCATTTAAAAAAAATTGAAATGAGATAGGCAATAAGAAAGAGAGGTCATTTGCATTCCCCTTCAGGCATAAAGTGATTTTGCGTTGGTTTTATTCCAAGAAATACAGAGGAGACCTTTTGGTTAACAATGGTATGCCATTATGAAAAATATGCTAGTGCTTAAGAATTAATAAAATGTGAATTTCTGAACTAGAAAAAAATATATTCTGAATGTCTTAATTACAAAAAGTCTCATTTAAAGTACATTTTTCACAAACATCTTCTCTCTGAGGAAAAGATTAGGTGAGTATTTCTGTCAAAAGAATAAAACCCATTGAGATATCCACAAAACTACTGGGTTTAATAAAAAAATATGCAGACACACAAAGGACCCATGTCTTTAACTATTTATTGTGAGATAAGATGTTGTTCAGATTTCTGACCTTTGCAAAGCTGAAAATGTTCCCAAAATGTTAGGGCTCTGTGGCAGGTTGGAAATCACATGGCTTGAGACTGCAGTTGCATGGTTAGGAATAAGTAAGGCTCAAAGCTTTTACTGATAGGTATGAATTACCTTTTTCCCCTTCATTTTCATGTATGGTATCTACTCTGAGGGTTTGATGCTCAACATCTGAACCTTAGCAGCTTTGGTGGCATATGGCAAGTGCTAAATGAACACGCTGCTTACTATGTAGGCTGAACTTCTTTTCTCTTAGAGCTTCGTCTAGAAATCTGGTTAATGAAATTGATCCTTCTTATAGCTGCTTTCATTTAAAGCAAAAGAACAGCAGAATTTTCAGTTCACTTGAAAGCAGCATTCAAGTAAAGCGGTGCCACAACTTACAGCAGTTTTTGACAAATGTAGTTGTTGTCTGTATCTTCATTTTCTGGTCTCTTTTTGCAAGTGCCTGATTTAATGTCCAGTTTTCTGTAAATCTAGAGTCTACTTTTCTTAAACTCTTTTTATTGACTAAATTTAAGCCTGGCAGTCTGTGCAGTAAAATTCTGTAGATAATACAGTCATCTTGAAACAAAAGAAACTGAAGAAGGAAGAGGAGTAGCGAAAAAAGATAACCTTCAATCTGAGGTAAAAAGAAATTTTGGCATGATATTGAACTACCTTTTTTTTTCCTTAGGGCAATATCTTGCAGAATAATTGCATTCCTCATCCTCATGAGCTGAACTAGTTGCTAGGTCAGGGTGATACACAGTGTTGGTCTATCCCTATAGCTGAATAACTCTGAAGACTAATTGCTAAATATTCCAAAGACTGCTTTCTAAATATGCTATGATGTGATCTCATACTATGATTTCTTCTAGAACTAACCCCCATGATACTGTTTTTGTGGGTTTAAATGGTTGTCTCTTGCACTTTTTAAAAAGTATTTGAATGCATTTTACTTTTTCATAATATTTTCTAACATTTTCTGTTTCATTTGCATTTGTGTGAAAGAGATTGATGGCAATAAATAATCAGGGTTAGGAGAAAGATAGTAAGTGGGTTCTAGATGTGAAATGTAAAATGCTAGCTGTGTATAAGTTAGGTTCTGAGCTAAACTCCCAAAATGCACTTCAGGTTTGAGATATTACTGGTAAGCAAAGAATGAATTTCCAATTCCGGCTATTTACTTTATATAAACATCCTGGTTGCAAATTAACCACAAAAATGTTGGATGAAAACATGTCCTTCATCTAAATCTACAGTGAATCTACAGCCAAAAGAAGTATGTTGTTCTTTACCAATACATCTCGAAAGTCCTGGTGAGTTTCCAGTCTGTTTTGTTTTGCTTACCTTATAGTTCCAGCCATCCATAAGCATTTCCCTTTGATGTATATCAGTACTTTCTACTAAAGTAGCTCTGGAGCAATAGATTGAGCCTCCTATTAAATAAATAAATCTGCTCTTAATTTCCAGAATTATAAATAACATGAGGAATGTCAAGGCAACCTTGGGGGTTAGCCAAGTCTTGAAACAGCTGCTGTGACCTTGCATGTCAGCATCTTAGCCTTTATAAGTGTTTGATTTGTGCACAACATGGATTTTCTTGGGTTTTACATTGATTTAATTTTATTTCTTGTTTGCTACATATTAGGAGAATTTTAAAAATAGCAAATATTTACAGGCTGCATAAGATTTCCTAGGAGGTTTGCTTGGTAGGTCTCTGACTCTTTGTAATCCATAATAAAGACAATGTCACCAATTTGCCCTGGTACAAGGTAATCACTGTGGCTGTATTGTAAGATTCTGTGAGCTAAAGCCACAGTCCTCACTATAAAATTTTATCTTCTGCGACCTACCACACAGGACATGGGGCCAGAAAAGAAGATTTGCTTATATAGAGAGCTGTGAATAATGGAAGTTTTGTAGGAACAAATTCTCTTCCCACTGCAGAAGGACATTGAAGTGTTCTTTAATTAATGTCTAATTTTAAACTTGCAATTAATCAGAGGCAGAACAGTAGGCCTACCTGTGTTCATTTCCTTAACGTGTCAAAGCTGTACTGACTTCAACAGACGTATAATCAAGTTTCTACAGCTCAGTAGTTACTAGATAAAAGCTAACTTATGTCCTCAGTGAATGACTGAATTAAACTTTTCTTTTACAGTTCACTCAGGTTTTCTGAATACCTCTTATTAGGTATGCATTCAGGGACATTGCCACTAGACTTTCCCAAAAACTGAAGTATCACCAAGATGCTTCTCCCAGTATCTCCACTGGGCTCGATTATTCCAAGCAGTAGAAAGCACACTGCCTTATTTTTATAGATCTTGAATGTTTTCTGAAGTAGAGCATAAAATTTTGAGGCAAGTATATCAGTAGTATTTAGAAAACCCACAGCTAAGAAGTATATAACATTACTTTATCTTTGATTTTTAACATTGTTGATCTAATTTCCATCACTTCTATACTATACTAACTTTTTTACCTGCTCTGTCCACTTTATGATTACAACATAGGTACTTGTGCTGGGAATAAACATCTAGCTGTTAACTAAGGACTAGAAATACTGTCCCATCAGCAAATTCTTGTGTGTCAACAGCAATGTGGATTCAAAGTGACATCCAGAGAAATTCAATAAGATACTCAAGAGAATGCTTTAATTTCCATGTCAAAACTCTGTTTTGTGAAGGGGATCGTTTTTTTCTCCAGTTACTTATTTATCAATATCTGCTTCACATACATTCAGTCTAGACCTCTGCTTGTACCATAGTTGCCAAAATTCACAATCTGAGTCACATGTTCAGATTTCCAAATCCTAATCAGGATACTTAAATAATTAATCTATGCATGCCAAGAATTTATGGACACATAGAAACCTGGTTTTTAATAAACTTGCCTCTTATGACTGCTGAAGGACTCATTGAAGAAAGAAAAGCCATAATCGAACATGACTGACATGACTATAACATGGTAGATCCTAAAGCAGGATCTATAGAACAAATTTCTATAGACTGTTATTTAAAGATACATTAGCCTTTGAAAATTTAGCCATGCAATGCTTCTGCTGTTGTTTCCTGGGAGTGCAGGGATGCTGCTTACCCAAGTATTCCTAGACACTTTGTGCATAAGCTGAAGAATCTGCTTATGTTTTGAATTATACACATGTGGCTTAGCTTTACCTTTGGTTATTCTGATTGTCATAGGTCCAATTAATGGAAGGGAAAATGCTGCTTATAATCTTTTTTATATATTACACTTTCATTTTAGCTCAGATAGGAACAAGAGGAAATACTACGTTCTGTTAACTTTTAACTTGGTGCAAATACACTGATGTTTAAATTGTACAAGTCTTCATTACAGTGCATAGTTTTCCAGTACTTTCACAGCATTTTCTCTTCTCAAGCTCTGCCTGAAGGTGAGTTTGTGTAAAATCCATTTCAGAACATGTGGAGTTCTCAAAATGCAAAAGGCATATTTGCTTCAGTGAAGGAAGTTTTCCTTTGGTTTTCTTTCTGTCTCTCCCCCATCTCTTACTTCTTCAACACACAGGTTCAGGGAGTAGCTTGAAATGTTTGTTGTGTCGTTTATACAATATTTACAGAGAAATATGTTTTCAGCTGAGTGAAAGGGAAAAGGTGGAAAACCTTGGAAGTTACCAAGTGTAAGAATGTATCAAATGATGTTCACATCAGTGTGGGCAAGCAACCAAAATAAGATGTATTTTCTTTGAGTGTTTGTACTAGTAAAACTTAAATGCACAAATGTTTGCCTTAAGGTATGCTTAAAAAATGCACTGCTAGGAATGAAGTAAATGTACTTAACATTCCAGGCTGTTCTTTTAGGCTGTTCCCCAAAGAGTATGTAACTCTCTCTTAGTTTCCACTTGGCTTCCAGCAATAGTACTTCTCAAGGAAGATGCCAAGATAGACATAAGACTGAGGGGCAAATATTTTTACAGGTTGTCCTAGGGTCTTGGCCTCATTCAAATCCAGATGCCTGAGTTTTCCTCCTGTAGAAAACAATATTAAAGATATTATATTAAAGACACTTGCTTGAACACCTCTCTGGGACTAGGATATAACTGGGGCATACACAAAGACCTTCTCAGCTGTGCAGCCCAGGCCACACTCACTAAACACAGGCTTCCAAATATATCTCAACATACTTGGCTTCCCAAAGCTGTACAAGGCTTTCCCAGTCCCCAAAAAGATGTGCATTGCTTTGCATTGTAGGCGGTTGTTCAGGTGTAAGTAAAGAAAGAGAGATTTGATCTAATCAGAAATACAGCATTTTATGCCAGTATTACACATACTTGTCTGAAATGGTCATGTCAGGCAGCAGTTTATTCATTTAATCTAGCTATTTTTTTTTTCACTACATGTTTTGATATTGCCACCTAGCTCAGCAGAAGGACAGTATTTGACCATGAAGTAGCCCATGCAAAGAAAAAAATTACAAAGAGCTAAAAAAAAGAAAGCAGGCATGTGGAAAAGTCCACATGCCTTTTCCCTGGTAAGATGAGAACCTGTATTTCAGCCACTGTTTTCTGTGTGAAAGCACAGACAGGGTGCAGAGGTTCAGTGCCAGCACATCGACAAATGGAGCAAAACATGTGGAACAGTAGGTGTCAAGCCCCAGAAGTGCAATTAATCGTGTCTGCTGTTGCTGCACGCTCTGGAGAGGTGATAAGGTCCATTCATTTTCAGCTGGGCACTTTCAACAGCACAGCTAATTCAGCATGAGCACAGCAGCTGGACACGAAGCAGCATTAGTGCAGCGTCGTGGCCCACTGGAGTAATTGAACAGCCAACTAGGTTATTTGCCCACCTACTTTTCCTGCATATT
Source organism: Corvus cornix cornix (assembly GCF_000738735.6). NCBI lineage: Eukaryota > Metazoa > Chordata > Aves > Passeriformes > Corvidae > Corvus > Corvus cornix. The sequence continues at coordinate 49,550,764 of NC_047056.1, forward strand.
AAATGGAGGATAACGAGCAATTGCTTATGGTCTGTTTGGAAAAAATGACTTGTTTGTTCAGCACTTTGAAATAATAAATCAATATATGCCGCAAATGTGATGTGCCGCCTACAGCCGCATTCAACAGAGAGCAGCAGCGGAGAGGGAAAAAAGCGCCTCTCCCTGGCTCTTACATGCTGCCTTCTGCAGAACATGGTGATGAGCATGATTCCTTGGTCTTAGTTTGAGAACAAATATGGCCAAGAGGGCTTATTCACCACCTTGGACAAAGGTAGAAAAGCCTAAATGAGGCAAGAGGAAGATAGACATTATGGTTGCCTGTATTGCTTTGACTTCCACAGATATAACTATTGAGTTAGAAATCAGGTGACACAATAACTTCTTTTGGCACTCCAAAATCCTTTCCAGGCACATCAAGCTGATTTTTTCAGACAAGGCTCTAAAAAAACCCCTAGTATCTTTATGGAGCTATTTCTGAGGGTTTCTTCCAATGCTGGCCTTTGAATTCAAGGCTGAGGGCTCCTGGTGAGATCCATTTCTCTAGTTCACATTGATGGACTAAATAAGATGGTGTATTCCCTGAAATGGCTCACAGAAGCTTCCAGGGCTCCCTGAAGGGTTTTCTTGAGCTTTTTTCAGAGGTACAGGGTTTCTGACCTCTTTTCAGCACCACACTACTTCCTGTTTCTAGTGGTCTCCTTTTCCTGCACTCCAGGGATCTTCCAAGGGATACTCTGGAAACAGGGAAGATTGTAGGATTGTAGCTGCTTACAAGAGGCTGCAAAGAAAAGAGCTGAACTAGGCTCCCTGGATTTATAACTTTCCAGAACTGTTTAATAGTTCATACCACTGAACAATATTCTGTCAAAAAACTGACAAATCCTAATGATTTTGTGCATCAGTATTTTTTTAATGCAGTCACAAGAAGCTGTAGTTAGATTTCCATTTTCAAGATTAACTCTGTCCTTTTGTTTTCTGCCTATGCCATAACCACAACTCTCCAACTCAAGGATTTAAAACCAGTCTTTACAGTGAATCTAGAGCATATTCTGATATATGTGATTTTGTAATGATAATTCTGATCTACAGGGGGTAGACTTGTAATAATGTGGGTGCATGGAGAGACAGTGACTGAGATGGAAATTCACTTACATTCACCACACCTTGTCCAAAATACATGCATGACTGTTACAATACTGCAGCTATCCATAGCAGAGACAGAAAGAGGGAGAAAATAAGTGTGCTTTTTTAAAACTTGCAATTAATATTATATATTTTACTTCAAAAAATTCCTTGTGAGTTCAGTAGACACACTTTTAATTATAGTTTATTTTATTTTTATATTCTTTACTGTGTGACCTACACTAAGGGGGAATCAGCAATCCTCATAGCAAAATGGAAGGAATAAGGAGAGACTGGTTATGCAGGAACAGCTGCTTGTTTTCAGCAGCATCAGTTGAGAGTTTTTCACATTCTCCTTCTCCGCCTCTCCCCAAATGTTCAGCCTGCTGTATGCAAGCTGGGTGTTTACAGTTCAGGACTATGGAGGAGGAGGAAATATTTTGCCTATTGTTCAGTGACGTCAATGGCTTCGCTCCCAGTCACTTGAGGGACGCTGGTGCTTAGCAAATGTCAGTACACTGCTGCTACTGCATGTGCCTTACAGTCTGCTTGCAGGGATTTAAGGTCTCTCCTTCAAGATAGATCCAGTTGGCAGGCGAGGCGGGTGTGAAAGGCAAGGAGCAGTAGCCATGGAAAACTGGTCTGCTGCTTTTTGCATGCAAAAGCCTCCTGTACTAGTTTCTCGTTGTGGCATTAACACGGCATATTTATTAGTATTAAATACAGAATTTAGCTTAAAACCGTCTTCTATTCTGCACCAAGGTCTTTCCTTTCACATTTTTTTCCTCTGTATTAAGAGGAATTTTTGAACATTCTTGTATAGCAAGGATCTAAAAACCCCCCACAGAATACACTGACAATTTTATAATTAATCAGGATAAACAGTTAACTCAAAATCTGACTATATTCAGTGTTTTTCTGATGCATTTTCACATATATTTTGTTACCAGATATTGAAAACTGAATGGAAAATATATTTTGCTGAAGATTTTTTAAGCTCAGGGCTGATTTTTTTTTTGAATGCATGTTTTGTGAAAGTGTGCTACAGCTGGTGTTCCTAAGGGGGCTGCAATTGGAAAGCTACAACCACTTTATTTTCATTAAAACATATTTGAAATTATTTTTGGCAAACTTTGCTGCCCATATTTGTGATTTAAAAAATTGGTATCTGCAGCCTTTGTGCATGTGTGCAGGAAAATGGGGTTTTAGAAAACACAGAAATTGTTCCATGTTGTCAGTGTCTTAAGTTTTTGTAGCTGAAATTGAAAACCGTGGTTTTGAAGAAATAATTTATCATATGTCTAAGCACAGATGTGATTATGGATGGGACCAAAGGACCAGCTTACTAATTATATTGATGTGAGGACCCTGGATTTGTTTCATATTAATGAAATAAGCGCCATGAAAATTTCAAGTATTTTGAGAGTTCATCAAAGCTTACAGTATAGTGTAGCTACACTGATACCTTAAGATAAAGGGAGAAAGGTAAATAGATGCTGCCATTTTATAGGGAAAAATGGGAAAGCTAAGAGCAGACACCAGTAAACGCAGAGTCTAACATCGGGATTACAGTGGAAAATAAAAAAGTGAGACAAACTATTAGTGCCTTTTAGGTCTTGACTTAGCCAGGGATCATTATCCATTGCTGACAGTGTAAATGCAGTCACAAAAGAGATGCCAAACTTAGTCTGGCTTTCTGTGCTGAGAAATAACTTTAGATGTTTTGAGGTGATATGTACTTAAATCTGCACACTTTACTTTTTAAGTTGCTCATATACATGAATCATTCACTGATTAACAGACAAAGACCTTATTTCATAATGATTCCACACAATTTTTTGTGTTGGTGACTGAGGAATGTATGAATGGCTCTTTTTTAATACACGTTAAATTATAGGAGCAAATATTTTCCAGAAAAAAATATATACCTGCTTTATCTGTTTGCTTGAAAAATCTTAACCCTCACTCTAGATTTTCTCAGACCCCAGGTGTTCTAGTTTTGCTTCATTTAAATATACTGTGGTTTAAAGGCAGCAAACAATTGCAGAATATGACCCAATAGATAACTTTTGTGGTTCTGGTCTGTCAAGCCACCCAGACCAGGATCCTTCTTCAAGAGAAGGATAATCAAAAATCAAATAGGATTTTTTTTTTTTTCTGGTATACTGTGCTAGGTTTGGTCAAGATGATAAATACCTGGCAAGATTCCCGAGTATTCTAAGAAATCTGTTTCAAATCAGTGTTGAATGTTGGCTTCAACATCCAAATGGAGAGAAAGGAAAGCCTGTTATAATTTCACTGCTTTTATTCCAATCACTCTACAATCTTTCAAAAGGAAAACAACTGTTAAAGGCAGATTTGTTACCACCACGTCTGTTTCAAAGAGGAAGATACCGAATTCAGTGTGTAGATTATTCCTGGTAAAGGATGTTTGGTATGTCTTCTGCAAAGTATTGCCAATAATCTGTGAATCCTTCATCACCTTTTTTACCAAAGGCAATAAATACTGAATTCTGCTTTATCTGTTAATTGCAGAATGCCCTGGCACTTCACTTAAGAAGCCTTTTTTATAATATTAACTCAAAAAAAATAACCCTCTACCTTTGGGTAGAGCAAAGGCTCACCTTTCTTATTTTCTATATAGTCATTTTACCTCATGGCTAGAACTTTTGAATTTGAATCATGACTGAATTACTGTTACCACAGTCCCCCAGTAATGGTTTCATGACTTTTCAAGAAGTTTCAGGAGCACTTAGTCACCTAAAAAAAAAGGAATGCAAAGATTATAAGACATAATATACAGCAGGAAATGTAATATTTAGTTTTCTCTAGAGACTTTTACATAGGTGCACACATATATGTAAATATCAAATTAATGTAAATGTACTATATCAAAGTAACATAAAATACTCTTGTGATATATATAGTTATAATTATCTTATTCTTACAGGCAGGGACTATAAGTCTCGAAAGACCAAAGCCCAAAATATGCTTGGCACTTAGAAATCTTTTCATAATGGAGATATTCAAAGACATCCAAAATTAAGTGTATAAATAAGAAAGAGGTGAAAGTTGAAATACTCTTCACTCAGCTTTGTTTTGTAGTACTCCATTAACCTGTAAACAAACACCTTTTTGGCTTTCACATTCTAGAGGGGTTTCTAAATCAGGCTTACATTTTCTCTACTTGTCTTATAGGGCTTTTTCCTACCAGCATCAAATAGCTGTTTGCCAGCTTTCAGCTGTAACAGGGGAGAGATCTGTCATCGCCCATAGGAAAACAATTAATTGTGTCTAGCCAGAAGATAAAGTGAGCACTTTCTTCACATAATAAACTAGTTCTTGACAGAGCTAGTTTTTCAAACAGACAATACAGAAAGAACAATATGTCATGAATTCTGTTGTTATAACACTCTCCTGCATACCAGGTGTAAGAGTTTTTGGAAGCAAAATCTATTGCAAGTTTTCTGAAAAGAAAAAAAAAGTTAAGTTATTACATCACTTTCTGCTTCAGTGGGGATGGGTAGAGACAGAAATTAAGAGAGGGAGTTTCGTTTCCTCCTTCCTTCCCTCCCTCCCACTCTCTGCCTCCTTCAACTTCTTCCCTTTCCTTCTGCCTTCCCTCCCCTTCCAGCTAGACACTTGTCTAAAGCTGTTCCACTTTGTACTGTGGCTCCTTAAATTTAAACTCCTGCAAAACAATAAAGAAAATCTTCTTTAAATTAACGTATAATGGCTAGGTCCATCAGTTGTTAGGATGATATTCATATTGTTAGAAAAATCATTCTGGAGTACATGAAAAGTATGAAAAGTGAAAATTTCATCTGCTGACAACAACATTAAGTTACGTAGTTGCTTTGTTTCCTGTGATTGTAGCCTATGCTTTGGAGAAAATCTGAGCTTGTGATTTTATATTCTCTACAGTATTATATCCACTTCTTGACCTTTTGTAACAGCGTGGGCTTTGCTCTTCAGACCCCTTGAGAACTCCTTTAAGGTAGTTGTTTCTGAGATTTTTTTGTGAGCTCCACTATACCACATGTAGTGACTTGCCAAGAAAACAGAGGGCCATTCTGAGGTGGGCATTTCTCTCACTTGGGCTCAGAGTCAAGACAAGCTTTGCCTTTTGGGCATAAAGCATATTTTTACACGATTTTTTTCAGTAAGAAGGCAGTCACTAAGGAATAAGCAGCTAGCTGTTTTCATGAAAATCAAACTGAAATGAAATAAAAACATAGTGAACCTCTACAAATAAAGGAGGGAAGTACAGTCCTTGTGGGGAGCAATAATGCCACTTTTAACATGATAGATGGTTCCTAAACATTATCATAGAATATTAACATTAAATACATTTATAATAGTGTCTCAGATCTTCTGGGAGTCCTATATATTTTGCAGACTATTTCTCAATCACAACTGCAATGCAGTGGGTGGAACATTACAGCTTTCTGCATCCAAAAAGTACACAGAATCTTTCAGGAGAGTGCTGTGTGCAAGAAGGACAAAAAACCAAGCTAGCAATCAAATCGGAAGCTGGCAAGGAAATACGGAGGGGGGAGGGACGAATATATGCTTTTTAATTTCTAAACAATAAGATGTAGTTTCATTTCTCCTCTACAAGATTACAGCATGTCAGCATGACATGAAAGCCCCAAATCAGCATATTAGCCAGGGCATCTTCAACTGGCTGCATGTTTGAAAAGAAATGGGAAACAGATAAAAGGAGACTGGAGGAGGGGAAATTTGGCATATTGTTAATCCATGTAAAAGTTTTGGAGAATGGTGCATGTTGGAAAGTACCTCCTCCCCTTTCCAGGATAGCATGGGGAATGGGATAAACACCAGATGCAACACGGAGTTGAGAAACTGATGCCTGGAGAGAATGGTGTCACTTGATACTTGGAGAGGTAACTGGTCTGGAAGGGAGAGAGCAGGGAGGAGTAAAACATACCACATTCAAGGGAGAAGCTGTTGAGAATCTGGGTCTAATGCTTGGCAAGAAGAGCTGCTTAGAGCTTAGCAGGTAGAGAAGCCTATCACAAGAAAAGGTGTGATTCCAGACCTGACTTCAGACTCGTCCACTAATACAGAAATGGGTATTTGTGTCCAGGGTCAGACTGGTTTAAATAGTGAGCCCACTGACAGCATGACGAAAATTCAGTTTTGGAGGGACAAAACATTATTCCAATTTTGTGACTGGTTATGACTCTGCTCTATCATTTTCAGCAATCCATGGCAGGCTGCCATGCTGAGCTGCTTGGAAATGCTGAAAACCCAAGAACCAAAATGAAGCCATGCTGAAGAGCAGAGATCCATACAATCCCAATGCTGAGGCACCTTTTTCACTCATGCTCCCAAGGCTGTGCACAAGACTAAAGGGGTAGCTGTCAGGACTGCACTGGGAAATAAGAGATAGCTATGCATCTATGCCAGATGTAGCATATTATCCTGGGCTGAACAGATCTCTACTGATCATTGTTCAAACTCTTTCCATAGTAAAATAGATTATATAGTTCTCATGACAATAGGATCAACATCTTATGTGAGCCTCCTTACCTGCCATTCTATGCTTAATTCAGCAATTATCCATAGGAGAGAGGAACTTTAAACTGCCAAGTGCTGTAATCTCAGTATATCCCATGTAATTTATAGCCATTTAAAATTTCTTTTCCTTTACAGAAGATTTTTATCAGTTTTCTGTTTCCTGTAAATGATTTCATAGCATTTACTACCACAGAAGTAGTACTAGAAGCAGTAATTTGTGTTACATCAGCCTCCAGAAATTCCAGTGGTGGTTGTGATATGTGTAAATACAGAAAAACCCCAATGTGACCTTTGCCCTAAGCAGTTTACATACTGAATCTTGTTGCAGCTATATTGTCTTTCATCTAATTCTCCTCCAAATCAGAATGCTTAATAGTGAGTAAAGGAGTAATCCTATACATACAACAGGATTCCTGTAGTGGATAACTCTCTTTTTCAGCTCTTTTTCTCCAGGTCATTCATTGTCTGCAGTTGAATTACACTGCTTTTTCACTCTATGCCAGGAACAGGTAGGATTCTCTTGACACATATAACCAGATCAACACAGAAAAGCTTTTTTTTCTTTCCCCCGTGTGAAAGCTCTTTTCCCTGAATGGTGAATGAACAAAATTCTTACACTTAAAAATACTTCTAATTTCTTTCCTGTGCGTAAGACACGCTGTTTTATCTCACTAGCCTAACACGGGGATTGCCACAGGAATACTTTGTTCTACTTTCTTTGGCAAATTACTGTCTTTGAATATTGCCTTATTTTCCTATGGAAGGATGGCAAGGTGTAATTCAGCCCCAAAACAGCAATGCTGTAACAAAATACTATTCCATACCATTTTTTTATGCAGGTTTTTTACATGGGAAGCCAGGCTGGGGTGAATAAGCCTGTCAGGCTCGCATGGAGGATTAGCATGGTTGTCACAGGGTAGAAAAGATTGTTGAACCATGTCAACATGAACAGTACATCAGTCCTGCTGCCTCCTACATTGCCACATAATCAATATTCTCTCAGTCCTCTCCTCCTTTTCTGATGGCCATTTAAGGCAGCACTGTCTGCTCAGCTAGGATGTCTGCTGCTTCCCTTTGGTGCCTTTAACAAGGAGCATCAGGATCATTTTCTCTGGATAATTGACCTCTTATCTTACTGTATCTGCTTGTGCTGAGTGTGTGAATGGCACAATTTTTCTGTGCCTCCCATCAGTATTTGTAATTGAAGAAAAGGAAAGAATAGACCTGTAATGACTACAGGACAGTGTTGCCATTTCACCTTTCTTTTGCTGCTCAAAGAGGAAGCACAGGTGAAAGATGCTGGCAGGCAATTTTCCATCTAAGGGCATCTGCATGTAGGAATTTCTTGCAATAGAGTATGTCCTTTGAAACAGTGACTAAATATAAACAAACTGAAGACAGGATGGGTGTTATTTTAAAAAAGGATGGAAAGATGGGAGGAATGGATACTAAAGGATGGAGGCCAACACAGGGAAGCAAGCAGCTGCCCTGAGTTGAGGCTTGGCAAAGCAGCAAAATAGACTGGGTTTATGAGATGCTTATTTTGCAAATAAATTCTTTAGTTAAATGAGGAAGGATGTATTGAAGATCACTCACACCTTGGCAAACATTTGAGTGCCATTAATGGCAATGACATAACTGTTGGGCTGCAAAGGGTGGGCTCAGTGTCCTCATGAACCTGATAAACAGGTTTGGACAAACAGAGACAAAACCCAAGAATGAACCAGGGCCAAGGAACTTTGGCTGGGTGAATACGATCTCTCTCACTGAGTAAATGCTCAGAGACATCTAACAAATAAACTTAAACAGGGTGTTTGTAGATGGAATAAAACCAGCATTCTATTAGTTTATTGTCCTCCTGTAAATACTTCCTTTTCAATTTTAGATATTAACCATGTTCAAGCAATAAGAACAATAAGACTGTCAAATTTCCATGTTTACCCCTTTAGACTTCCCAAAACCAGAGGGAAAGAGCACAACCCAGCAGACATGGTGGTTATGTGCAGTGGACAGGTGCTGTGAACTAACCTTAAGCTGTACGGTAACTACAAAATTCCGGCTCTGGGAGAGGCGTAAGGCTGAAGAGAAGAGAGGTTCTTGTAGCATCACTGGCCAAAGCAGGCAGGAAAAGCTACATCTGTGTCAGATTACCTAAATTAATGAGTCCTATTGCTGTTACATTTTAAAAAGGATCATGTACTTTAAAATTTTTTGAATGTCCATCCAAAAGCCAACATGTTCTTGGTGATACCCTGCAGCAGGACTTGTTTCTGAAAACATCCTGAACACCTAGAGAGCTTGATTTGACTCTGAGTTTAATGTAAATTGTCTTAGGATAATAAAAAATACTTAAGGATACTGAATAAAATTAGGATTTCCCACACTGCTTCAGCTGGATATGTTTTTCTGTATTTTTGATTCTACTGGTGTGTAGGTGGTAAGTAGGCTTTCTGACACCGTTAATTTAATTACTTTCTCCAGTCCTACAAGGGTACAGATTACATTTCCAAAACTATTTCCAAAATTATTTCTACATGTACGTGCTAATAGTGATTTTTTGAAGTTTATTTCTCTGTGCATGGACTACAGCTATAGCTTTATCATTTATAGCCTTTATTACAAATCTTTTTTGACAGCAAGAGTCTGAAGGAAGTATGACTGGACAACACTTTTCCTTGTTAGGCATGTACCAATTTGCTTGGTTGCTATGACAAATGCTCCAAAGCCACAAGTGATGCTGAGGTCTCATAGGACAAATGATACAGGGCAACATAAGCAAAATAAAGTGCTCATTGGTCTTCAGTGTCTTTCCAAAGCAGCCTATCCTTACTTTGCCTGTTTTCTCCATCCTCTAAGGTTTCTTCATCTGACCACTGTGGAATAAAACTGGAAAATGTCTAGTGTGTAATAAAGAATGAGCCAGTATAAATTTAAGTTAATGCATAAAACCAGGCTTACTATCCTTTCCCTCTCACAACCTGCTGCTTTTTCTTTCCAGTACTGCTGGAGGAAGAATATTTTTTTTTGTCTGAGACCCTTTTTGGGCCATTCCCATTTCAATGTACTGATTGTATTTCTTCTAATAGTCAATTGAGTCAACTTATACTGACAGTTAACCATTTTCTTAAGCACTAAGAAATTTTAGAAGGAGACTGGACTGAAGACCAATTTATATATTCATAGTCTCAGTAAATATAGGTTTATTATTTTAATAATTATTTTATTATTATTTTAATAAAAAATCCAGCAGCTTCACTTAGAAAGAAGGTGTCCCATAATTCTAAATGAAAGTAAGTTGAGCAAAATTGGCTTTCCAGGAGGCAAAGTTAAGCATGCAGAAGAAATCCTTCACAGCAAGCAGACATTCATAGCGTGTAAAGAGCATGGTGCTAAGGAAAACAAACCAAAAAACCCAACAAGTCATCAGGTCCACAGGGTTTGAATATTCCAAAACTCACAGACCGAGTTGGCAGTTGCTGCTCATAAGGTAATTCAAGAGTGGAACATCATATGGTGTTAACTGTCAGGGCTGAAGGGCTTTGGTAGCAACGTGTGTGGGAAGCCTGCAGAGCTTGCCTGCAATGTGCCTAACAACCGAAATTGTTTTGCGTTACATTCACCCACAAATTGAAAATACATGCAATATTTATTCTAGTATAGTTTTTGGCATAGGTTGCACCTCTAACACTTTGAACAATTTAAGCAAGCCTGGGGATCTTATCGAGGGCAGCAAATTAGAACATTTTGTTTGTAGAAAAAGGATTTGCTGTACTCCACTGCAAAAGCCAAGCCAAAGTTGAACTATGTCCTTTAAAAAACAAAATAAAACATTTTTATAAGATAAACTGTCTCCATCTAGAAAACAGTTAAATAATGACCTTATTGACAGCAGCTGAACAAACTTGCCATAGAAAAATGTGTCATTTTCAACACATTTGGATTAAGGATTTTTTTCCCTGTTTTGTTTTATATAAATGTATTTCTATAATGTATACAGACCCTCACTGGCATTTGAAAAAATAAACACAAATCTGGGAAAGATTTTATAATGACTTCAAGTTTTTCAAAAGTTTACTTTTACAAAATCCTGAAGTACATATGAACTTTTCTGTCCTTTTACAATAATATATGTATGGAGGTACAGACTATGTTTTAGACTGTGAAAATAAAAAAAGATATTTCCATGACTGAAATCTTCTTGCAGTTTGGGTGGACATGGCCACTTGAAACTACTGACAACAAGCACTGCAAGCTACATAAGTCCTCAGTGAGGCTTTTAAAACAAACAAGGAAATTAGGTTCAGCCTACTTCTGAATATAATTTACTGAGGCCCTTTGGCACTATCCCAATAATAACTTTTTTCTCCTCTATTTTTTGTCCAAGCAGTTGTCTATCTTCTCTCTACTGTAATTTACATTACTGCCATTCTTTGGTGTGTTGATTTTTATGAAGCTTCTCTGAGACAACTACTTTCATATCTCATTATAAGAGAACAGAAGCATTGTAGATCCAAGGCACTTGCTGAGTTTTCACAATATGTTTTGTAGTAGATCAGCAAGCTCACTCAGCATCAACCAAATCCCAAATGGAGTAAGTCAAACATTGCATCATTGAGGGTAACTTAGTGAAAAAGCCTTGTTTTTTTCAGGAATGCGCAAAATTTTCTTATTCAAAACCTTGTTTGGTAGAAGCTACAATGATTTTGTAGTAAAACAAAACAAAACAAAATGAAAAAAAAAATAGAGAGAAAAGCACAACTTGAAACTATAACTCAAACATAAATCACCATTTTGTAGCATAAATTGGTCAGCTGTAATGTTAAAATTCAGAGCAAAAGCGGGGCAAGCAGAGTCTTGAGTGGATCCCAAAGCAGATCAAATTGTCAACATTTATTCCTGGCAAGGAGGCCTTCTCAAGTGGAAGCAGACACCCAACAGAAGATGTAGTCTTTAATATTTTTATCCTGACCTAAGGCTGTGTTAAGCTTATGCTCCGTGAAGGGAAAAGTTAAGCAATATAAGAGAAGCTTTGTGTTCCATTTAAGGAACCAATGTCCACAAAATTTAATTTCTATCTCTACTTCATGTTGCTCTAGATGTTAATATAAATATTTCTATTTTCTGCATGTGCTTTCTTAAACACCTGGTTATAACCTCGGGCAGAAACTGGGGCGTGGGGGGGGAGGTACTCTATGTAGAACTCAGCTAGAGCCCTTATTTTGTGCAGATTTTACTTCCTCTTTTAAATTAATTTCAGTCAGAAGAAGAAAATGGCAGTGTTTCTCTCCAATAATACGGAAATCAGGCTGAGCATTCAAAATGTGTTTGGATTTATTACACTGTATTTGATTTATTTGGTTGAATGACAATTTCACACAGGAAGACCAGCAGGACACCACATAGCACAAAACTGTGGTAGTTCGTTCTAAATCTAGTTTATACTACTGCCATTCAGCCATAGGGAAACCTAGGCAGAATGAGAAAAGAAAACTGGAGAAATTGTTAGCAGCAAACTAATTCCTGGTCTTATTTTGCATGTGTCAAACAAGAGTACCACAGAGGAAAAAAATAACTCATATGTATTAATTTAGGGGTTTTTTTCTGTTTCCAAACATTTGTAAAACATCGTTTGTCTC